>NW_016690402.1:0-114546 GCF_001604755.1 Lepidothrix coronata
ACCTAAAAAAATCCACTGTGCAGGCTCGAAGGGTTAATGACCTTTCCCAAATCTTCGCTCGCGAAGACTGGCCATTATTATACATATCTGAAGCTATTCTGCAGTATGAGACTGCTTTTGGTTTCTTCATTAAATCCAATTCAATTTTAGTTGCAGTGTTAGATTCACAGCTGGCTCTGCTGGCTAGGTGGAGCAGGGATATCCTGCAAGCAATTTGACTGTTACCATGTAGTCTTTGTGATTGCAGAACTGCTTTCAGACACCAGCAGTAAAGGGCGAAGACAGCAATAACAACACCTCATTTCTCTAGTTGTAGCATCTGTTTAAATGATTGAATGGCATTCACGAGGCTCTTTGGCTTTGCTTCTGTGAGGAGTATTACAGCTGTAGTACAAGACTGTTCCTAGGAGGTGGAGGGATGCTACTGAAGGGCTGACTGATTCCTGTCAGAGACGATTCTCTGTGGGTGAAGGAGCTCTAAGGTCATCCTCTGAAAAGTCACCTACCCTGTAGCTACAGAATAATGTGCTGTAGTGGTGTTCTGAGAGGAGGGATTTGCTTTGTGAATGGAGGGAAGAAGGGCTGTGCTCAGCTAGCAGAGCACAATCAATGACTCTTGGTGGTTTGGACTTCAGAGAGTTGCCTGAATCTGTTTGTAAGTATTTGCAATGCAAAAGGGAATCTGTCTGTCTTTGGTGATGTAGGTGACCAGGAGCTTGGGTTTTGCAGTGAGAGGGTGAGTTATACAATAGTGGATGATAATCCAGTGCTGGTATAAATCTAGCGATGGGAGATAAAAATCAAAGTGTTCAGAGTGGTGCCTCCATCCCCATTCCATTACTCTCGAGGGAATGGGTCCAGGATGGCAGCGCAGGAGAGACTGATGTTAGGGACTGCAACTTCTTACCTATCTACACATCTCTAAGAGTGTCTATTATTTTAAGAATACATTTAGCAGTGAAGGGGTAGAAGAAGGGGTGGAGCACGATGAGAAAAAAGATGTTGGTAAAAAGGTGTGTTTAAGTGCATTTAGATCATGCAGTGTAGTTTAACTTGCTTTAGAGAGTGAGAGAGAGACTTGGAAATTCACTGAAGTTGAGAGTAAGAACTACTTTGTCCCTGCAAATGGGGTCTTTAGCATTGACTTGACTTTTGTGTGCTATCTAAAACATAAGTACATGCAAACATATGGTATAAAACATTTCCCTAGAACCTACTACTGCATTCTTATACTTTAAATGGGATTTTACATATTTAGATGTTAGTGACACTTGATATTGCTTTTAAAATGGAGTGTATTCACAAATCCTTACTATTTTTGTTTGTTTGTTTGTTTTGTTTTGTTTTTTTTTCAATTTTAGGATTAAAGAGCCCCTTCAGGACAGTGTAATAGCTACCTATGAAGAACATGAAGATAGCGTATATGCAGTTGAATGGTCCTCAGCAGACCCGTGGCTATTTGCCTCTTTAAGTTATGATGGGAGACTTGTTATTAACAGGGTTCCCAGAGCTCTTAAATATCACATACTGTTATAATTTGTTTGGATTATGATGGAGTTGTTATCTTGATGTACACAACCGGTAGGTATTGTTTAGGGTTTTTTTCAGGATCTATTTTTATTAAGTATAGATGTTAAAATTTTGTTAAGAATGTCTGTACTGATATAGACACTTCTAATTTGTTTTTTGTATTTGCCTTGGGGAAACTATGGTGCATTTTCTGAAGGCTGTGCTACGTAGCCTTCAGAGGTTAATCACTTTGTGAACTATAACGTTTCTGGAGATACTGGGTACTTTTCCTACTCTTGCTTTATTACATCAGCTTCATGCAAATATAATGAATTACAGAAATGTTATTATGCTGTTACAGGACTGGGACAATGTAGGGTGCATGTAGCAGAAGTGATCTACTTGTTTACAAGAATGATATTTTATATTTCTTATATAAGCAGGCTTCTGCTCTTAACTAGGGCTACATTCTGTTAACTGTTCTGGCCACAAATACAGTTAGGAATGGTCTTAAAAGGCTTTCTTAACACAGTCTAATAATCTTCCATTTTTGCATGTCTTCAGAAGAAATGTTTTTTGTGAAAGTGAAACCTTTTAGAATATATTTTTCATTTAAGCCTTATGGTAGTATCAACAAAATACCATCCTGTAATTTATGAACTAAATGCAGTTCTCAGTTATGTCTTGTTACTGGAAACAAAGTTTGTCTTTACCAAAATCTGTGATATACTCATGTAATATGTTATCCCATATTTATAGATTTAGTTGTGCTGTGAGGGGTTCTGGAGCTATGCCTTTGTTACCCTGAAAAATCTCTTTAATATTTGTCTACTTAGACTTTCTTTTTGATCCTTCTGGCTCTGTGCCAATCTGCAATATGCTGACATGATGTAGCAGGCTTGCAACTAAGCACAAAATATCCTTTGCTATATCCTACTCTTTGCAATATGTGACCGAGACATTGGTCACTGTCTTGTTACAAATGCTGAGAACAGGCAGATGCTGCACTGTAGGAGATCACGCAGGAAATTTGAAATGTAGATGGAAGGCACAGTGAAACACGCCTGTACATACTGACAGCCCCCCTCCCCTGGCATAGCTTGCACTCAGATGGAAATTCTGCTGCTTGCTCTTTGTGTACCCAGCCTAACTGCAGCACTAATTATTCCCTGTTGCCTTTTCACCACCATTACTTCCCTTTGACTTCAGAACCTGGGTATGTGCAATGGTGTTGGTTGTGGTACCATTGTGTAAGACCACTCTGAAAAAATGGCAATGAACATGGGATGGAAAGATCGATACCAGCCTCTTACAGTGATTCCTTCTGTTGCTATGGCAACTGTTGGTGTTAGTGTTGAGGGACAGCCTGCTGCTCACCTCTGTTTGTCCTTACCCACTCCTGGATCGAAACATGTCCAAATGTGATTTGTTGTGTATACACAGCTGCTTCAGTGAGATCACGCTTCGAGAGTATGACTGACTGGTATAGTCCAAAACAGCCAGAAAAGATGACTTTTGAATTCTATTTCTGGCTTTCTTAAAGAGCGTACTTGGAAGAATTCATAGGAGTGAAGTAATCCAATTAAATCATTTGTATTATTGTTTGTATTTGTGTTATGATGTTGCCTATTTGCTCCAGAATGAATGCTTCATTGGAAATTCTGATGATCTGATTTTCTGTGTTAAGATTTTAAACTTGTGCTATTTTGAATTGTTTCAATATGTAATTAGGCATGAGCTATTCATTTGTATACTGTAAGAAAAACTACATTTCCAAATTTGTATTGTTTCAGTTGTCTGAATATCAAAATCCTTGGTTGGGGTGCTTTATATGCAGAGCTTTTAATCTTCAGACACAAAGCCTTGTTGGGTGTCGTGTCTGTCCCACCTGTGTGCCACCCTCTCCACCCCACCCACCCCAGGAAAAAGAACATATACCTCTGCAGTACACCTTTGGTATGCAGGGGAATTCTTTAAAAATTTTCTTCACATTAGCAATAAAGATCTCTTGAAACTTTATTGTCTAGCAATGTATATGGCTTGCAGTGTGAAGGTGACAGGGAAATGGCATAACCCTGTGTGGAATTTGACTTGATTTTTAACATGTAATAAATGCAGGATAGATTTCAGACTAATTTTTATGTGGCTTTATTTCCTTTAATATTGTAAGCTTATATGAGCTGAAAAGCTCTCCCAACAAATAATACCGAGAAATGTTTTCTTTTGTTTTAATTTTGTTAAATGTGTATATCACTCAATAGGGAAGATGAGAGGGGATGAACACTCGAAAGGAAGGGACTAGCAGGTCAGATTTGAATGAAAATGCATTACAGTAAAATCAAGAGAGCAGGAAGGGTCAATTTTTAATCATTTTCAGGTGTCTGTAAAGTGGGATCTGAGCTACATGTACAACACTGGCAGCAATATGGAAATGACCTTCAGAAAGGAAAGGCTTTTGACAAGGTTTCATCCCAGGCTGTTAGAGCAAGCAAGCTGCTGTAGGATAGAAGAAAGGGTTCTAAGATGGTTAAATAACTGATTAAAAGATAGGAAATAGGAAGCAGGAAGAAATTACATTTCCTGGCAAAAAAAAAAATTACTGACGAAGTCCACAAGGATCTGTGCCTGGGCATGTGTTTCACACGACCTTTTGGAAAAAGGGCTGCATAGAAATATGTCAAAGTTTGCAGAGACTGTTCAGAGTAGTAAATATGACTGAAGAACTATGAAAAGGCCTTACTTCATGGAGTGGCTGGATGATAAAATGGTGGATAAAATTCAGTGCAGGAAATGTGAAGTAACTAATATGGGAGAACAGTTATTTTACATACCGTGGGCCACCAATATATGGCTGTTACTTGGAAGTAAGATCTTGGAGGTTTTATAGATCTTCTAAAACATCAGATTAATAGAGGTTAAAATTTTAATTAAAATGTTGGGAATTATTAGCAAGTAAAGAAAATAAAACATTATTAATCCCCCAAAATAATACATATATTTATACATCTGTGATGTATGTGCATCTTGAATGCTGTGTGTAGTTCTGAGTTCTTCCATCTCAAACCCAATGTAGTAAAACTGGGAAAGATTTTAGAGAAGAATGACAGGAATGATGAATAGCATGCAACACCTCTATGAGGATAACTGAATAGACTGAAAGGCAGATGGTTGAGAGGGAATGATAAAAGTCCATAAAATCACAAGTGGCAGAGGGAGAGGATGAATAGGAGTGATTGTTCAGTGTCTCTCCTGATACCAGAACTAGAGGTTATTGAATGTAATCTGCATGTGGTGGCTCAAAGCATACAAAATAAGGTGGTCTCCACAGGCATGAAGGTGAGCTCTGGCACTCCTCTTTAACAATCACTTCTCCCTGCAAAAAAAAACCCAAAAAAACTGCACAAAGAGAAAAAAATTTCTCATTAATGTTGAAGTTTACATGACTTGAAAGTAACTGAACCAGTACTTGAAAGATGAATCCATTAAAGGTTGCTAAATATAAAGGCAGCATCTCTGGCTTAGAAGATCTTTTTGAACCTTCAATTGCTGGACACTACAAAGAGTACTGGCAGAGAATCCCTGTGTGCTTGTCCAGTCTTTAATTACCTCCCTGGACATGGGCTATTTGCCAGTAGAGGTAGAAAAAAGAAGTTAACAATAGTCTCTTACATTGCTCCTGCATGTTTCTCTCTGTATGTTTACTTCTGTTGTAAGGTGTGTTTTAGGGAATTTCAGAAAACACTCATATCTCAGATGAATTTCTTACAGAATCCCAGTGTTGTTTTTGGAAACTATCTTGTTGCAAAATACTCCTTGGCAATAAGACTGTGAAGGCAAACAGATTTCTGTACAGCAAGGAGTCCATCTCTGCTTTGGAAGTTGAAATCACGGTCTGATTTATCTCACAGCTGTGGGTTGTTTCAGTATATCAGAGAATGCTGTTTATACAGTCACATATCAACATTGGTAAGCACAAAATTGTTGTGTTTTTAAACACCTCTTAAATTACTTTTCTTTCTTTACAGACCGTGTCCAGATAAGAAGCTTTAATAGGTCTTGATTTTGAAGAAGTGAGTTATAGTATTCCTTAAAAATGTCATTGTCAGTCTTGCCATCTAAAAATTTGTTTTATTCCAGGTGCTGAAAATCTTTTCTTTGTCACCAATTGAATATATGTGTCTGGTGTAGAATTAAAAAAATGCTTGAAATGTGGTATTTTTATTTCACAGAAAGTGAATTATTGAAGAAGAAGGGAATTGATAATATTTTTTAAAGGTTTTGAGCATGATCTAAGTGAAACTGATCCAAGTCAATACGAGTCTTGGCCATTTAATAAGAAGCTTTAAATAACAATCTGTTTTACTTGAACTAAAATGGTACTAATTTAAAATTAAAAAAAACTTAACAAAAAACCAAAAACCCAACCCACCACCAAATGCCAAAAAACAACACCTCTCAATATGGACCTGAACTTTGCCTGTGGTGTTAGTGCTAAAATTAGCTTGACCTATACTGAAGCCCATGAAGTTAATGAATAGCTTCTCAACATTAGAATGAATGAAGAACATGTATTGGATGGCTTGGATAGACTTGATGTTTGCTCTAGACCAGTTGTCCTTACACCTTTTTGATTCACAAAGTTGAATGGAAAGAAGAAGCCATGTGATCTGGATCACGTACAACACTAAAATTAGTTGAAAGCAGTGCTTTGTAAAGAATAAAGCTTTCAGAACATTTTATTTTCCAACAGACAACAGATAGCGTTAGTTCTGTATTTTTGTCTTCATTTGGAATTTCTTAATCTTTCAGCCTGGTACCTCTTGCAGTGTTTGAGACTGAAATTCTGCAGCTAGTTTAAGATGGACTTCAACAGTATCTTCTGCCTGTAGTCTGGCGTGGTAAGACACTACTGGGTAGATACGTCTTTGACATTGCTGTGAAGCAGTGAGAAGTAGGTAACAATAATTAAGATCAGCATTTGGACATGAGTTCGTAATGCTGTAGAGCTTCCATTTGGCTTCACAGAGGATGTCCAGGGTATTTTTTTTTTTTTCTAGAGGATATGAAGAAAGCGCATAAAGTTTTGTTGTGGTGCCTGAGGTATAAGTGTCATTCTGAGGCTGCAGAAAGCCTGTGAAGTGACCGAGAGAAAACTGCAAATCAGTTTTTAACGAAGCCTGGCCTCGCCATAAAGGGGAGCTGCAAGGTGCGAAGCTGTGGATACTCTCCAAAACAATTTGCACATTGCTGCTTCTCATTCCACCTGCCACTTTGGTCAGTGAGAAGCTAGTGAAGTGAGAAGAAAATGACACACAGAGATCTGGAGTAAATGACAAAGGAGACAAGAAAGTAAAAGAAAGACTGACAAATACAGAGTGAAAAGTGAATTGAAAAAGGATCAGGGAAATTTGGATCACTCGGAAAAGAGAAATAGGAAAGACGGAAGAAATTGGCAGTAAGTGAAGTAAAGAAAAGGGTACAGGGGTAAGGAGTAAAAAAACCCCAACATTATTTGCTTCTTTTGGCTGTTATATTAAAAGTCCTTGAATTTCTGCCATGTTAATTTTCCGTGTTAACTGATTTAAGTGTTAGAGAATTGCCATTTTATGTTGCAGCATTTTAGTTCTGATATTGAAGATGGTTCATATGGGTTAGTTGTTGATCCATAAGTTATTAGTCCGAACATGTATGTTTTAGGGGATTAGGATTTTTAGCAGATATCAGGTTGCAACTGCACACATGAGCGGTTGTTGTCCCTTTCAGTGCAGTTGTCAGATGGGGTAATTAACCTGAGGGAGCAGTAACCTGAGAGGCAGGAAGAAAATTTCGAGTAGGCTGTTAATCTTGAGTCACACTAGTTAAATCTGCAGAAGCATCTGTTTATGACAGACACTGTTTATCCCCCTGTTTTCAAGGTTGTGTCGTAGTCAGAACATCTCAAGATATCGGATGTGATTAATAAAGTATCTGAGGCCCACACTAACTTACCTTACAGAATTCTGAGCTATTCTTGAGAAAACTTGTTTTGACACGACAGCTTTTCGTGCTGTGGCAGCTCCAGCTTCGTAAAGGGGTTTTAGTGCTCCAGCACAGAAGATAGCTCTGGGGAGAAAGAGATGAATGAGTCTTACTAAATCCAGGAGTCAAGCTCCCAGTGTGGATATGTGTGGCAAGTGGTTGCTGTTGCCCTGGAGCTAGAGCAACAGCTGCCAAGCAGCTGGGCTGAGCAGGGAAGACCTGTAATGTACCTTCTCAGCAAATTGTCCATTTATTCCAATGCTGCCCAGAGTTCAGGATTTTGGCATGAGGAGCTATGGAAAAGCTCCTAAACAGAATGAATTGAGGAGAATGTAGAAAACCTTGCAAAACCCAAAGATACCACATCCTAATTGGTAAATCCAGGTTAGCTGAATCCTGGGGTGGCAATAGACTTGGCAGACAAATTCACTGAGCCACTGCCAGTTTCTAAAAATTTGTGAAGGATTCAGAAGACAAGACAGACTGGCAAATAGCAGAAATGGTACTGATATTTGGAGTTATGTGGAACAGCAGTGCATGGAGTTGGATGAGGAAATTTTAGCCAAATTATGAATGTTTTGTTTGTGTGTTTTTACGTGAGCTTTTTTTATAAACATCAGTCAAAATACTAGCAAATATCAGAATTTACACAATCCCATTCATGCAGCAAAGTGTGGATTATCCATTTTATTACATGGAATAGCCAGAATTATAGCCCAACAGTTTGTATGATTTCCCTTACAGCGTGCTGTTTTCCAAAGAGGATGGGTGGAATATCATATAGAATGGTAAGTTGAACTTGTCTTCAAACACACTTGAAGAAAAAAAACTGCAAATGTTTTTCATCATTGGAAAGAGTTTCTGTTAAAGCAAGTAATGAACCAATTTTGTCTCTGGCTGGAAAATAGCAGGTGGGGAGAATGCCTGGGACTTGACTTTTCAAAGATGGTGAATAAGAATGATCTGTTTTCCAGCATGTAGTTTGTGGAGTAAAGCACTCATTTTAGTACTTCCAGCCATGTCTCAGTATATACATATCAGCATTTTGAGCAGAAGTTACCTATCTAAAATTGCTTCCAAAAAAAAGGATTATGTTACTCAGGATAATGATATACCAGCACAAACAGGAAAGCATCTTCTTAAGGATGTTTCCTTATTGTCATGAGAGTTGCTGTATAACACATTTATTTTCAACTACAAAAGAGTTAGGCTTGAGTGGGTACATGTCTGCCAGTAGCAGCTGGTAGGTGGATGGAGCCATAGATGCTTCGATGTTGCCTTTTTTTTTCCTTAGAAGTCAATCTGGGTGAAATGGGAGAAATCTGCTATGTCTTAATATTGGAAAGTCTGTTAAGGAAAGCACAAATGAAAGCTTCGTCACAGTGGAAGCTGTTTAATCTGTCGCAAAGCAAACACCAGAGAGCTTCGACAACTGTTCTGACCATGCTGTCAGTTGTGAGTGACAGTTACTTGGATTCAGTTTCCTAGATGGATGCATATTTCTGATCTATGTTTTAATCATCTATTTTCAGTGTTAATACAATTTGAATATCTTCAATCTATTGTGTGAATGACTTGGATAAAAGCTGTACATTTTTCTATTGCAGTTCACAGGCACTTCTTCTAAGGCAGAGGAAAAAGCTGCTTTTGTTTTTAAGTCTTCGTGCTGCTTTATCAGGAGGTATTCTGGTTTCTGTTTCTGTGTCCTATACCTCAAGGCTCAAATCACAATTTAAAATCGACAGGCTTTGGACTGGTCATTACTGAGAGCTGGGAAGGGGTATGGAGGAAGTCTGATTATGACTGACGTGTTCATATTCATCAGAAAAGAGAGTCACCTGGAGAGAACGAGGGGTAATTGTTGCAGTGCTCCCTCCGTCACCGCTTGTGTGGAAAGACATTGGCTGCTGGGAGGAAGCTACCTGAGGTTATTAAGATTAATACTGCTAGAAATTCCAATCAACTCACACAAGGCTGCTCCTCAAGGCTGTCAGATGCCTACTGCCTTCTCTGATTCAGGCAGGGCCACATCAATTTTGAATTTCCCAACAGAGATTGCTATGATTTATGAGTTTAGGAGGCTGATAAATGTGGTTGGTTGAAGTGTTCATGAAATAATTGAATCAGAATAATTTCAGTCAGCTGTGCTCAGTTTATTTTGTCTGATAACCACAGGAGGGTGCAATTTTGGATAGGGAATTTTATTTCAAGGATTCCTATGGCAGGAAAACATTGTTGAACCTGGAATAAGAACAACTTAATTTTGCTGCCAGGCCTGTATGACAGCCTTATGAGCTGCCTTAGAACCCATCAGAACTGAAGAGTAAGTACCTTGAGCTCTTTTGGTATTGCCCACGACAGAGGCTGAGTGAGATCTGGTTTATGCATTGTGGGATGTCTGCTGGGAAGGGTAGCTAGAGTTTTACTATTTAGTGTTTGAAAACCACTTTACTGTTCAGTTGCAAGAGCATTCTTCTTTACATTTGTTTGTAGCAAATGATTTTCATTTTTATGAAGTGTTTCACTTCCGGGTTTTGTGATTTTATTTCTAAAGCAGTGATCAACATCAGTTCTATCCTTGCAGCAAAGGAAGCACCCATGCATCTCTGAGAATTTTTATATGAAACTTTAAATATAAATTTGTCCCTACAAGTTTATCATTTGTCTGCTGTAACTTTCCCACATAGTTGAAAAAAAATTACATTTCAGGTAGATTGTCCTAGAAAGAATATTGAATGTGAAGGGCACTGTAAAACGGGAAGGTGAGTGGTTTACAGTGTTGTGATGACTGGATGAGATCAGCAGAGAATGGGAAAGCCTAGCAAGCAGAGCAAGGGAACAGGTGAAGCGTGTTACAGAGAAGTATTTTCCTGTTGTCATGGACAAGATAGTGATGATAATCTGAGAGCTGCAGGCAGGGGAGGGTATGTGTGAAAAGGCAGTGGCATGTGGTGATCTCTGTGTTAGTCAGTTCAGGTATTTTTTGAAATGTGCAAAGAGACTCTGCAAGTAGGATACAGGGAAAAATCTAGCAGGCTGCTGAGTCAAGCACTAGTGTATTCCTCATGTCTGGTAAGACACCTGAAGTGAATTTTCCTGGCTAGGAAGATATTGTCCTTTGTGCTACTTGGAACAGAGTTGTAGGATTGCCATCTTTCCGCTTCATTTATTCCATTAGGATTTTAGACATTTGCATTTTGGTGTCTTTTCCTAATTGAATCCTTCAGCGGCTAATGTTTCCTTCTGCAACAGGATTACCTCTTTCTGCAATTTTATGTTTATCCTGTGTGGCTTTTCCCCATACACATTCCTTTTCTTGGGATCCATCAGCTTTCTGAGAAGTCATAACACAGCTAGGCAGCATGCCATGGATGACAGAGGTTGCTGAGGGAGCAGCTTTCCCAAGAGTCCTAGTCTGTGTAAGATAAAAATGGACAGGTTTATTCTTTTGTGAGCCAGGAATGTAGGCTGCTACAAGAGATATGTGTTAGCCCAGATAGTTACATCAGCATGGATATACCAACGATCATATGACATAACCTGGCCTGCATGTGAACTATTCTCTGGTCATCCATGGCTGTAGAACTGTGGGGTAGGTACTTTAGCCGTATGGTGAAAAAAAGCCATATATTTGCACAGCAAGAAATACCTCTTGCTCTGACCTGTTATTCTCAAAGTTCCCTTGCCTTGTAACTCAAACATTTTAGGATTTTTCATAAACTTTATTTTCTTTTTTTTTTTTTATTCTTGCCGTAATCATCAGTTTGGAGAGAGGGGGATGTTCAGAATATCAGAGGACCAGTAGGATTTGGGGTGAGGTGTTTTGAGTGTATGGAAAGATTTGTGACTCTAGAGTGGTATGTGCATTAAGGCTCTTTATGGCAATCTGTGTGATGGGGTAGATCAGACTTCAGTGTTTCAGACACATCAAGCTGCTGTATTGAAGAAGAAGGTGGTACATTCAGTTTGTGTTGTAAAATAAGTGATTTTCTGAATAACAAAGTCCTGCTAAAATTCAGCTGCCTGACTTTGGTGTACATGTTAATTCCTGCAGTTTGTTCATGATGGTTCTTTTGACTCTAGTGATTGTTCCTTTTGTCTACAGATAATTTAGTACCATCCCTACCTGCTGTAACTTATTTCTGTGGATAATATAAATGCCTGTTCTTTCTAGTTTAAAGAACATCCTGTGGGGTGCAGGATCTCTTAGTATCATGTGCTCAGTATTGTGGCAGCAGTGTTCTATCCAGGAGTACAGCAGAAGTAAGTTAACTTAAAAGGAAAACATTTGCTAAGGTTTTACATACTTCCCTTTTTTAGTGCTCAGCAGTTAGGAAGATGGTTCAGTGAGTAACTCTTACTGCATCTCCTTGCTGAGATCTCCTTGCCATGAAGTGCATGCTGTGTCAGAGAAGGGGGGAGGACATTATGAAAAATCTGCTGCTTAGTCAGGATGTGAATATAAACCACAGAACGTTTTCCAAATCAAATTTGGATTTGGGGCTGAGCATAAAATGAGGGCACGAAATAACTACATTCTCTGCAGAAAATGTTAATAGAAAAAGTCAGGATTACAGTAATGCATTCTGTGTGGTCTTTGGTGAGTGGAGAGCAGCAGAATGGCATGTGCAGGACTGTCTCACTTGTGTTTTTGCTTCTGCTGCTGTGAAAAGCATTTTCAATATTTGCATAATTTAGAGCATGACATTATGATTTTCAGAGCTTCAAATTGGAGTAAAGCATTTACATAATCTAATTAAATCATGTAAATGTTTTATGATAATATTCAAGTAAGTGCAAAACTTGTTCCACAGATGCATCCCATTCTTAGGCCATTGGGGAAACTGAATTTAGGCATGCAGATGTATGTTTCTAGCCCTGCATGCTCTGGGAGGTCAACAGAGTACTTACTGAACCCTCTGTTCTTAGCATAGCCTCCAAAGCCTGCTTCGCAGAGCATCATCCTTCCAAGAAGCTTGAAGGTAAGCTGGTACCGGAGGGAAAGGCAAAGCAGATTTAAAAGGCTACTTGCAACCTCTTATAATTTGAATGAAAGCAATGCTACTGCAGTATGTAATAAATTGCTTCCATTTCAGTGAACATTAAAATAATCCCATGGTGACCCTCTTAGCAGCAGCCCTGCCACATTTGGTATCAGATCTCAGAAAGCATGCATCGTACTTGGATGGGAAGCTACCAGGGGAAGCCCCACAAATCCTCCTGGTGACTGTTGGGTTTGTTTTTGCCTCTGGCTGCACTAACTCACAAAATATTGGAAGCACTTGGCCAGCATCCATGATGAGAGATGCTGTCTTGTAATGAGATTATTTAAATAATATTTTTTATCAGCATATTCTCACTAAGCTGTTTTCAACAGTAGTTCTTAGTGAATCCTGTCTTTGATAGGCTGTACTACTGCAATAAGCAAGTGAATTGAATCCTAATTTTCCAAATGTAGCCAAGCTAATGCTAAGCTAGTATTAATGAGATTCTTTTAGAAAGTACAGCAGTGCTTGGTAAAGGTAGGCTCTTCAAGACAAGGCCTCTGTTTTAAAAAAGCCCATTGTCATTGATTTTTATCAGTGCCATACTGATTTACTCTAATTGGTGACAGAAATGTGTGTGTATACACTGCTAGGTATTTTGTGGTTTCACAGTAATTATAATGGTTAGGAAGCACTTAGATGTTACCTGTGCCAGGCTGTTGATGCAGCCTGTGTGCTGTTAGAAATATAGGACTGTCTGCAGATGTGACATACTGTGACTGTGGTGAGTCCAGCAGCTCTGATTTTTATCTGAAAATGTGGCTGTTTTAAGGGGAGTCTGGATCTAACACACTGCTAAATCTGAGGGTTCTGTTATTTATTGTCACAGCACATAATAATACCCAAAGGTTGTAAATTAGTTTGGAGCTCAGCAGTATGGTAAACTCAGAATATGTGAAAGTCATTGCTAAACTAGCTCAGAGAAAGGTGAAATATATCAGTGGTCAATTAAGTCTTCTCTAATTAGACAAAGAAATCTAATTACTTGGCAAATTTTTTGTCTAATTTTTAAGGGAGTGAAGCTAGCGTAAATCTAAAATGGAAGCAGAGATGTTCAGCACATAGTGTTAACTGCCAAGGAGAACAACACTGTGACCTTATTTGCAGCTGCACATGCATCATGTGTAGGAATGCCTGTCATAGCCATAATGATTTAACATCAGGGCAGGCCAATATTTCTTGGTTCTTCCTCCACAGTGTAGGCAATTTCCTTTATAGGTGGAATGGGAAGCTGTGGGTGTTTCTGGTGAAAAATGGTAACGCTAGAGAGGTGCCCTTTACTACAAATCCAGCACTGTTCGCTTTAGTTCACCTCCTGAAAAAGAATGTGCAAAGTCACAGCCTGGGGAATGAAGTCACACGGGGGTGAAGTTTAAGTTTTGGCATGGCTGGATTCTGGTTTTTTGATTACTCAGCTGTTGATTATACAATGTTAAAGCATAGCAGGTGACACTGGGGATGTTTAAAGCTGCTGAATTTTATTTTAATGTGCCAAGACTTATTTCATTGCAGAAAAGAATCCTTTTAGTTTAAAACCTGCAGAATTTTAGTTATAGTAGATATTTTAAATTTGGATATGAAAACTTGTAGGGCTGTTTAACTCCTGACTGACATTTACCTTAGTACAGCTTTTCATACTTAAGGCATTTTGTAAGAGTACAAGTATTAACTGCCACTATATCCTATGTGAATTGCTGATAATAGTTGCATAATACAATCCCTTTTAATACTGTATTAACTGGGCAGTAGTTGAAGCGTTTGGGAATTGAACACTTTCAGTGTTCAAACAGAAAGGACTCGAACAATCAAGTATAAAATATGAAAGGTCTGACAGTGTTCAGTTCAACTCTAAAAGGATAATAAATTGATTTTTAAGAAAATACATGCTAACCCAGACTCATGACCCCATCTGATGTCTACCTACCTAGATTCAATAATTTTAAATGAGTTACCCTGTTTCTTTTAATTCTTTCACTTACTTTCCTCTCAATATGCTCCCGTTCACCACTGCAGATAACATATTTACTTCTCATACGGATATGGCCCCTGTTGCAAGGGAACAAATTTGGGATTTAATTTAATTTTCTAGTCTTTATCCTTAATATTTGTGGATTATCTTGCAAATGAGACTAACATTTCCTTGGGGCAAGAAGAATTCAGTTCATTCTTACCCAAAAAATTATAGTGAACTCAGCTCTAGTGTTTCTGGCTGTGTTACCTACTTGGGCTTAAAGATAGTAAAGAAGCCACATGGAAATATTTCAGGAAAGTTGAATATCACAGCAATACCTGACAACTCTCAAAGATTTATGAAGGATAGTGTAAAGTGAGTTGTATTAAAAAGAATTCTGTGATTCTTCAGCTGTGTTTTCTTGCCAAAAATAATTTTTAATCATCAAAATTCCAAAATATAAAAAGAACTAACTTGGTCACACTATCTGTTTTTGCCTTTGTATGTTGTTAGCAGCACAAGAGAGCCTGGTTACAAAGGAAAATCTGTCTTGCTAGAGACTGGCATAGGTTCATTCAGGTTTTTTTTTTCGAGGTTTTGATACATTTGTTAATGCAACCTTAGTGTGTTCACTACAGCTTTTTTAGCAAGTTCACTACTTTTTCTGGTCTTTTAAAACAGTTTTACAAATGCCATAGTTAGTGTCACTGACTTAACAGGAGTGAAACAAGGGGCCATAGTCTAATTTTCAGTAAACCCTGAGTCTAACATGACTCTTCTCTTGTTCTTGATCAAACTGATTGGCATGTTATTCTAGTTGGCTGTAGCTTAAAATAATAACTGTATATTTTTCTTGTGTCTTGGGAATGCTCTGGGTCCTGTTAATCTAGGTAGTCTGAATATAGAATCAGTTTTGTCCTCTACAACTACCATGTCTGTACATGTAACACAATTAATTTTGTTTACATAATATCCAACTTTGAGAGAGAAAGAAGGATCCCTATTGTAATTATAGGAAACAAAGGCACAAAATGGTTTAAGTGATTTATTGGATTAAATTGAAGAGAAGATATCTCTGAAGAGAAGATATGCCTGAAAATGTACACCAGGGTCTTGAGGTTCTTTCCAGAAACTCACTTTTTAGGTCATCCTTTTTAGCATTATTGAAATACTGCATTTTGTTCATATTTATTAGTGCCATCATGATTAAGGAAAACACCTGTTGGTACAGTTTTGTGTTAGATACATGAATAGTTGAAAGACAGTAGTTTGACAGCTAGTGTCCAGATCTTACTTTTAAATGCCTGCATCTGTTCAATAGCCAAGATCACATCCACAAAACTGTCCTTACCAAAGCATAGTGTCTATTTAGAGATTAAAACAAGCTGTCTTATGTGCACCATAGCTGATTGTAGGTCAGTCCCGTAAGATCTTCTTTCACACTTGGAGAACACAAAAATCACAGAACAGCAGTGGTGCGTTATATGAACCAAACCTCTGCATTGTAGTTCAGAATTTAAATAAATCATGATCTACTTTTGCAAAGTATGGTCAGTTACTGTTCTGCTATGATAGCATGTGATCTTAAGTGCTGGGAAGGGAGTTTAATTAAAAAAAAAAAAAAAGAAAAAATCCTTCAATGCATCTGGCAATGGAAAAAAATTAATTTTGTTTAATTTTTAATCAGACAGCCTGAGACAACCACTGAGCACTACTTGACAATTAGAATACTAATGAAGTGCACACTGGGTTAGCCTGCTTTTAAAGGACAGCAAACAGTGCATTCAGAGTTGAGGGATTCTATTTAGTTCCAGTCAAGTCTTCACATATTTACCTTCTCACTTTGCAAGAAATCAGGAAATGTTTGCCTTGTTTTCTTCTTTAAAAATACTACCCCATGGTTAATTATTTTTCAAATGCAGAAAGCACAGAAAGTGGTAAGTGGCTTTCTTGAAAGATACGTAAACATTGTAAAACATTAATCTTCACTGTTTGAGGCATCTTCAGTGCCTTAAGTGTTTTCTTTTTGTTTGTTTGTTTTCGTTCTTCCTCTAATGTATTTGCATCTCTCTACCATTCTGCAACAGTTTGAAGTCTGGTTTTTGTGCCTTCTATAAATTAGATATTGTGGTTATTTGTCTATAGCATGCAATTTCACAAAAGATAGGTTGCAGGAAGAAATAAATTGCCCATGCCTAAAGTGTTAATTTCTTATAACATTTATAAGCAGCTATCTATAGCAAGACTGAATATAGTAGGCAATACTTAATGAATTCAGATGAGTTCTGAGACATAAATTAAGTAGCCTAGCCATCCATAGTAGCCATGTCATTCTGGCCTCACTGTGAAATGGATATTTCATTGCCCCCTCTATGTCACATTGTTGAGCAGAACAATATAATTACACCCTAGCTATAATGAAGGATTCACACTAGCTCACATTAGGCCCCCACTTCCAATTTGAGCTTTAAAAGTTTACAGATGCTGTAGCTGGCTACAGGGATATAATCCTTTCATTTGCACTTCCAGCACCTGACTGCTGAAATCTGAACTCCAGTGCTTTCCTGTAGCCCTGAGCCAGGGCTTGGCTCTAGACACAAGTGTTGAGGCAATGCCTGGGGCAGATGTTTGCCGAGGGTGGTGAAGCAGCTTAGCAGGGCTGGCAGCTTTGTGTAGTCCTGGGCCCCAGACTTGCTGCATCTCATCTCAATAACAGAAGCTGAGTTGAGGCAAGGCCATTAGCACTAAGAGGAGGAAGTCCAGTGTTGCCCAAAGTAGGGTGGTTGGCCTTCCAGCAGGGAGCAGAGCACAAGGGCTTTTGTTCCTTGTCCTGACACATTAGGGCTTTTGGTCCTCATTTCCATTAGCTCTTTGTTCTCCTGTCTTTCCTGCCTCACAGTAGGAGCAGTCAGTAACCAGCACCTCAGGATTGGGAAGCAAAACTCAGTTCACTGCTGTTCCTCACTACCCTTCATTTGCAATATCAGCTTGCTCCCATTGTAGCTGATTCTACTCCAGGTCTGAGGGTGTTGCTGTGGGAGGCAGAGCCAAGTCTACCATTTCCCAATCTGTTTCATTCTACTAGGGATGGAAATACCTCTAAGGTGGGACATGTCAGCTTCTTTCATGAGTTGTTCTATGATGCTGAGAAGAGGCATGCCTGAACTTCTAATGTTGTGAATAAACTTTCATTCCGATGTTTAGCAAAGAAGCTGAAGCCCAAATCATCCAGGTCAAACTGGGATATACCAAGTCTACAACTCTTGGTCTTAAAGGATATGTTACCTCACCAGTTGTGAATTTGCTTATGAGACAATGCATAGGGAAGTTTTCACTTAAAAAAGGGCTGCTTGACTTTTTCTTTCATGTCAGTTTCTATCATGCCAGTATGTAGAAACAATCTGGCTTATATTTTTCTGTATTTCTTTTTCAGTTTTAAAAATATGCCCTTTATATAAGGGTTTATAATGTCTTTTATATGCATTCCTGATGTCAAGGGGTTGAATTTATGTTGATTTCTCCTTGTGCAATTCCCAGTTCTGGGGGCTATAACTGATTTTCCTGTTTGTTAGAAATGCACAAAAAAAGTCTGTCATTGTGGACTGGCTGAATTAGTAGGGAGTACTTTTGCTGTATTTATATTTTTATTTATATTTTTGCAGTTTTATATTTTAAGAGAAGGTGCACTTTTGACAGTTGGTTTGATGTGGCATCCAGTCTGTGATAAAACATGCATGTATCAGTGAAGCCCTTTTTCATTGGATGCCCAAAGCTTTCTTGCTCTGATTCGATAAATAATGTTACCATTGTATTTTCATATTCTTTAATTTCTTTCCCTAACAATTAACAGAGGAGAGACAGAATATATTACTATATATCATAAGTACTCTTTTGGAATATAGAAGCACTTGGCCTTATGTTGGAAATAAAACTCTACCCTGCTTAAACTGCCAGCACTGGTAAATTAAGACCATTGTGTTCAAAGAAGTATTTAATATCTAAGATGAAATATGAAACTAAAATGTTTAAGTGAGGAACTTTTTTTAAGATCTTGCCAGGAATGTGAACAATCATGTGGTGAAAATGGAGTGTAAAGAGTATGGAAGAAAAAATTCTGAGAAGAATCTGGAGATTACCTATAAGGTATGTCATTCCATGGATGACTGTAGAGGTTTTCATTGTAATCTGGGGTGAGATGAGGAGGAAGCCACGCATCTTAAATAATAAAGGCTTGTAAACAAGTTCTTCATATTCTGTTCAGTATCTGCAAGTTTTACTCCTCAGAAAGTTAATATGTGTGATCTGTTACATGCTAAAGATGGAACAAGCACAGAAGAGGTGTGGTATCAGGTTGAGGAGTACTTTCTCATGCAAAGGCAATGTTCCAGCTTGCTCCTGTATGAGGTGGCTGCTCCTTCTTGGCAGGGACTTGGAATGGGGAGCTCCTTTTTGTTTGGAATGAGCTGAGCAGTTAGGTCTTGCCTCTGTGTCAGGCAGTGGCTCCTGCTAATGTTCAAAGTGCAACTATTTTACTTGCTAGAGATGGTGAAAAAATAATATTGGTAGTAAAGAACAAATTATGTGGCGTATTGGCACACACTGCATTACTGAAAAGCACAGAGCTCCCCACCTCTTAGACAGCACTCATGCTTCAGAGCATTAGTTGCTTGTTTGTAAATATGTAATTGTCAGTAGTAAATAAGTAGATGCTGAATTTACATGAGAAAGTGTGGGAATTAGGAATAATCTCCTAATGACATTAGTAGTCCAACCAGGCTTCATTTGGTTTCTTTAGTGAAGGTGTAATTATATCTTGAGATCCCATACTGGGCAAAGCAAACCAAAGAAGTAACGTTTGCTTGTTTAGCAAGCTGAGACTCTCTTCAGCTAGGTAATAGAGAGTTTTCCCCCTTTCCTTCCCCAACCTCTGCTCTCTTGGCCACCAAAGTTACAGTGAAAACAATTGCACATTTATTACTGCTCTGACCACTGTGCTACTCTATGGTGATTTGTACTGTGTCACTGCAATCTATTTTTCGACCTTGCTGCACTATATGCATGTGAAAGCTATCCAACATGTCTGACAGTGCAGGAGAAGCCAAAGGTCTTGTGGTTTACAGGTGACATTATCTATGGGTTCTGTATAGTGAGTCCTTATGCATCTGAGGTATGTTAAATTAGGAGTATTGGTGAGGCATTTTTTTAATTATTATTTTAAATGTCTTGAAATTAATTAAAAAACCCACCATTTAACTTGTAAATCACTGTAAATCAATATCGATGCCAAGATGAGTTGTTTAAAATAGAGGCATCACTTTCAGATAGAAAAGCAAGGCACGGGTTGCTGTTCTCAATTCTTTGTTAATGCATTCGGATCTCTTACAAACAGTACATATTGCTAAAGACTACAGCTTTTCATCAGAAGGTACGTATTTGAAGCCCCCATCACCCAAGGGGAAATGGTTGTTGGTCTGTTACACCACTTACATAGCCACAAGTGTATGAGGCCAGATGGGATCCACCCAAAGGTACTGAGGGAGCTGACAGAACTGCTCACTGAGCGAGCCACTTTCCATCCTTTATCGCAGTCCTGGTTAACTGGGCAGGTCCCAGGTGACTGGAAGTTAGCAAGTGTGATGCCCAGCTACAAGAAGGGTCAGAAGGAGGATCTGGGCAATTGCAGGCCTGTCAGACTGACCTCGGTGATCTTAAAGGTCTTTTCCAACCTTAACAATTCTATGAATCTATAAACCCATTATCTATTGTTAAAATTATATAGACTGCTTTTGCTTAGCAAAAATTTATGTTGTTTATAAGAACAAGCTAAAGTGAATCAAATCCATACGTGGGAGCAAAGGTTTCTCCAGAAGTCCCAAGTAGACATTGACTGGAATATAATTGATTTTATCCAAGAGAAAATGAACAAAACGAGAGGGAGACTTTTTATATCTAGATCTCTGTAATACCTGCTTTCAGGGACCAATCAGATTACCTTCTAAACTTAATAAGCGAACTTGCTCTACTAAGCGTAGTAGCACAATATACTCAAAAGTTCGTTTAAATGCATCCAACTAAAAAAGGGAAAGAAATTATAATTCCATAAAAATACAATATAACTAAGTGTAATATCACATCTCCTAATCACATCTCTAAATGTGGTGCTGAGTGAAGTTATAGACAGTAGTTTGAAGACTGAACTTTTGATATTGTGTTGGTTTAAGTTTCTTTACTTATTCCACAGGTGTGTTTTAACATGCAGATTAAGAATGACTGTTTTAGGAGAATGATGAATGTGTAAATAACTAACATCTGAAAAGTGCTCTTTGATGTCAGTGTCCTGAGCAAATAAGAATTTCTGGTTAGGCGTTAAAGACATGATTAGCAAACTCAAAACATCCACTAGCTTTTTTTCAGTGGCTCATGCCACTGAAAAATGAGAGAGGGTGATTCTTCGTTACCTGGAAAAATGAACCAGGTCCATTCACTGGGTAGAACAAAACTGTGAGTTTTGGGCGTCAAGCATATTTTTAATGCAATCAGGTCTTGCATCCACAGATACATGCACAGAAATGTAACCACTATCTTTCCAGTGGTTGAGGCAGCAATGTTAATAGGTTCCAAGCACAGACAAGCACTATCTGTTTCCAGGAAAAAAAGTGCAGTAATTGGAAACAATTAGGAGAGTGTACACTGAATGCAAAATAAGTTGAATAGTTAGACTGCTTGTGCTGTTTGATCAGTTTAATATTGCTGTGAGACCTGGAGAGACCATATTCAGCCCAGCAAAATTCTCCTTGGGTGCTTGGGAATTAGAGCTACATTACTTGACATCTTAAGTTCGCTTCTTCCTTCTGATCCTAAATGCAGCCAGGAGTAAATACGGGAAATTGGGAAATTTAGAAGTTAGCTTCTTTCCTGTTTCCCCAGAATAGATAAATGTCTTTCCCTCATGGCCTTGTTTTTCACCAGACATAGGATGGGTGAGCAACTGAGGTTACTTCTGTCCTGTGATCAGAATGTAGTAAATTAACTGAACTTAAAAACCTCCATTCCTCAGAGACCTCAGAGGCAAGCTCAGAGAAGACCTCAACTGAGTGCAGTGTTAGGAATTCCAATTAACAACATTTAAGTAAAAAAATAGATTGAAACAGGAGAAAGGGATTTAAAAGTATCTTTAGTTCCATAAACAAGCATGCTTAATAAAAAAATTAAGATGGAAAAGCTGTATAGCTACATTTTTGGAATTACTCAATACTTTGGACTATACCTCTTGATGAAAAAGGCATCATAGAGAGCTGCTTATAGACCTGTTCCTTTTGTTTGTTGTGTATTTAGGTTTACACTTCTTTAGCTCGATAGATAATAATTTTTTTGTCATTTTCAATTGTGCCAGATTTATATAGCTATGGAAAAGAGCTGGACTCTTTCTAATGTATATTTTTGTTTTGTTACAATTCTGGTAGCAGTTATCTGGCAATTTTACTCTGGAAAATGACTAGGAGAAATAGTTTCCTGGTCATTTATTAACTGTTTATAAACGCTCTATAATCACATCATCTTTGTTATTCTTAACACATCTGTATCAAAGACTTATTTCCAGATTACACTCTCAGGCTAGGGATGATTGAGAAAGAAAGCTTGCAGTATGAAAACATAGCCTACTGGATGAGGGTTTTTGTTTGGTTGGTTGGTTTTTGTTTTGGTTTGTTTTTTTAAGTTTTGGTTATTTGGTGGAGTAAATCACAGAATGGGTCATGTTGGAAAGAACCACACTACCATGGCCTTCAGCAAACATTGGAGTTGATTAAAACATTGGGCAGAACAGATTTATCTGATTCCATCAGCATTCACAGGTTATGAAACTCAGTTTATGAGGACTGTATTAGTGATGTGATTAATGGTATAGTACTTCTTCCTTATTCCAGGCAAATCTTCAAACTAGGCTTGAAAATCATTCTATAGATTCTAGAGATACCTCTCCTGAAGCACTCTGGCACCATATTAAAAACAGCATCCAGCAGTCCTCTGAAGAATCCTTAGGGTTCTCCTTCAAGAAGAACAAGGACTGGTTTGATGAAAACAATCAAGAGATCCAGGAATTGCTGAGGAAGAAGAGAACCACCCACCAAGCACACCTTGCACTGCCATCCTGTCACCTAAGAAAAGCAGCCTTTCGTCTTGCATGCAGCAAGCTCCAACAGAAACTCTGTGACATCCAGAACAAGTGGTGGATCGATCTAGCTGAAAAAACACAATTATGTGCAGGTACAGGTGATCACAGAGGGTTCTATGAGGCCGTGAAAACAGCATACAGGCCTACATACCAGGTCCAAAGCTCTCTACTCAGCACAGATGGTCAAACGCTTCTAATAGATAAAACCTCCATTCTGAATCGTTGGTCTGAACACTTTCAGACTCTCTTCACTACTAGCTGTGTAGTCCAAGACTCAGCAATTCAGTCCATCTCACAACAACCGGTGAAGAATGAATTGGATATTGCCCCCACTTTGGGAGAAACTCTTAGGACCATACAGCAGGTGAAAATTGGCAAGGCAGCTGGGGTTGATGGAATTCCACTTGAAATCTGGAAACATGGGGGCCAAGCACTCCATGCTAAATTTCACGAGTTTGTGGTATGCTGTTGGGAACTAGGTGATCTACCATCAGACCTCCGTGATGCAGTCATCATCACCTTATATAAAAAGAAAGGAATTAAATCAGACTGTTCAAATTACCGTGGTATTACTCTGCTTCCATTGCTGGCAAAATCCTGGCAAGAATACTTTTGAAAAGATTAATAACCGCTATTGCAGAAGGAATTCTACCTGAAAGCCAATGTGGTTTCAGAGCCAACAGGAGTACCACAGACATGGTGTTTGTTCTCAGACAACTGCAAGAGAAGTGTAGGGAACAGATTAAAGGTCTCTATGTAACCTTTGTCGATCTCACCAAGACTTTCGATACTGTGAGCAGAAAAGGTCTATGGCAGATTTTGGAACGTTTAGGATGTCCCCCCAAGTTCCTTAAAATGATCATCTCACTACATGAGGATCAGCACAGCCAAGTCAGATATGGCAATGCACTTTCTGAGCCCTTTTTAATTACCAGTGGTGTGAAAAAAGGCTGCATTCTTGCACCAACCCTATTCACAATCTTTTTCAGCATGATGCTCCAAAGGGCCACAGCAGACCTCGAGGATCAGGACACTATCTACATTCGATACCGTACTGATGGAAGTCTGTTCAACCTAAGGCGACTGAAGGCCCACACTAAGACCTTAAATCATCTTGTCCGGGAGCTGCTTTATGCTGATGACACTGCCCTTGTCGCCCACACAGAAGCAGCTCTGCAGCTTTTAACATCCTGCTTCGCAGACGCTGCTGAGCTCTTTGGGCTGGAAGTCATCTTAAAGAAGACAGAAGTCTTCTATCAACCTGCACCTCAGGAAGTCTTCCATCATCCCCATATCACCATTGGCCAATCAGAGCTCAAATCAGTCCAGCAGTTTAATTACCTAGGTAACCTCCTGTGGTGGTTTGGGCTAGACCTTCCTTGGTGACCAGTTCATAACCAAGGAAGGGTCCAGATTTACCCAGTATTCCCTAGGATTTTTACGTAAGCCAGATTATAAGAACAGAGGAGGAGAGGCCTTCGCTGTTTTTCCTTCCAGCGGCTTGGAGGTGCAGGTTCCCTGCTGTTGAGTCTGCTGTGTTGGGGAGCGAGGCCTGGTTAGGCCTTGCCGACCTTGGGAGACAGAGGTTCCCGGCGATCGTTCCGGAGCGACTCTCAGTTGTCCCAGGAGAGTAGTGAGCTATTTTCTTTGCTAACTCTTTTAGTTGTTAGATATTGGGTCATCTATATATTTTATTTTAGTTTTGTTCCCTTTTGCCTTCTCCCTTCCCTTTCCCTTGTGGAGTTGTATATTTTAATTGTATATAAGTGTAAATATATTTATATATCTCACTTTGGTTGTCTCTCGTTTCGGGTTTTTCTTAGTTTTTTTTCTCCCTCTTCTCCCTGAGGTTTTGGTGGGGGGGGGGAGGACTTCTGGTAGTAAGGTTTGGAGACTTGGCAGGGAGCCAACTTCAAACCATATCACCTCATCTCCTCGGATGGTAAGATTGACAGAGAGATAGACAACAGGTTAGCAAGGGCATATAGTGCTTTCGGAAAACTCCATAAAAGAGTATGGCGTAATAAACACTTGAAGAAAAGTACAAAGATCAGTGTTTACAGAGCCATAGTGCTGTCTACTCATTTATATGGTTCCGAATCATGGGTCATCTACTGCCACCACCTGCGTTTCCTAGAACACTTCCATCAACACTGCCTCTGTACAATCTTAAACATCCACTGGTCAGATTATGTGACCAATACATCTGTTCTAGAACAGGCAGCAGTCACAAGTATTGAGGCCATGTTGCTGAGAACACAACTGAGTTGGGCAGGACACGTCTCAAGGATGAAGGACCACCGCCTCCCTAAGATCTTGCTTTATGATGAACTTGCCACCGGCTGCTGCAGGAGCCCCCAAGAAAAGATACAAGGACTCCCTGAAGCAACATCTCAGCCTTGGCCATATTGATCAACATAACTGATCTACTCTGGCCTCCAATGAGGAGGCCTGGAGACACACCATCTATAACGCTGCTGATGCCTTTGAGAACACACGCAGGATCACTCTCAAGGAGAAAAGACAACGCAGAAAGAATCGTGTCTTGCAGATTATACCACCTAAGGAGTCTTTCTGTTGTGCCTTTTGCAGTCAGACATGTCTATCTCGTATTGACCTTATTAGCCACCAGCGTTCTTGTAACAAATGTGGATAGAGCCTTTCCCAAATCTTCGTTCACAAAGCCTAGCCACGATGATGATGATGATGATGATGATGATGATGATGACTTCTTCCTTACAGTTTTGTTCTGGAGTTTGACTTCCATACCAACCAATCATCAGGGAAAAATCTGGGGTAAAGTCTATTAATGCTCCCTATCTTATGGCTGGAAACTTTGAATCTTATTGGAGATTCACACTTAGCAGTTAGAACCAAACCCTTACTAGAAAACACATTCTTAGAAAGGGAAAAATGGATGGGAGATCAAAATTGAAACATGTCTCCTGGAGAGTATTTTTTTTTTTGGCTTGCAAGTTTTTTTTCTGACTTTAGCTTCCAAAGATGCCAACAGTGTTTTCTCATATTTGTGACTAGCACATTTAGACTGATTTAGAATAAGAAATGTTGAAACTGTGTCCATTGTACAATAAATTGTATTTATATAAAGGAAATTTAGATGTGTAACAGGATGCCCTTAAGAGAGGAGACAGTAGTTTATTGTTTTGGAAAACTGCTTTGGAAGAGACTTGGAGAAGCTCTCCTTGTGGCCCAAGCAGAATCAGATTGTCAGTTCTATTTTGTAGTGGTGGAAAATCCATAGCTACCCTTGACAATTTATTCTAGTATTTCATTATTATTCCAAATTAGCGGTTTTCCTAAAATGTGACCTGGATCTTTCTGGTTGGCATTTGAGCCCATTATTACTTGTCCTGTCCATCACTGGTATGGAGAACAGATTATTTTCTTTCTTTTTTTTCCTCTTTTGTGCCTTAGGTTTTTCACCTCTGATAGTTCTTGTTGATCTTCTTTCAAATGTCTCCTGTTAGTGCACATATTCCTTAAAGATTCAAAATGATTGTGCAGTGTTATGCTTGTGATTCATTAGAAATAGCCCCCAGGTGACACCCCCACACCCTTCTTTTAACAGAACTGTTACTAACTAGCTTATTTTTGTCTTATATTTGTGATTGAGTAATCACTGTTTCCTCAGCTTGTTAAAACATTTGAATCATTAGCCAGTCCTCCAACATACTGGCAATCTCTCTTACTGTCAGGAATGTTTTTTTTTATCTATCATCTAGGTTGTTAAGAGAAAAGCTGAAAAAGGCCAGCCCTGGACAGACCCTTTGAAGCACCATGCAATACATCTTTCTATTTGACAGTGAAACATTGGTCCTCTGTGGGTACAATTATCTAATTTCTGTTTTCAGATTTCAACATGACTTACTGTAGTCAAGATGTATGACAATCACTCCTCTTCTGCTAAAAAGGCCTTTTAACCACACACGGGAAGAAATTGTATTGTTCTGTCAGTTTGTTCTTAACAAATTCATATTGATTATCACTTCTGTCTGTGTTACCATACAGCTGCACACAATGGTTTGCTTCATCCAGAAATGTTCTCGAATCTGAAGTCCAGCTTGAGGTGTCTATGATTTTTCAGCTCCTCTTTCCTGCTGTTCTAAGCACAGGCAATACACTTTTCACCTGTCTTTCATGAGATATCACAGAGGTGGTATCAGTTCTCATGTCAGTTCAACTATTTTTTATATATCTTCACTGATATTTGTCAGGCCAACTAAATTTGAAAAATGTAATTAATAATCTCTGTTCTATTTGAGCTCTGACTGTTGCTGTAATTCTGCTTGGTACCAATACATCTCCTTCATGTAGACTAATGCAAGAAGTCATTAAGCCCTCTGGCTTTCTCTGCGTCTTCTCTATGTTCTTTCTGAATAGTTGTAGTCTTTCTAGTTGTAAAAGCTGATATCTGGGGTTTTTTTATTTGTTCACAACTTACTGCATAGATACTTTATGTTATGTTTAATAGCTTGCATAGTTCTCTTCTTGAGGTTGCTTGAACTTGGAACTATATGGAAATCTCTGGAGAGGGAGATTGGTCCTTTCCTGAGAGCACACTCATGAGTGACACATTTCTGGAAAGTAGACTGGCATCTTGGTTTTGAAACAGATCAAATGAGGAGAGAGGGCCTTGGGAGACAGGCAGGTAATAGAGACACAGGGGCCAGAAGCAAGCTGGAGTGTTTATACATCTAGGAGGGGCATAGTGGCTGCTGGATTAGAAGAAAACTAAAAAGGAAAAATGTAAACATGTGGTAGGGAGAAAGTAACTTTCTTTTCAAAGCTTTTTATATCTGTCTTATTTGAGCAACCTGAGACTTGCCTCTTTAAAAAAAATATATTCTTCTACTTCATGTTTAGATATTGTAAGTACTTTGGTGTTCTGGAGCACTGACTTCAAGGGCAGGCTATGGGCAGATCAGCTTTAGAAGGGTGCCTGACCTGGTCTCTGCTCAGCTGTGATCATAGGGTTCCTTTGTTTTTTATGGTCATGTTTTGTGTCTTGACATCCTTCATTGTGCTCCAGCTGCTTGCGCCATTCTTTTATGCTCTTCTTTAGTGATCTGACCTAGTTGGTAAGTTGCTTTCCTGTGTTTGAGGTCAATGAGGAAGTCAAGGAAGTCATGATTTAGCAAGGCTAGTCTCTTACAAACACCCTGTCCTTCTACATGGAAATGGGCAGCATTTGTGTCCTCAGTTATTAGTTCTCTCCCATGCTCCAACTCTTATTTTACTGGGATTTTTGTGCATTGAGAATGGCATTAATGCCTGATCTCAAGGGTGAAAGGTCAGATACGTTCATAGGGTTCAGTCCCACCTTTCTCTAGGATAGAGTACTTGCTCTTAAACTCCTGGCTTCTGATTGTAAGATTGCCTGGCCTTCAGATGATACTAGCAACCAGCTTCTTCCCTGTGTAGTTGTTGGGTTAATCTTTACAGCTGGGTCCTGTTCTGTATAGCTGTTCAAGTGGTTTGTTATAATGGCCTTTGTGTCCTTCAGCATCTTCTTGATCACAGATATATCTCTGACCATATTCTTCAGCTCTCCTTCTTAATTCCTTATGCCAACAGGTATCATTGAATCAGATGTTTCCTTCCCAGCCTTTATTGAAGGGCAAATGTAGATGTCTTCTTTCAACTACAATTCAGGGCTATGGGAAAGGTATTGATATTGCTAACTGGGCATGGCTCACAGCTGCAGGTAGACACTGAACAAATAGCTGACTAGGGTGGTCACTGCACTTCTGTGCATTATAGAATTTATTCACTGTTCTTTATGTCCCCTCAGGAATTTCTTCCATTTATTGCTCTAACACATCAGGCTATGGAAACTAATAATAAGTTAGTGTTAGTTGTAAACTAATGAATTTCCCACCTTTCCTTCTCCAAACATGCAGCCGTGTTATGCTGAACCCTACCTGTATGTATTTTCAAGAAGAAAAAAGAAACTGGAAAAGAGGATCTGACTGTATCAGTGAAGGACATAGAGGACTTAAAGTGATGTATCATTAGACTATCTTCTGAATGTTCATTTGTAATCTTGGAAAAGAATTTCCAAGCATAGAAGAACATATTTAGACCTAGAATGCATTACATGATAAGGAACTTCACCTCAATTATTAAGAGACACTCAAGCAACACTTAAAAGGCTTTTACAATGCAAACTCTTTTCTTTTGAAAATACTTTAGCTTCACTGTTGTGGTGAAGTGTAAGATTATTTGGCAAATTACCAAGAATTTAGAGAGTACTCAAGATAACCTGAGGCAAATTTAGAAAAATAAGATAAAATATTATACTGCTGTGATTTATTTTTAAATATATTTATATTAGTAATGTAACTCATTGCAGGAAGGTATTGAAGCAGGGGTCAGAAGTGTATTAATTTTTTGTAGGAACAATGGGACCATTTGCATTGGATAAATTCCTTCTCTTATGTCAGGAGACAAACGACTAAAACATATATTTACAATGTATAGATTCGTTGTATTGTTCTCTGAATGTCTGATGCTAGCTTATGTCCAGGACAGAATATTTAATTACATGAACCTTAGTTGTCATCTAGAATGATAGACTGTATATTTTGTTTAACATTTCCATGAATGGGTAGAGGAATTGGAAATTACAAAAGATTTGTCCCAGTGTAAAACTTTACACTAATTCATTTTTCTGGCTGTTTTTTTCCTTTTATAAAATGCAGCAGTTCATACAAAATCCAGAGAAAGAAATTAGCAGGAGTGAACAGAAGTCAGAAAAGCTGAACATTTTACTGATAAAATTTTATGTGGCTATGAAAATGATGGATTTCATGAATTACTTCTTTTTTTTTTTTAGTGTAGGAACAGTACTAATTGTGGTTTGCCATCAGTGTTAGACCAGGATTTTGAATTTAGCCCATGGCAGTATAACAAGAACTTACGCCAACTTGCAGCACTGTGCAGCTGCTGAAAACCCCCGCTCTAGGAAGAGCCTTGAAAATGTGTGAATGCAGAGCTCAGCTCTATGGATCTTTGAAATTCAAACATTGGAACAGATTCTACTCTGATGTGTTCCTGTATAAACCTAGAATTATTTCCATGCTGACTGAAGAGTTTTCATCAATGCACATGAAACAGTGGTTTTGTTCATTGAAATGAACGTGGATTTATGGGAAGGGTAGGGCTAAGAAAGATAAGATGTCCACTTAGCATCAGGCAGCCTGCCATGCTGTGTTTAACTTAGGCCTGTATGTGTCCCTGAGTGGCAGTAACAAGTGTTGTAAGACTGTAGTAAAGCAGATGATATAACAACCCCCAATAAGAGGGGTTTCACTTATGTTGGTAGATACAGAGATTTGTGCAACACCTGCATTTCCTTTCTGCAGTAAATTAAGAAACAAACCTAACTTTTTTTTCTTCTGGAGTTTCCCCTTATAAATTGCTTAGGAAGATTTTCAAAGTTCATTCTAAGTTACTGTAATTCAAGGGTATGCTCATGGTTGCCTCTACTAGTATCACTGGTGAATTTAACCCTGAAAATCACTTTCAAGGCACATAAGGAAGATGTGCGTGTTGTAGTTATGAATAGTTTGGCCCTTAGCACTTCAGGAGTTGAATCCACCGCAGTCATCTTTCTTCCTTCCACCTCTGGATAATGAAGAGACTAGTTATGGCTCTTGGGCAGGACTTAGGTATCTCTTGCCACCTTCAGAGCCGTGTAAACGAGAGGGATGGAGAACCTTATCCCAGTGAGTAGTTACTAGTTCCTCCCTGACCAGTAACTTATGGGATTTGTTTAGTTGAATTTGGTCTGTCTAAAAGCCAGACTTCTGGACTAAAGTAATCATCTCTACCTTCTGTAGTCATTGGAAAGGAAGAGCCAGCTGGACAGAGCAAGCTATCCCGTATATCTTAGGATGTTGATGAATTGCCCTGTGAAAGTACTTGTTTCTAGATACTAGAGTAAACTTAGGCAATCATCTCAGCCTATGAAAAAGGGTGAAAATATTCATATTGTAATGGGAAGCTGCCAGTAATCAAGGAATAGTCCCATCTACCTACATGCAGGGGTGTGTTGATCCCAGTATTGCTATGCTTATTTCTCATAAATTATTTAAAAGGATGCATGACTCTAGATCTAGAGCAGCACTTTGATAAGACTTAAGTATTATTGTAACTAGAATAACTTCCCTATTTGGAGAACTCAAGCTCTGGTACCTGTTGTGATATGCTCCCCAGAAGGGAGCTCTAGAGGTCGTCTGCCCTAACCTCCCACCCAGACCAGATCCAACTTCAAAGGTAGATGAGATTGCTCAGGTCCAGTGGCATGTTGAATATCTCAAAAATGAGCAAAAAAGTTGTCATTTGTCGGATGTACAAGTCAGCAATCCCAGCCTTCATTATTTTTTTGTCTTTTTTTCTTCCCATCTTATAACAGTAAATCATATTCTGCAGAGTTCCCATTTTGGAATTACCATCTGAGCTGATTGCAAACTCAAAGGATACAATTCCAGTAGTCTAATCAGGGGCTGCACCTTTGGGGTATCATGTAGCAGTGTTTGAGGGATGCCCTCCAGAGATATTGCCAGCTAGGTATGTTTTGCTTTCTTGTGAAATAATGCTTTTCATTGTTTTTCATTTCATTTTGGATTTAAACATTTCTGTAAAAGGTATAAAGGTTTCTGTTTCCAAGCAAGGTTGTTATCAATGACAGGCATTTGGATAAGGCCAGAACCAGTATTTCACATCTCCATTGCATAACAAATGACAATAACAGGTAACTTATTCCGTCAACCTATTGTATTTTTGTCTTTAAAGGACAATACTTTAATTTCAGATACTCAGTTAAACCTAGGGAGACAGTTATATTCTCTACAAAGCTGGAAAAAAACACAGAACCTTTTTTTTTTTTTTGCCATCTCCGGGTGAAAGAAAAAGGCTATTTCTTGCTATGCAGTCTTATGGTTTACAGATACTACATGTGACTATTTCAGTGGCATTGTGATTTACCTTGCAGTTTTGGCAAATTTGGTTCAAGGAGACTTTGTCATAATAATTTCAGTCAGTTCCAAACCCAGACTTCAGGTTTTTGATAGTAGGAGAATTCCAGACTTTAAGCCTGTTTTTGAGAACTGTTGATTCTCAAGCATTCTTGTAGACTTCTGAGAGTCATGAGTACTCTACATTTCTCATTATTAAATTTTAGAAAGGTGTCTACTGTGATGATTTTTCCCCCCTTGGTATTAAAGCTACCCTATTCTACCTCTGCTGCGGCACAATATAAATTGCTTTTGTACGAGCTGCATTTCCCACTGAGTTGCAGATACTTTGGATTCAAGAACAGCACTGTCGAGATGAAGCTTTCCTAAGAATTTTTATTTCTATTAAAGCCTTCAATGTGAACATTTTTAGTAATGCTTTTCAACTTCTGTTACAGAAGGTCTGCTTTCCTAAGCAGATGAGGCACGCTACCTCTCTGTGGGCATCCTTCTCATGTCATAGCCAAAAAATGGCACTTTAAAAATCTTCTATTTGGACTTTATTACTTTAGGCAGAACCTTGTAGTGCAAAACCCCAGATGTTTTAATGCATAAAAAAAAGATACTCTGTTGCATACACCTAGCCAAATCAATTATTCGGTAAAATGTTTGTGGTGAAGCAGCAGTTAATAGAAGAGTGGCAGATGTCATACACAGAAGTGTCCATTTCACTGTGGTGCTCCATGGTCTGTTGTGACAGCTAAATGAAGCAGCTCAACAGCTGTCAGCATGTTAATGTTTTGGATTAAATAAACACGCTTGGAAGAACTTTCTTCTGATTTTAAGACTTAATGACTTTGATGGCAGCCGTGCTTCTTTGCAGATGAAGTTTGAAGTGTTTTGTAAGTGAGGCCAGATGCAATGAGGAATAACGTTGGACTGCGAGGTAGACCAGTGTGTTTTAATTTCATTGGAGCTGTGTAACTCTGAACCACAGTGGAGCTTAAGATTTTCTACTCAGTATAAACACTAGATTTAAAGCAAGGTTGCAGTGAGGTAGATAGTTTTCTTCCTTTGCTTGATAGCCTTTAATAACTTTAAATAAGAGAAGTTTTTAAACTTGCAAAAAGTGAGGAGACAAATCAATCAGGAAAGCTGGACATATATCAACATAAATCCAGTATAACTGTCCATTTCAGTCAAATTCAATGCAGAAAACTCAGGGATGAATGCATGATCATTTAAAAGTATTTGTTTGGGGTTTCTTTTGTTGGTTGGTGATTGCTTTATAATGTAGGCAGCTGATTTCCCATGAAATCTGTTTTGCCTGAGGATTTTCTCAACTGCCTTCCTGACCTCAACTATTTTAGAGTTGCGGTGCCTGATAAGGATGTAATATATGGACAGATTCTGCTGCATGTAGCTGGCCAGTCGTCAAATGTTTTCAAGTAGCTTATCCATTTCTCAGGATCTGAAAGGTGATCTGTTATTGTTATTAATGAAATAACAGCTGGTGGGATTCTCATTGCCATGATAGTTGTCATGTTTGGCTGTCAGACTGAGTAGGGACATATCTTTCAGCACCAAGACTGCTGAAGAACAGTAGGTTAAGTTATCATCACAGTTTTTTCCTCTTCACCTTTTGTTTTGCTGTTCTTTTTCTCCAAGCGTCTGCTTCTGACTATGGCCAGCTGACTTGTGTCATAAAACAAGAAACACACAGGACACCAAAGTTCTAGATCATTCACCCAGGCTTGAAGGAAGACGTGAATATTTAACATCATTAGAGCATCTTAAAAGTTAGAAAGAAGCACTTGTGATGGCACCTGAGGTAACCACCATGGTGCTACATCTTTAACTGTATCAATGGATGGAGCAACAATCGCTTATTGCCTTACACTCCCTGCCATTCCCAGTATCTAACTTTAAAGAATGCAAGCATAAGCAATTATTGAATGTCTTATCCTTCTGCTCTGTCCTCATTTGTTCAGTGAATGAGAGTGGAAGCCTCATTGAGGTCCTTTGAGAAATGCACCAGGACCATGGAAGATGGGAGAAGAGCTTTGCCTGGGAACTCTACCCAAAAAGTAATTTTTTCTCCATTAACCCTGTAAGCTTTATAATGTAGCTTTCATTAAGAAAGGTAAAACCAGCAACAGCTAGATGAACTCACTCTTCTAATCTTAAAAGAAGTAAATGTGTGTACGACAAGAAATGATCTAAATATTACAAAAATTTGTATGAAGTAAGTGAAAGTAAAGTGTAATGCTATTGAAAAATGAGTTTTGCTGCAACTTAAGCATAGAAATTTGCAGACTTTTTTTACTTGGGTTTTTCATTTGGTCACTGCTTCAGGAGTCCCAGGTTTGAAATTGTGTGGGAGCCACCCCATATTTAGACCAGAGGGATCAGAAGGGAGGCCTTAATAGCCATTGTTTCAGAGCCCCATGGGAATGGGCCTGACAGACTTGTTTTCTAGAGTCTACTGAGGCCATTGGTAGTGTGCTGATAGAGGGGAAAAGTCTTTGCATTTCTCTATATTCACTTGTTTTCTCTCCTGACTTATTGCAGTACTCTCATCAGTTAGCAGACAGGCCACCATGCCTTGCTTGGTGAGCTTTCAGCATGCCTTTCTCTTGTCCTCTGTTTCTCAGGCCAGAGGTGCCCCTTCCAGTTCTCATACATCTGTCCTTTCTTCTTTGGTCTGACCAAGTGTGGCAGTGGTGTTTTGGTGGTGTTTGGTTGGTGGATTTTACTATGTTTTCTTAGCTAGCTTGGACAATCACAGCCGTAAGTAAAGGTGGTAAAATATGTGGAGAACCGAAACATCTGAAAATCAGGTCCTTAATTCATGGTCATGACTGTCAAAACTTCTGAACTGATTTTGATGCCGTAGTAGACCATTCCATGGTCTTGGAAGCAGTTCTAATGACAGTGATTTTTCACTAACTTCTCTTTCATGTTCACCTTCAAATTCTCATTTAAAAGCCTGGCATGTAGAAATTTTAATTTGTATTTCTGAAACCTCTGAAAATCTGGTTTGTACAGCTGGGTTTTTTTGTGGTTTTCCCTAGACAATATTTTGTTACCTTTACTTTTCACCCATATGACAAATAAATGAGTTTTAATTATTGTTTTTGTAGGGATTGAGTCTCTTTCAGGTTTTGATTTTTAAGTTGAAATTGAGTAAATAAATTAAATGCAATCTCCACGTCAGTAGAAAGCAAGGAAGATTATAAAATAAGGCTTTATATGTGTAGCTTTGCAACAATAGAATAAAAAGTGGAATAATGAACTGTAAATGTATCTAATTACATAAATAATGCATTTGTGTAATTGTCTAGTAGGGGTGTGCTAATGAATCAATTATTTTTAATTGTAGGATGCTTGATTGTTTCAGAAATATAATTGATTCTAATCAAGAATCAGTTAAATGTTGGTAGTAATTGTATTTATTAAATATAATATATTATTATAGTTTAGAAACATTTTAAGAAAAGGAAGTATTAAAGGACTGTACTGGTGTTATGTGTTCATACCATTGGGCTGATGGGGTGGCTTACTGTAATAGTGCACAATAAAGAAGAAACGTTTTATTCTCATCTTCCTTTGTTATCTCATCTGATCTGTGAGGCTAAACAAGGTTTAGATTTGCTTAGTATTCATGAGTCTTAGCTTGCTGCATGAGGTGGGCTTTGATAGAAACCAACCTGCAGTCCTGACCAGATCTTTAGAGTAGTGCTCTGCACAGCAGGGTGGTGGTGCACGGGGAATCTGTACCTGCTTCCCTTCCCCAGGTGTCCTGGCAAGCAGTTAGCTTGAGGTATCTTTTGAACTGTTTTTGGATTATAGTTCGTCATGTGGAACTGTTAGCTTTTACCTCAAACTAGTTATTGTTCTTTTTGTAAATAAAACTTTAGTAATTTTAACTTAAAGGAACTTAGCGTACATGTTGTGCACAGAAGAGGCATTTGGTCTGCCTTCCCGTGACTCTGCTGGCTGTTCCAATACAAAGGACAAACAACTAAATGAAGTTGATAGGACTCTAAATGGATAGTGAGCTGACCAGGTAAACGAAGAGGGCTCTGTTTTAACATAGACCTCATTTTGGTGTCATGTGCAGGTGCTTTGTTAATGCTGAACCTTTTTTGGCCTTTGTAGAAAGGGCCAGTTTTGAGGCTTATTACACTGTGGATGGGAGAGTGAATTGTCCATTAACTGCATAGAGTACAGATCATATGTGCAGTTCATGTTGCCATGGGTTTACGGGTCCTAATCGACAAACTTGACCAGTTGTGAGCCCTGGAAAAACTGAAATCTGCACTAAAGAGTAGGTAAAGCACAGAGTTCCCCTCTAGGGGAAGCTAAGGACCTTTGTTCTACTACTGCTGTTCCATGAGAAGAAGCATTTTTCGACAAGTGTGCAAAACACATAGATAGTAAATATAGAGAGTGCCATCTACTGACACATATGGCATATACGCGGCATTGTCCAGAAACGTGCTGAGTCGATAAAGTTGTTGTTGTGCTCCAAATGGCTTCCTGACTGTAGGTGCAAGTGTGAGTCTAGCTCAAGCTTGACTTTCCCCTGTAGCATCATAAAGGAATCAGTCAAGCTGCCTGATGTAACCTTGGTATTTCTAAAAACTTGTTCTTGTAACCCAAATCCCAAGATTAATCTGCAGAGTTTCAACAAGGAGGAGGGGTTTTTTTTAAATTATTATTTTCAAATCAGGGAAGTATCTAAACTGAGTATTTTCTGAAGTTTTTTGACCCAGTGTCACTGGAAATGTGGAGTAACTTTGTGTTGTCCTTTAGGTCTTTTGCTGGATGGGCTGCTGGGGAGCTGCAGAAGTGAAAGTTGGATCACCTCTCCCTGTTTTGTTTTCCTCAGGAAATTGAATGTTGAGTTTTCATTTACTACATAAAAGTGCTCTATCAGACAATATCTGACTACCACTATGAATTGCTCCTTAGTTTGACAAAGAGGAATTATAAGACCTACTTGCTTTCCTGACTTTGGGGGCTAATTATTTGAGTAGCGAGTTTTTGAACTTGAGGATGAAGATAATGTTCGTTTTTTTTTTTTTCCTTTTCATTCTAGCACTGGTTTCTGAATGTAAAGGGGGTGTATGGCAAAGAGAGCACAGAGGAAGGAATTTTGGGCTTCCTCCTTCACCCTAAGAACTGAGCTTACTGCTCAGAAAAGCTTAAAAAGACAAATGTTATGAAATATTCAGCTGGGAGTGAAGAGCAAAACAAAACCCCTCATTATTCCACTGTGTAAATCTGCAGTGCATCATATCTGGAATGCTGCACTCACCTTTCGTCTCCCTGCTTCAGAAGAGAAGTAACACAAACTAGAGAAGGGTAATAAAGAGTTAAGGAACTGCTACTGTGCTCAAGATTGTTCCTGCAAAAAAACATGGAAGGGGGAAATAGTTACTCTCCACTATTCATGCTTGAAGAATGGAGAGGCAACCAAATTTAAAAAAAAGTTACTGTGCACAGATGAAATTGTGGAACTTGGTGATACAGTATGGTCCGAGAGCCAAAATAATGGGATTAATGAAGAATTCATGAAGAGTACTTTGGCTGTTAAAAGTTGCCATGGTTGCAACCTTTGACTCAGAAAGCCCTTTCCCTTCTTATTTGGGGCAATCAACACTGTATGGCCAGGAAGGATCACTTTATTCTCATCCCATTTCTTATATATTCCTCTAATTATGGCCTATTGGACCTAGCAGGAAACAGGTTATTAAACCAGGTGGGTTTTTAGTCTAACCCAAATCAGCAGGAGCCAGAAGATAAGACCTTGCCTCTTACTCTGTGCCTGCAGAGTCATGTCCTCTTTTCTGACTGCTCTGTTTGTGGCCCGAAAAGATGAATAATTTTTGCACAGGTGCCACTGGGTGTCATTTGGGATGAGTAGTAGGCTCTGCTCAGGGTATCCTTCAGGAAGGGAGGGAGATGTGGCCAGGGCAAGGTTCCCAGCTCTGCTTTGTAACACAGGTGCCCAAGATAACTAGGTATTGCAGTGCCAATCTTTCAGACTCCCAAGGCATTTATTGGGTCTATCCCTTAATTATAAATCAAAGACAATATTCTTCAGTTCATTTGTAAATATTTCTTGAGGCTACTTGTCAAGAGAATTTCTTCTGGCTTTTCAAAGTCAAGTAAACTATTTTGATTATAAGATAATGTAACATAAACATGTCACTGATCATGTGAACATGTTTGTATGTAAGTATGCCACATCATTTCCATTAGCTGTTTTAAGAGGAAAATAATGTACAAAACCGGCAAATTTCTGCAATTGGAACTCCTCTAGGTGTCCTCAGTTTCTTCCCAAGCCTTTCAGACATGGTATGCCAGTTCTCACATTGCTATAAAAGCTTTGGTTGTCAAAGCAATTTTCTTTGTTTATAATTTTTTGCCCCACATTAAATGTCACCATTGGTCCATATAAACAAATAACCTTCAAAGGATTAAGTAACTCTTTCCTTTTGTCTCCTTTGTTTCTTAACTTTCATCAGTAATTCTTTACTATTGAGGTGATGGCAAAGACCCGAACTAAGGAACAATATGCATGTGTCATCTTCAAGAATACAAAAAACAACCCCAAAACAAAAACCAGAGAAAGGTCTTCATACAGAGTTGGTTAGCAAACCCAGCAGTCATGCCAGCTTCCCAAATCAGTTGCCAGTTGTGTTCTGTAATCTCTTTGCCTCATCTGAAAATGCTTGTTGCTAACCTTGTTGGTAGAGTTTCTTCTCTGGTGTTAACACCCACATTTAATTTCTGGATTCATTCTTTCAAATTTTTATCCTGCTGGCATGCAAACTACTCTGAGAATGCTGAGGATGGTTTCACTGAAGGAGGGCTGTCTGGAAGGGCGTTAGTGTCCTAATGCAGGTGAGTCTTGTGAACCCGCACCTGAAGATGGGAATGTTGCACCAATATCCTTTGGGGGTTTTTATTTGTTAAGTCATAGTGTATGTCTAGCTTGAAGAAATATTCTTAAGCAAAGTTAATTGTGTGATTGAAATAATTTGCTTGAGAATGGCAGTTGGATTAGAAATCTCAGTCCTTGCTGTGATACACCAGTAGTCCAGGAGGTCACACTTTGGCAAACACAGAGTTCATGCATTTCTTTCAGTGATAGTACTGTCAACTCCAATTTACAGCAGTCTGGTTTAATGCAGAGCTTACCAATAATTTGTAGTGATCAGAAGATCAATGAGATTTAGTGTTCATGTTCTGAATGAACAAGTAAGGGTTGAATGGCCTCCTGGGAGTTCCTTTCTTGTCTTGGCTGTGACAGCTCAGAGTCCTCAAAGTTGAAGCTGTAATGCATTGATGTAATTTTAATTTTAGGATGAAAAAACCTGAACACTTGGCATCTTCCAGAAAAAAGAAATCCCGTAAGAAATCCAAAGAGCAAGAGGCAAGAGGGCTCTAAAAAGAGTCAGAAACCCATGAAAGTTAAATCAGGGTACTGTGTCAATGATTGAATTTTATCCCCTTGTTTTTTAGCCATACTAATGTAAGCAAACCCTGGCTAATGGCCTCTGTTAGCAGCAGTGTGCTCTGACACAGTGGTGCAGTTGTGTAGCAATCTTTCTTAAGAGCTTTCTTTCCCCCATGGGGTGACCTCTTTCCTGGCTCTTTGAGATAAATTCTCCAAGATTCTTGACCTGATCTGATGGAGGTGGAAAACTGAATGGCACTTTTAAAATCACTAGTCTCTACATGAACCCTGTGTCTGGCATGTATTGCACCTTTAAAAAATGAAATAAATAAATGCTCTCCCTGCACCAAAACTCAGCCATGGCTTTAGCATCTTCAGACATAAAGGCATTTCATGCAGCCTGTTGAATTAAAGGGATTTTCTGCCTGATTCTCATTGCTAATTTTTATGTATACAACACTAAACTTGTAAAAAAAACTTAGTCAAAGCAGTAAGGCATTAAGAATAAATTGCTGAGAGCTCCAGTGAGAAATGTGTCATGCGAAATCATGGAGGAAAGAGCCAGCAGCTGTTCATATGTTCCTGGGAGAAATAACCCTTTCACAATGAAACACAAGGATAAGACAGGGGAAACCATGTTTTACCTCTCATAAGCTCCAGTACCTTGATATAAAGCCACTTCTGATTTAGAGGGGGTAAAAGAAGGGTACTGGTTTTCTGACAAGAAATGCAAATTACTCGTAATACTTGTTGCTAGTTGTAGTCCTGTAGATTGATCAGTGTATATAATTTTTTCCCACTAAATTACAAGATTCATCTGGATTTTGGCATATTTATAGATAATTATTATGTTTATTTTTGATGCCCATGAAATACAGGTATGTTAGTGTTTGTATTTTTAAAGGAAATCATATATCAACTACTGTTTCTGGTCTAAGAACAATACAAGGACATTGTGATCCTTAAGCTTTTGTACTCAAGGCTGGTTAAGAAAGCCAAAGCAAATTCACAGTTCAAAATAACATATTTCTAAGATTTAGGGGTTTTTCAAGAGTCGATAAGTTATTTTTACCCCACTCAAATGACACTAGATACAGAATAGTTATGGTAAACTTGGTAGGTTATTGCTCAGAATCCAGTATCTCCTAAAGTCTAATCAGTACAGGCTCTGGATGTGTGGATTTTATTAATATTCCTGAACTGAGTCATATAGACATGAGTTATTTGAGGTGGCACTGCAATTTTTCCCTAGCTACTTAATAACTGCTCTGGAAAAACTGTTGAGATTCTGCTCTCGCTGCTGGAGGAAGCTGGTACGTTAACCCACTTTGCTTACTTTGCAGTTATTTAAATTTATTATTTTGAGGAGGATTTTTTCAGAACCTTGGCCTCAAATTCATAAAAGCTCACCTCTGGAGGAGCTTTTATAATTGTTTCATCTGCAGAGGAAGTGATAGTATAAAGGATTCTTTTGCTTTTGAAGATTCTGATAGCAAATGGCCTGAGTGGACCAGGATTGTCTCAGGCCCTGTGGCCAGGACACAAAGCTTACCTATTGAGGGCTCTCTGGATTCAGTATTTCCGAGTCTTTCCCTGTCTCTGCCGTTTGTTGTGCTGACTGTTTTCAAGTGCATAACTGCTCCCAGTAGCCTGTAATTGCAAGGTCAGTCTAAGGTGAATCTGTGCCTTGTTTAGGAGAAGACATGAACAGTCTGTTAGGCCATATGTTGTTGCCTTGTCCTTTTCTTGAAGCCTTTGGGTAGCTCAGCCTGTTATGCACAATGATTATGAGCACCAAAATCTTTCAGAGTATACAACTGGGGCCAGCTTAGCTCCAGTATACTTGGCAGCTTTGTAGAGTCTCAGCTTGAGTCTTAAATGGGCATAGTAAGAAAGCTGTTCTGCTCTGATACTTGATTTTGAGGGTTAGCTACTCCATATTCCCTGATTTTTCTTGCTAGCTTCTGGATTTTTATTGCAGAGAACGAAGCCCACCAGGTATCTACTTTTCACATTTGTTTTCAAAAGCATAATTTTTCCCATATCCATGGATTTGACTGCTCTGTATCAGCCAGCAGCTAGTGTCTGGAGGAAAATTTTCTCAAATAATTTTTTGTTTTTGTTTTTGTTTTTTTAAGAACTGAGACTTTCTCTGCCATGAGTGCAAAATTGAGGAAAGGGTCAAACTATGTAAGGATAGTGCTTTGACAAGTAGCTTGCTTGTGGCCTTCCCCTGATGTTCAGTCTAGGTATTTGCTCTAGCTATTAATTTTGTTAGAAGCATGTAAGGACAGAGATCTATTATTTCCTCGCTAAAAAAAAAAAAAGCACAGGCTACAGCTTTGTTTTAAAACAGATTATGGTTGCTAAGTAACAGTCTTCCCTAAATTGAGTGTCTTCCTCAAAAACTAATCCCAAAGTCTTAAAAAGTGAGAAATTAAAATGCGATAAATCTTACTTGGTCCATGTGATTAACAGACATTCTGAGTTAAACAGGTCTCCCTGCTGTTGGTGGAGAAAGCTTCCACTGGCTCTATGACATGAGTATTTCTGCGCTGATTCTCATCCAAAGTAGAGAAATTTATAGTGTAACATACTTATTTGGCAAATTCGTATTAATGAACTAATTACTAGATTTTTTCCACATTGCCTCCAACTTCTCACATCTGTGGTGTTTCATTTTGGTCTTGAGGCAGATAAAGAAATAAATATAGGAATGAAATTGGACACTGTCATTAATTCAAAAGGAACAATGTTTCAGGCTCAGCTGATGATGGCTGCTTCCATCAGTGCCTATGTTGTGTTTCCCAGTGGATTATATTAGTTATGGGTGTAGCACAGCTCTGCTTTTTCTTGCAATGCTCACAAAAAGACAGGAAATCAGACTTAGGTTTTAGGTTGAGGACTAGAAACACATCCTTCTCCTTCACAGCCAGTGCTTAATAGTGTAAGTCACAGCACCTCTTGATCAAGTCAATAAATCTCCTGCAGTGCAGAGACACCCAGGGTAACAACATCTGAGGTAGCACCAGGGATAGAAGTGAAATAGGCATGTCAGTGGGCTCTGCACCTGAGCTACTGAGCTCTGCCTGAGGAGGTTTATTAGCTGAAGAGAAGTGCTGCACTAATGCTTTTGGACCAGGGTTAGTTCACCTCTGTGATGCTGTGCAAAGTAAGTAAATGAGCATGGTTAGGCACTTGCTTGGATGTTTAAGTTCTATCCACCCACACTGTAGACATGCCTTCCAGTAATTTTGTTGGTGAACTTGGTTAGGTTTTATGATTTCTTTCTATTTCTTTCTCATTTGAAGATTTCAAAGCTGATGGCAGCTTACAGAAGCTGCCAGATATTATTGCAGTTGATACTACTTTTATGTTTGTTAAGCTTAGGGACATGATTAGACCTTGAAAACTGACTTAGAATGTGAATTTCTCATTCAAATATATAGAAAGCCACTTTCTCAAGTCTCTCAACATATTTAAATTTCTTCTTTGCTTTCCAAACGTATTTTTAAGAACAGTACTGAAGCCAGCATGCACAATATGATTATTTTGTGTCTTTGCAATTAATCAGACAATACAGCAGAGTTAATATTTTAAGTATACTGTTTCCCAGCCACTTGGTACTTCAGGCATCTGGGCCTAGTGCACTTGCAGGGGTTTTTTTTGCTCTTGAGCATCCCTGCCCATGGCAGGGAGGTTTGAACTAGGTGATCTTAAATGTCCCTTCCAAACCAAAACTGTTCAGTGATTCTGTGACTGAGCTTTTGTGTTCGGCCTCCATACATCCTGTCCTTGCTATGGCATTCTTTTAGTGATGGTGGGCTCTTGTGCATTCATGTTTGAACTACTCTCAGCTTGTGTCTCAGGCTGAAGACTGGCTTGTTAGAGCATGTCATTGAATGGGAAGTCTGTGCAGAGTCATGTTCTCAGCTGAAGAGCTTCTGGTTCTTCTGCAGGTGACAAAAACACAGCAATAGGTAGACTATGTTTTAGTGGAAGAATCCCAATTTACTCAAACCCACCCCACCTCTCAGCCTCCCTCACCCCAAAAAAAGGCAAAGTATCCAGAACATCACCAGACTCAGGAAGATGGGAAGCTCACAAAACTGCATTGTAAATCAGAGACTATTAAGTTATTATTTCTCTCCCTTCAGATTTAAGTCACTGAGGGTTGTTTTGTCCTTGTCTGTCTAAATGTAATCTCCTTAGAAGCAGATTGTTTTTTAAAACGATATTAAAAACCCCTGTAAAACCAGATCCTCTCTGTTTTCTGCTCAGTAAAAGGAGTGAACTGAGAAAATCCGGCCCATTAAGTGTAACCTGTGCTGTTCCTCTGTGGAGGAATTTTTTGTGTGCATGCATGTTAGGATCTATTTAAAGCATTTTCATGAATTGTGTCCATTTAAGCAAGTAATTCAGATTGTTTGTAACAGTAACCAGTTCCCTCATTACCTACCACTCCATGAATCTCTGTCAACTGCCAAAGATTTTCTATTCTCCTTCATCAAAAATATCTTCAAATCATCAATTAAAAATATTGATGAGAATTAGACCAAAAATGATCTTTGAGGAACCTCACTATTGAGTTGCCCAATTCATTAATGTCTTCCCAGTCACTTTATTTTCAGATGTGCCTGTAATACCCATTTTTAATAGCCTCAGTGGATGTTGGATGTTGCTACTTCCTTATACTGTCATTTTTAAAACAGTAAGATTTTAAAATCAAGATGTCATGTAGTACTAAATAATTTATTTTTTTTAATCCAAATATTTTATCAACAGAAATGTTACTAACATCCAAACTCATATCCTGTCAGAAAAGGTTAGTGATTCAATTGAAACGGCCTAGTTACCATGGAACTTGTTGTCTGAAATAGTTGGTGTTTGGGGTTTTTTTTTACTTTTTTTCATGTTGATAGTCTTTATTTTTGAATGATCTATTTAGATATCTTAGGAGTCATATCAGGTTACTCAGACTTTAAATCGTTATCAGCACCATCTCCACTTTTTTTTTTTTCCTACAGACTTCTAACTATGGAACCAAATTTACTTTTTTTTATCATGTAGAAATCATCTGTTTTTTCAAGAGATTTATCAATAATTAACAACATTTGGAAAAGCTCTGTATCCTTTAAAAATAGTAGATTGTACTGTCATTATCTTTCCTTTCTCATTTATATATTTGTGGCTTTCATCAGTCTTTTCAAAGCAATTTGAAAAATAATAATCATAATAATTATTATTTAAGTACCATTATCTTAGTCACACCTGAAATATTGCCTTTTTTGAGGTCTCTAGTAATGAATGTGTAATTTGTTTCTAGTTTCCTTAATACTTCTCTGATACTTCTGTGCTCCCAAAATACAGTTATGGCGATAGATGCTTCAATTTTTGGGAAACTGTTCTTATTGTAAGTGTTTTCTTTAGTGTTTTCTTTACCAAATGCTGCTTGAAGGAAATAAACGCGACATAATAACTGGTTTTCAATTCATCCACTAAGTTTTTATGTTAGGTTTTAACACTTCTGTCACTGAAACTCAATATTGCATTACGTCTGTTGGCTGCTGCACATGCTCACTAAACAAATTATTGTTTGCTGTTTTAAAAATTATACTTGCTATTTGAAAGGAGTGGAGTGGATGATCCCCAGTATCCCATCTTTGGTTTTGTGTGCTATAGTTCCTAAATTCTACATTATCTGCTGGAAGGATGATCTAGACACAGTGATGTACTGTGTCACTGGTAAGCTTGAATTCCACTGTCTTAGTATTATGATTCATTCCACTGGGTTTCAGTTATATTTCCAATACTCTGGGGTTTTTTTCCTCTATGTATGAGTATCTTCAATTTTTCTTGCCTGTTACTTAAGCAGATAATGTTCATTGCTGGGAAATATTATTTTTTTAAAAATATGTCCTTTGAAGAGTTCAGTGTAGTTGTATTTATGTTGTGAAACTAAGCTTACATGACAGAGTGTTTGTGCCATAATTAGTCTATTGAATGAAAAACCTTTCTGGCTACCCAGTCATGTTTATTACTTTGGAGAGTGAGATTTTACAAGGGTGACGCCAACTGAAGCATAAAGCTCCCTCTACCATGAAAGACTTTTCAGTTCTTCACAACCCAAAATCCTACCTCTCAGTCCCACACTAACATTTTTGCTCAGCCACAGCTAGCCTTACAGATTTAGCAAATTCCTTGTTCTTGAGGGAAAAGGGACGTTCATGACATAACTTTCTAGATATTCCCCTCCAACAGCCTAAGGTCTTCCTGGGTCAGTGGAACACAGGTTGGTAAGGTGTCAGAAGCAACCAAAGGAGGCTACTGCCAGAGGAATCCCTCTTTATCATCTTTTCTCTTTCACTACTGGAACGAAGAAAACTGTCCTGGCTGTGAAATGTCCTGGCTGTGAAATGTCCTGCCTGTTCAGCTGCCCCTGGAGCCTTCTCTCCACAAGCAGGCTCTCACAACCTTGTGGGAGGTCAGCGCATTTTGAACTAGACCATAGTTCAGTTCTTTCCTCCATTGCTTTTTCCGTCTCTTCAGATGGCTCAGTCGGGATAGTGATGTACCTTAGGTCCATCTGTGAAGATACACTTTCAGTCAGACAGCCTGCAAATTGACACTGGAGCTTGGTACGTTAGTGAAATACGTAACTTTAAGATGCATACTCAGTCTTTGGCAGGCAACAATTGCAATGATGTCTACATTGTCACCAAAATATGAACATTAGAACACTTTGACCAATTTTGAAAATTATGAAAGTAATAAATACCTTCATTATTTTTTTTCTCAAACTCATTTCTCACAAATGAATGATTTGTCTTTAGAAGTAAAATTGCATTATACTTATTTCTGCATGATTTCCCGAATTACCCTGAGAAGGTATAATTTTATAAGATTGACAAGAACAGGAAAAGTTTACAAGAGAGAAATAATCCATCAGATACCAATTATATTGTGTCCTGTTACTTTAGCTTTGCAGTCTAGATATCTGGTAAATTTAAAACAAACTGCTAAATAATTTCAGTTGGGCTTTTCCTGTTATTTTTTCAGATTTTTGCTTTCCTTTCTTTTCTGCTGTCACTTTAATCATCCAGGTTTTTTGTTTTGATCAAAGTCAAAAAGATCATTGTTTTTATTTGAAAATAACTAGTACAACATGAATCTCTCTTGTCTTTTTTAGGATATGCTTATTTGTGATCTACTCTAATAATTTAGAGATGCTTAACAGAACTTGTACTCATGGGTATAAAACTGGCAAAACAGAAATCCCTGTTAATGTGAGAAATAACTTTCTTTCACTTAGTTTAAATACGGTGTTGAAATGAAACATTAGTACAAAGAGATTTGTATTTTAGAGATCAAGTTATTGTGATATTATGGTAATAATAAAACATTTTCATAGGTCATCAAGCTTATAAAGAAAATGACTGATAAGGTTAGGGAATCTATACAGAAAATTAAGGCTATTTAACGTATTCATGACAGACCCCTGAAAACAATAAGAGCCTTATTAAGAAGTTCTGTTGCTAGGAGACAGTAACCACAGTGTCAGAATAACATGTTTTTATTTCATATAAGAAATGCTGGTTAACACACATAGTTAGACAATGAGTAAGGATAGCTAGGTGATGTAAAAGACTGCATGAAATGATTAATTTGTGAGATATGAAGCTAATAAAAACTGCAGGTCTTTAAAAGCTACCTTAGCATAGTGTGTCCCAAGAACAGACTGATGACCAAGACTTGTTTGAAGCTTGACCAGCAGTAGGTGGTTACCCTGCTCCAAAGTATTCAGGTGAAGTAGTTCCAGTTTGTAAATCAAATAAGAATGAATAAAGGTAATAAACAGCTTTGAAAAATGAGATGTTTATACAGCTGTTTAATCTTGCTGATAGAGAATCAGGTTCAGTATGGGAAAGAATAGCATGTTTCATAATGCCATAGAATAAACTAAACTGTCTAAAAGAAAAGTTTCTAAAATCATCAGGACTTTATAGAGATATGAAGGAGGATCTGTGTCACCCGGACACATGCAGTACTCTATTCTAGGAGGTGCCAGGAAAGCTTTGGGAAGACTACAGCTAAAAAAATATCCAAATAGTAGATTCTTTGTAGAAACGATTTCGTGACTGATATCTACTAGTTGCTTTAACCAGAGTAATTCTGAAATAAGTATATAAATATATGGATAGAGGAAATTTGATCTGGAAAGCATGATCCATATCATTAATGTGTAGTTATAAAAGCCTAACAGAGGGGGTGTCTTGTTGAACTTCAACAAGGTACATCATAAAACTCACACCACACTTTGGTTGTGTACATATTCTCCACAGTGATCCTGTTTTCCCAGTTTTGCTAGCATTAGGGACTCCTTATAGGCCACATTGACCACATTCAGCTGGACTCCAGGCAGATACAGGAGCCTCTGACTCCACTCGCCTGGTTCCCCTTAGCATTGGTACTTTGAGCTGTAAAGTATATAGGCTTTGGTGTATAGGTTGTATATGCAGGAGAAGATATTTTTTAACAGCGGGGTCCTGTTATTCTCCCAAACATCTTTTCTACATCTGCTTTGCATGGAAGCAGCATGCAAGCTGGATGTAGCCCCTAAGCAACCAGTTTAGGCACACTAAACTGCTCATCTAGTTCTCCATTTGTCATTTCAAAGTCAGGAAAACTCATCATTAGTGTTGCCTGTGCAGTTCTAAATCTGTTTCAGTGTGTATGTCCATCCTGATAAGAGTGTTTAATTACATAGTCGTGGCCATTTTTTTCTCAGTCAGTGAGAACCATCAGTATTGAAAACTTGTCCTGTTACATGTTCTTAGGCCTCACTCATTGCTGGATAGACAAGTCTTGTTAATTCTCCTGGGTCTTTTCAGTGGTATTTATCACTGTTGTGTTTCATGTGTCTTTCAAATAAGAATGAATGTCTTTTCATATGTGAAAGGTTGCTACTGTTATCATTCTATAAAGAGAAATAGAGATAAATGGTTGACATTAAAGTTGCTAATTTTGAGCATCCAATCTGAGTTGTCTACAACTTGGTATTTGAGTCAACTACAATACTACTGAAGCCCACTGACTTCTGCACAGCTCTTCCTCTGTGTGGCTTCTTATTGTCTAGGATCATCAGCAAGGACACAGACTGCTCTGTGACCTGTACTTGAGATCTCCAATACTGGCCCAGAACTGCGATTGCTGACAAAACCTAAATCCAAAATGGACTTTGTTATTCTGAACCATGAATTCTCCCCTGGAAACACAGGTAGTGTATATGCTTTCTGAAGGTGACAGATACCATCTTGGAGGAATAGTTAACACCTCTTTTCTTATCCAGTGTGCTATCAATTACAATTCCCACCTAGGCTGAGACAGGGGCTCCTATTTTTGTTCTTTCTGAGGGTTTGCAAACCTATCTGATATACTGGGGATTATCTCTACCCTACCAGCAAATTATGCTGGAGCTGGAACATCTTACTAACTCCTGTTAAAATGGTTACATTTTCATGCATAAGAGTTTGGGGCTGGGTATTTTTTGTTTGGTTTTTTTTGGGGGGGGGGGGCAGACAGGGAGTTAAACTCATTTGAGGGTGGAAGAGAAGAATGTGAGTCTTTCACTTAAATATCAGAATATTCATGTGCTGACATTAATATTTCACTGCATTGTAGCTCCTGTATAACGGAAGTTCTTTAGCTGGAACAAAATATCTGACCAATGCTCTTGACTGAATCACCCCATGCCCTGTTTTCTCCAACCTCACAAAAGAACTCAGTTTTAAGTCCAAATACCCAAGTGTAGACAGATAAAGCAGAAATAAAACAGTGACATTTTGGATGGTTTTACTAAAGCCCCAAACAAGTGAAAATGTAATTTTATGATGGAACCTTTTGGGGATACTTTGTCTCCTGTTTTAACTTACTGTTATTTAAATTGCTGCAGCAGAACTGAGAAGGGGGAAAGTTTCTGACTGTTTGTTTTTCTTATAATGAAATAATTTAAATATCCACAATAAGAACTGTAATATATTTGGCATTGCCCTTCTTTGTGTACAGGTAGTTGGGTCACACTCATTCTTTCCCCCTTAAACAGGAGTCTTAGCATAAGGTCACAATAGCTGTGAGCAAGTTTATAAATATAGAATTGGTTTTATTTGAAATACTGTTTTGGAATAACAGGTGATTATTCTCATTTTAAAGTTTTTTTTCAAAATTAAGAATTTATAATTATGAAAACTGAAAAAGCGTGCAACATTAGCAAGAGCTTAACCAGAAGGAAGGAAAAAAAATGTGAACTGATTTTCATGAATTAGGGAGTTTTTTGGAAATTTCATTTGTCTTATTGATGGGAACCTTTTGAAGCTCAATCAAGACAAATGCAAAGTCCTGTACCTGGACAGTAAGAACACCTCCAGCACAGGCTGGGGGACAGCTGTGGTAAAGAGACCTGCGGGTCTTGGTGGACTGCAAGCTGAACAAGCTTGAATAAAAGCAGAGTTGCAAGATTGATTCCCTTGCTATTGCTGGACAATTGCAGGTTTAGCACACTTGTATATCTGGCAGCATTTAGGACTTAAGACTTCTGCAGGGAAAGAAACATACAAAGTAAGTACTAAGTGCTGACCATATTTTTTTAAAGCATGGCCTACGAGCTTTGACTAGAGCCTTTGCAGCTTTGGTGACTGTAAACTTTAGCCTTGGCTGAACTGTCAAAAGAACAGATTCCCCTGGGATAGTCAGTAAGTTTGATCACATTTTCCATGTATCACATCTGCGAGCCTGCCTGTTAAAGGCAAAAATAAACAACAAACAAACCAGTTTTCATGCTGCAGAACTTCTAAAATGTATAAATCAGAAGAGTATCAGCAAAAATATTGCAGACTGAGAATTCATTTTGAGGGTTTTACATAGCTTAATCCAATAACTGGCTGTTATGTCCCAATGAAAGAGTAGCCAATTGTCTAATTTCTTTAGTCTTACTCAATTGTTTTGGCTTTATCCTCTGAAGGATACTTCAGAAGACATGATCAGTAAAAAAAAGCAATGTTTGCTCTACAAGGTTTACTAGTCTGGGCATAATGTGATGCTGACAACTAGGCTGACAGTTTCTGTACTCACGCTGGTTTGTGTCCAACTGGGGAGGTACTTATAGAAGGGTTGTTTCTACTAGTCTATATCTCTCTGCCAATGCCATATCGTACAAAGAATAAGCTGTGATTATAATATATGTGACGTGGGAGGTCTTGAAATAAGTTTTAATCTCGGTGATTGGCAGGAGAGGCTGAATGGCTTTAGCACAGAGAACTGAAAAGTGTATTTCTGAATTGGTTTCACCTTTATTTCAGAGAAATCAGGAGGGTGGTAATTTCATAATTTCTTACAAGTGTTATAAAGATCTAGAAGAATACTGTTCATTTGAATTTGTAAGAGAATCCAAGTGAATGTTTTGCATCAGTAAACTTCAGAGTGCTCTAGTAATTCGTCATGCTTCACAGGAAGAAAAGCAAATTGAAGGAAGTGCGTGTGTAGTGCTCTTAGCACAGTTTTGGATTTAGCTGAACTTTACTCTTCAGTTCACTGGCTTGCATGACATTAAGAAGACAAGAAAGGTCAGTCAAATGGCAACATCAAAAAGGTTCTTAAATTCCAAGGATGGCTCTTGACTTTGGCCAGGCTGGTGAATCCTTAGCTAATTGTCATGGTATACCAGCAGACAAGCACTCCACTCCATATGTAAAATTATGTTCTTTTGATTTTTAAATAACATGCCATGATATAGCAACATTCCTGAGTTCCCACCACAATAAAACAGATTTTTTGAATTTGCTACTTAAGATTTCTAACAGATTCTAAAAGACGGAGTCTTTGATTTGTGTAAAGCTGTTCATAGTACTGTTTAAGTTTTGACCTTCCCCTTGATGTGATTAGAAGTGGGAATATAATTAATATTTCTTCACTAGGGCCAGCAGGTCAGTAGTTGCCCAGGAAAGGAAAAATGTATTATCTATGCCAAGTAGGAGCTCTGCTTTTTGAAGTTCTTTCTTGTACCAAGTGGGGTTTCAGTTTGGTAGATAAGGGAGCTGTAATCAAAACCTCAAAAATGCAAAAATTAAGGACTCTTTGAACTACTTACATTTGACCTACAAGTTTCTTTAATCTCAGTGTATCTCCTGAATAGACCTTTAGCCAGTTATTCACTATACTCAACTCTTCTTCACATGAATGGTGTTGAAAATTGTAGTAAGGCTGGCAAGCTTCTAGAGTTAGCAAACTGTTACAGAAGCACCTTCGTTCTTTGGAGAGCAAACAGTAAAGAATAAAGGAGTGTTTCTCAAATGTCCACAGATGGAAATTAGCCCTGATCATTTATGGGTGGATGCTAGCAGAATAGTGGCATAAATTAAAAATACCAATAAAATACTATTCAAGTGATTTAATTGAAGACATCAAGGCCAACTAGTTCAAGAAAGAAAATGAAAAGAAATAATTCCAGAGATGACTACTGATTTAACTTGTTGCAATTAATACACTTCAGTGCCCTTGAAATGCCTCAAATTGATGAATGCAATGGTAATGACTACTGAATCCATAAAAAATAAACATATTCATTGTGGCTGACTTTTGAATTTAAAACAACCAGAACAGAAAGTTAAGCCATCAGGCAAATTTGAGGCATCTCACCCCTGGAGTATTCTCATTTCTTGTGTAACATAACACCTGTGCACACTTAGTAAGAAGAAACTGGAGTGAATGGGCAAGACCTACAGAGGTGATGAAAACTATCATGTAACAGAGAGTTTTCTATAAGTTCCTAAGAGGTATTTATGCATCAGTTCACTTCCAGGCTGAATACATTTTGCAACTGTGGGTGTGCATGACCACTGAGAGAAACTTTTCTGTGCATAAGTACATATTGATTGTTTCTAGGTACTCCACCATGAGCATTACATTTGTTCTCCCAAGGCAAAAAGCCAAGTTACTCCTTGGAACTATTTTTTGGATTCTGTTAAATGGCATTTTCCTCTGTATTGTAATGATTCAAACAGCTGAATGGACAGATCCTGGCCAGACTAATTAGTGCCCTTTAAAAATTTTGTGAACACCGGGCCTACTTTTTGTTATGCAGTGGAATGAGAAGTTTCAATGCCTTTAGAAGACCTGCAAATAGATGCCACTGTGGATGCACACCACATCTTAAAGCTGATATCCCAGAATTCCAGATACTGAATCAATAGCTGTTGTATGGGTGGCTTCAATTGCAGTATAAATATATATAATGATAATAACAGCATTACAATTGATTGTCTAATAAAAAATATTAAAAAATAAACCTGAAAGCTAAATGTAGGATAGAATATTTCAGTTGGAAGGGATCTATAATGATCATTTAGTCCAACTGCATGATGGCTTCAGGGCTGACCATCAGTTAAACATGTTAAGGGCGTTATCCAAATGCCTCTGAAACACTGACCGGCTTGGGGCACCAACCACTTCTCTGTGACTGAAATGCAGTATGGAATCCCTAAGAATCCCTTATAGGTAACTGCTCCAAAGAATTGCACCTTAGTCACATGGTTCCATTTTATAAGGAAAGACTGTACTAACTTTCACTACTTTATTTATAATATAGTTACTGTTTTTTATTTGCTCTGAAAGATACATAGGGGTTTTTTGGGGGGGCGAAGAGGGGGAGGCTGGGGGGAACCCCCTTCTGACTATATTGTTCCAGCCATCTTAATTTTAACTTATAATGGGCAAATTCCCAACTTTCTGGTATTCTCTGTTAGAAGCCAATCCCAAGCCTGTCACTCTGATGGTAAGGAAGAGAGTCTTTGGAGAGGCAGCATCTCATTTGCAGTGAATTCCTGGATGGTTTTTCTTAAATTGGCTCTTCCCCAGGAGTAGCTTAAATGTGGTTATCCATTTAAATAGTTTACTACTGGGAAAACAATGCTCTATAAAGTACAAGATCTCATTTGCAAAGGAGGTCCTGGGGACTGAAAGTGGATATACACGTGCCATGTGTTGCAGTCTCCATCTTCTTCTTTTCCTGCTGTTCAGAAATAATTTGAAAATTACCTAAAATAGGAACAGTGTATTCAATGGCTGATCAACAGGCTCAGATCTGTCTCCACAGCAGAACCTGCAGTGGTAGCCTTCAGCAATAGCTCCTGTAGTCCACAGAAAAAAAAGAAATGAGTGGTTATTGGGAGGAACAGCACAGCCTCTTCCCAGGAAGGATGTCTCAGAGGAAAGGCTTGGCTGTGGTGTGTAGGAGCCTCTGGCCATGACTGTACTACTAAAGTGGATATGCCTGGGACTGTTCTTTGGTCATGAGAGCATCTGCCCGTAGCAGCTTGTGTCCATGCTGATTTAAAAAAAAAGAGGGGGAAAAAAAAAAGGAATAAGTCTCATGCTCTGAAACAGAGAGGCTGCCTCAAAAATTTCTGGCTGGGTGATGCTCTCTTGAATCATGCCTATGCTAAAGTATGCCAAGGATAGGTCTGATAGCAACAAAAGTTACTGGCTTTCAGTACAACATCTCAGAGATCCCTTGGAATTATATAATAAAAGGGTTTTCTCTTCCCCTAATTTAGGTAGAGAATAAACTAAATCTTTGGGTCATTCATGCTTATTAAAGAGCCCAAACCATGAGTGATAAAAGTTCTAGGGAGACAAGGCTGCTTTCATACATCCAACGTTTCTTCACTTGACATTATGGAGAATATCTCTGAGGAAATATACTTCAAAACCATAACAGGCACAATGACTGCCCTGAAAATAACAGCCCTCTTATTAATGACAAATGAGCACTGGCTCTTGTTACTTATATGCTTCCTTGAAACATCAGAAAATGTTTTAAACACTATCACAAAGTCCAGTAATGTGATGATATTTGTTGGAACTAAACCTACTATCATCTGTAGTTTTAGTTTTATTGTCCAACAGAATTAAAAAAAAAAGTCTCAGAAATAATTGTCTATGTTCTTTTTGGTTTGGGGTTTTTTTTTTATTTTTTTCTTTTAATTTTATTTTACTCAATGCTCCTTTCAGACTGTTGTGCATTCCATGTTTGGCTGTAGTCTTTTTGGAGAGTTTAAAAAACTTCAGAGATACATCTTAGAGTTTTAACACAGCTACAAAGTTTTGGGACAGCTACATTTTGTTGGGACAAAATGGGGAGATCTTCAAATGTGACTTTAATTCTCTGCTGTAGTGTCTATAGCAACAGTGGTACACACTTTTCTTAGCATACTATTAGCATTAAAATTTAATAACATGTAGGGGATATCTGGGCTGTTACACATAGATGAAGAAGACAAGAGTCCTTTTCAGGTAAAGCACATAACTTCAAAATATGCATATTTCTCCCATATATTCCTCATTTTTTCTGTCATCTATTTTATCATAAACAAAAACTAGTTACAGTCTCTGAAGGAAGGAGTAAAATTAAAGAATGCAGGTACCACTCCTAGGTTTTCCAAATTCTCTAAAAAACAATGATTTAGATTTTCTAAATTGACACAGTTACTATATTCAATAAATGATTTTTATTTATTTTTGAGAGGGTAACTTGGAGAAGTGAGTTGAAGTTTCATATACTTTATAAACCCATCATTTTATCATCAACTGTTTGTGTTCTTCCCTAAACAATGGTTTCTATTAGTGTCTTGTACGATTACATCTTTTTGATTATTAATGGGTTCATAAAATATATTTTTTTTACCCTATTTCTATTTCATTGTTCATTCTATCTGGGAAGGAGTTTTGTTTCTAAAAAGACAAAGAGCCCTGTTGCCTGAATGTAATTGTATTCTGAGTTTACTTTAAGCAGAAATTTTAGTTGATCTAAAGTAAAAAAAGGTTGGTTTTTAGCTGTAAGCCAAGTCAACAGAAGCTGTGCTTTCCCATTTTTTTCCCTTTTATTACCTAATTGTTATTCCTTATTGCAAAGTGTCTGCCATTATGTTATGTATTTATTTTGCAGCAGGTTCCTTTTCCTTTACACTTGTTCTAAGGGGTAGTAAACCCTTAATGCCACAGTGACCAATGGTAAATCACGGTGTCTGACACTAGGAGACAAAAGAAGCAGGAGGAATCTGTGAAAAATGCCTGCAAGAAGCGAAGCACAGCATGGATGGAGATGATTCACATCTCTGCAGTGAATCTTCAGTAAAAGGTAGCAGAGCAGAACCAAAGACCATTTTCACTCATCTTGAATTCATTTCACCTGATCTCTAAAGTATTTCCCTGCTACCCACCAGAGCTTTGAACCAGGCTGCATGTCTGAGTACTGCTTTTTTCTTTTTTTTTTTAACTTCTCAAAAAAAAAGAGAGTAAAAAGGGTAGCTAACAGAGGGACAAGCTGCATGCAAGGAATGCAGAAAAGAAACCCATTTGGATGTCTGTCTCTCTGTCTATTCCTTAAAACTTTCTCACATTTTTGTGCAATCTGATTTAGAATAAGAAGTTTTTCAAAAACATGTAATGACCTTAAGTTCCTGAGTCACTTAAATGCTCTTGGAAATGTTGCTGGAAGTGGACGCATCCATACTTAAACAAAAAATGCTTTCTATTTAACAAAGCTGCTGGTAACTTTTGATCTATTTTTATAGCTATTTTAGCTGTTTCCTTGAAAAATGAGTCTTTTTCTTTCACTTTTGCAAGTATTTTAATGTCTGATTTACTAACTTAGGACTACCTTATTCCTATACAAGTCTATATAAATCTGCATGTTACTTTTAATCAAGGAGAATCACACTTGTTGCTCTTCATCCTGCAAAGCTATAGACACATGCATATGTGAGTCACTCACAAAGTAAATTTAAGCTTGCACAGATAAAATTACTTTGAGTTGGGAGTGACCTCATGGATTCCTCTGTTCTTTTCTACAACTGCAACCATGGTGCAAGCTGATTTTCCTTGGGTTTAAGCTAGTGTTAGCATAGCTGAAAAGATACTCTGTATTTTCCTGCATTCCTGGCTGAAAGCTTTTCTGGCATTCCAGCTGGTGTCTGCAGGTCAAGAGACTTGGGACCCAAGTCTGAGTGCTTTCTGATTAACTTCAGCTAAAGCTGGAAAAATCAACACAAGAGTTTGCTACTATTAAGGTATTGAATCTGGATTCCTCACATGTACAAGTTTAAATTTAATTTAATTGGGAGTGGATTACCTTATTAAATTCTTTGGAGAGGTGCCTGAATTTTTCCTAGCAGTTGAAGCTCTATACTTGTTACCTAGACTGTCCACAACTGAGACTTCAGTAGTCATCATCTAGGCCCCCTCTTTTCTTATGGGAACTCTTGGCTGCTGTTCACTTCTGCGACTGAATTTTGGATCCTTCTAAAAGAAATAAGTTTTTTTCTAAAACTTCTGGGTATGCAGAAGTAATACTATTGTTACTTGTGTGCTACTACATGATGTAACTTTTGTTATAAGATTAGTCTAAATACGCTGTTGAAAGTTTAAAAGGGAGCTGCGAAAAAGCCTGTGGATCTGAATCTTTGCTAAAGAAGCAGTAACTTACTACCCAAAAAGGGGTAGACAGTTAGGGCTGGAATTTTTAATGCCACAGGAAAGTAAAAAATGGCTCATTTCTTCATGCACAAACAGAACAGAATCTTTTTATGCTAAGCACTCTGCTTTATGAACACACACAAGAGCCCCTGTGCTTGTATCTTAACAGAATAAGCCTACCAATATAATATATATTATGCTCATTGATGCTATATATTGTAAGGGTTTTTACTGCAGAAGCACTTTTGCCTTGCCTGGGTCAACAAATATAACATCAACCTTTTTACTTTGCTACCATCAGTGATGTTCTAGGGCCTAATAGCTAGAGGTGGGTCTCACTGCATGTCAGAGTGATTGCAGTGAATATAGAATGCTCAGCCTACCCTGTCTCAGATCTGCAGCTACAGCTCAGGGTGGCAGACAAAGGGAAAAGAGAGAAAACATGTGCATGTGTGCAAGCGTAGGCAGTGTTAACAGAAGGGAATTAGCTGGCTTAGAGCTTTGATTATCAACTACAGAGAGTTTCAGATCTGGTCTCTCGTCTGAATCAGTCAAATCCACGATATCCAAAAGTAGTTATCAGCTGATGATTATCTGATTGCTTGTGAAGTAATAAGTTTGAACTGGGCTCCCCCAGCGAGACTCACCTGGTGTCTGTGCACCCTTTCCCAGGTGCTCTGGGGCCAGTTGAGGAGGTGATGACCCCAGGCAGCCCCAGCTACCTGTAACCCTCCCTTTGCTGATGTGAGGGCTGCCTCTGTCACAGGTCTGCTGCTGAGTTGCTGGTGTAGTTGCTCCCAAACACATCTTGGTTAAAATGAGCCAAATAACCTAAGAGTATTGGCTAATCTGGCTGGATCTGTCAGGAATGGTGGGGAGATGGCCATCCAGACCTTTCTGCCAGCAGGTTGGAGGAGCTGATGGGCTGCAGCAATGGGACTGGCAGGTGGGGCTGGGATCAGCAACCTGTGCAGCCAGCACAGCTTCACCTGGAATGGGATTGATGGGGATCTACAAGTACAAATCTGCTTCCTTCACTCTTGTGATAGCTCCAACCTATTTCCAGGAAATAAATCAAAGTAAGAAATCACCCACTTGGCCTTACCATCCTTTGGTTTTTTCTGTTATGGATGTCAGTGAGTTAATGACTGTGACTTAATCTATTAAGACTAAACCTTGGTCCCATTACAGGAGCAGACAAATAATCATTACTTTCTGTGAAATCAGAGGTTAGTTCTTAAATGATGAGAGAGTTTGTAATTCCTTGACCTGCAACAAGACAAAGGTGCTCATTGCAGGGAATATAAACACTTATCCTGGACCAGCCTGAAAAGCAACTACTCCTGTGGCCATTCCTTACACCTGGTCAAAGTGAGTGGGGTAGAGTGTGGAAGCTCCTGGTTTCTGCGAGTCCTGCAGCCAGGACAAGGGCTGTGATTTCAGTAATTTTGACAAGCACTGAATTCACTATTAAACATTTAAAAGGAAAGAGTGAGAAGTAGAGATTTTCTTTTGGTTCCAATATTATAAATCATGTACGGTACTAATGGCATGAGGAATTTCTGTGGGAGGGAGCAGCAGCAGCTATCCTAGGGACAGGTGTGAGGTGTGGCCCTGAAGTTTGTGTTTCTGGAGCCTCTTTCTCAGCATGAGCTGCAGGTAATAACCACGTAAAAGAAGTTGTCACCTTTTGGCCTCTGCACTTTTAGCTCTCAAATAATGACCAAAAATATGAAGTCATCAAATTAAAAGTTTACATCTGTCAAGCTATAAATACATAGAAGAGAAGTTCTGTTGTTCAGCGATGTTAAAAAGAAGTTGAAAAGCCTCTGCACTGGAGCATAGTCGTGATTAGATAAGAATACATTTTGAAAGAGCATACTCTTGCTTTAATTAAATTCTCAATATAATCCTAATTTTTTCTGTCTCATTATTTGAAGTGCAACATATGTTAACTCCACTAAAACCAACGCACTGTCACCGTTCTCTGTGTGTGTTTTACACGTATCTCCCCCAGCCGTATCACCTGTCAACAAGTTGGTTACCTCTAACGATCTGTTTAGTCATGTGGTTCCCATTATTTCAAGGTTTAAGTTCTTTTTCTGACAGAGGAGGCAGGTAACTTTGGGATGGAGGTGTGCATTAATATTACAGTTAGGCTTTAATGAACCAAGTTCATCTGAGGAGAATGATTTCACCACCACTGCTGGCTCAGAAGCAGGACATCTCCTGTCTCCCTTGGTTGACAGGTACTGTGCAGTTTATCAGTTGCAAAGTACTATTGAATTCCCCTCCCTGTAAGGATTTCCACTGAGCCTGGCTGCTGTGCTTCCACTCCAATCCACCCTCTGTTCCGTCCCCCTTAGTAGGTGCTTGCTGTTGTATAAGAATCATTGTGGAGCTGCCAACTGCATTCCATCAAGGAGTAGCAGCTGCATTTTTCCCTAAAACGTCCTTACCATTATAAGGACTATTAGAATAGGAATATAACTTCTCAGTTTCCTTTAATTGTTACCCCCAGCTGTCTTCCCACTGTACAAAAGGGTAGCTGTTCTGTGGGCTTTCGTGTTTGAGAGGCTTCCAAGGAGGGTGAGAGATGATCCTACAGAAAAAAACTTAAGACAGGGATTTTGGACAGAAGTTGTGAAAGGAGGGAAATCTGAATTACAGCCGGACTGATGATGCTGTCACAATGCGCATTTGCCAAAATCTGGAGATGTTGCTGTGCTGGTGTACTTTCTGAAGAAATATTGTAGGACAATACCATCTGTCCAGGATCTGTAAAGTTCTTTATTGATTTACTGGAGTCAGTATTGTTAAGGTTTTATTTTCAAGTATTTATTTAAAGTTGTATCTACATGTGAGTGTTCACAATACTGTATATTTTTTATTTATTTCTGTTTACTGTGTCTAGTAAAAGCACAGACCAACACTTACCAGAGGTGATATACAATCTGTTGTTATTTTAGCATAAATGCTTACTGTTCAGCACCTGCATAAGATTAGCCATGACAGCTGATGATTTAAAATGTATGATGCATCATGTTGTCAATATAATTTCAGCTCCAAAAACATACAAATTCTATTTTAATCTTCCTGTCTTTCCACATATAATTTTAAACAAAGAGCAACCCTGGACTCTTCTGACAATTTTATATCTTATTGCATTGTATAATGTGGATTATATACAACAGAGAAAAGTACAGTTTCCCCACAGACTCTGCCCTGACAGATTTGCAGCCTGCTGAATCCTGCAAAGAATTGAGGATGCGCACTACAATATCTTGTCTCCTGCAGTATGCTGTGAACTCTCAAGTTGTTTTCACTGTGTAATTGCTACAGTTTTTAAAGTCAGGTAATAGTGGTAGAAGACTAAGTGATATAAAAAAAAATACAATTCATGAGCAGTGTTTTTACATTAAGAGTAATACACATTGTAAATCAGATCATTGTCTAGTTTGCTAATATGTGGCAAATTGTGCTGCGATGTAAAAGTAGAGCAGACCACTTACCAAATCTGGAGTGCTTTTACTTAATTGAATGCATGTCACGTGCCAGAAAAAAGCAGACATAATATATACGAAGACGAAAGTGGAATAGGATGATGTGATGGAGAAAAGCATAATGCTTTTTGATTTGACACTAGATGATGAAGTGGCCACAATTTATATATTTTGACCCTTGTCATTCACCTATTTCATGCCAGCAATGGTATTTACTAATTTATCGTCAGCATTTAAAGTATTAATATTATAACTTGTCAATATTACAGTCAGATGCAGACTTGTATATTTTAAATCAGTGGTGAATTTATCACAACACTGCACTAAAGAAACCATGGCCTCAGGATTTAAAACCAAAATTAGTAATGAAGTAAAGAAGTTGTTAGTGTGTTGGTGTCAGATTTGGCAGGGCAAAGCCAAGTAATTTTGTAAATTTATTCTCTCCCCCACAAAGATTGCCTAAGCTAACTATTAATAATTTGATATTTACTATTTAATGAGCTCAGATTTAAGCAAATACATTTTCATCTTTATGTTTATCCTTATGAAAGTATAAACTGATGTATTATGCAAATGGTCTCATCTCCAATAAAACCACTAGCTTCCTTCATTCATGCTGACTTGTCTATGTGCTCCCATGTTGACACCTTCATTTTGAATATCCCTCTAATCCCTTATTTATTGATTTATAGTAATCTCATCAAGAAAACACTTCCTTGCAGCTTATTTCACTTCTGTTGACTAAAAGGTGTTGATAAAAAGCAGCCTCTTCCCAAGGCAGCTTTGGACTTGCTGCGCTTGGGTTCATGGACAGCTCAAGAATTTGCTCTTGAGTGCTCTTGGTACTGTGAGAGAAAATCAGGTTTTAAATAACCTCAGCCAAATCATCCCTGTCATGGAGAGTGGGCAAGCCAAGAAAATTTCTGTATGATGTAAAGAAACAAGTACAGTAAAGGGGCAAAATTGATACTGATGACTAGAGCACACTCACAGAAAACAAGCGTGTCTAAACTGAACGTGTAGAAGTAGGAGCATTACAGACCCCTTTGAAGGGTGTGAGTGCCGTAAGCCATTAGTTCGTGTCATGATTTAACCCCAGGCCCATACAGCCACTCACCCACTCCCCCGATGGGATGGGGAAGAGAATCAGAAGGGTAAAAGTGAGAAAATTCGTGGGTTGAGCTAATGACAATTCAATAGGTAAAGCAAACACCAGGCTCACAAGCAAAGCAAAACAAGAAATTTATTCACCGCTTCCCATGGGCAAGTGTTCACATATCCCTAGGAAAGCAGCGACCCATCACGCGTAATGGTGACGTGGGAAGTCAAATACCATCACTCCAAATATCTCCCACCTTTCTCCTACTTTCCTCTAGCTTTAAATGGCATATTGTGTGGAATATCCCTTTGGTTAATTAGGGTCAGCTGTCCTGGCTGTGTCGCCTCCCAATTCCTTGTGCACCCCCAGCCTCCTCACTGGGGCGGCATGGCGTGAGGAGCAGAAAAGGCCTTGACCCTGTGCAAGCACTGCTCAACAATATCTAAAAAAATCTCTTTTATCAACAGTGTTTTGGTCACAAATACAAAACACAGCCCCATACTAGCTACTATGAAAAAAATTAACTCTCTCAACCAAAACCATCTTGACTTCCCACCTCCCATTCATGGTTGTCTTTTCATACTACTCCCTGAAATCCAGGCAAGAGCTTTTCATTTAGGTAACTCTTTGTAAACTCCCTCATGCAATCTCAGGAAGTGGGGAAAATAGTGCAGCAGTATTAGGACACTATAAATAGTAGTGCTTGCATCATTATTTCTTTAGAAGCATGCACTGATTCATCCTTATGATTATTTTCCTATTTGAAGAAGATGATATAATATAAAAATATTAATAAAACAGGCTTCTTACTTAGTACTCCTTACTCCAGAAGCTTCTGGAAAGCAGATGTAAATGTCCACTAACCCCATATACAACAAAAAAGGCTGGGTCTAAATTATTTATGTGGTGTGCTCAGTGGGAGGGGGATAAACAAGGCACAGACAACAGTTGCTGCTGTGGGATGGTGCTGAGCTTGTCACTGACCCTGGTGTGAAGAAATGCTGCATGGAGGGATTGCAGATGAGCCTGTGCATGAGGGTCGAGGACCATGTATTTGTTGTGAATGTTTATAATTTCTCTGATAATAGATTATCACGTACAATGCAGGGAACAAAGAGCAACTCTCACCTCTCCTTCCCTTGAATAGCAAGTAACCTTATCCTGTGATGTACAAGGCAAAATAATTGCATCTCAAATGTGTGGTGCATTTTTGTTTAGAAGGTTAGCACAAAATTGATTTATGAAACAATTTTCTCTGTTTATGTCAGAGAGGCCGTTTTCTGGTGAATAATTAGATGTGGGTTTCTCCTGTATGGTGACATACACTTTTGTGAAGATAGGTATAGTTGTTGCTTTTCATTACATAAATCTCAGAGGAAATTTTGTCTAGTTGCTCGTGAGAAATGTTTTTCCTATGACATGATTTCAAAGATTGATTCTAGGTGATTTTGGAAGAGTAATTTTTTGAATTGTGTTTACCTGTGCTCACAGTGACATGCAGTAAACAATGATCTTGTGCTACTCTAGAGGTAACTCCCCCCTTTTTATCTCAAAATCAATTACTTGTTAATCCGAGATTAACATATATGAGAATACCTGTACAATATAATTGCGTAACATGGAAAAAAATTGTCCTCCTGGTCCTCAAGCTACCCCCTGGGCTTTCAGTTTGGTAGTGGGCAGCTCAGGGCAAAAATACTCTCCTGACTTTGTGCCTTTATTTTATTGCAGTCATCTCTCAGAGGCAGCCACGGTTTATGCATACTGATTGGAGTTTTTTTCATCCTTTTACATAGATTTTTAGGTTATTTTTCAAACTTTGCTACCTAAAGTTATGTACCTAAATTATTGCTTGTTTTTTCTGGGTATCCATTTTAATCATGTAAATACCGGATTAGACCCTGATGTCCAGTAGATTTAATCTCCTAAACTTGAAATAGTGCTCTGCCTTTTATTAGACATTGAATTTTACTTTTTAAAATAGTTGTAGGGTTTCCAATGAGTTTCCTTAAAATATAATTCAAATCTCATCAAGTTTAAACAAGAAAAGCTGAACATTAAATGAGCTATTTACTCTTTATAGCCTTATAGTCAATCTGGGAATACAGCAAGCAAAAACATACAGAACATGTTTGATATGTTATCGGCATATTAACACCAACATTTTTAAAAATATTATTTTTATGAATTTTTTAGATCAAGTGATTTTAAATGTACTATACAAGAAAGGAATTATAATCCATTGAATAAGCTGATGTTGGGAAAAATCAGACTCAAATTTTAAGAAACTGTGGTGATTCTACAAATCCAGGATCCTTGTTTCAAATGGGATTCCTTTTAATTTGTAGATATCTTAACTTTACTTCCTCCCTTCCTTAGTGTGGACTGAAAATGCACATTTTTTCCCCAGGAAAATGATACTCTCTGTTCCTGATTAAATTTCAACTCTCATTTCAGAATTTGGTTTTCATATTAGTGGAAGTAATCTTGACAATGGTTTAACAAAAATGAAACTTATTTTATTTGATTGGTTTACTGTTTGTTGGGATATGCCTTTAACACTTAAATAAATTTTCCCAATTTTAATATTAGGATTCTTTGAATATTAGGATTCTTTGGAAGAGAGGAAGAGGAGATTTTGTTCCAGAATATTTTGAGTAGAAGCACCATGGATTCTTTTCAGCTGGTTTTATAGTTATACAGTTTCCCTAAAAAGCAGTGTAAATATTGGGTTGAATGCCTAGAAGTATATTTCTCAGTTGTTGTCATGTATTAGGCAGAATCTTGTATTGGAATCATGAAAAATATAGCTCTTCTAAACACACGGAGATGAAGGAAGTATGTCAAGTCTGACAAGTACATAAAATATTAACAGAAAATTCTCTTACTGATATGAGGACTTCTGTAAACCCAGAAAACACCCAGAGTAATGCAGGGTCAGCTCTCTAACAGGATGGGCAGTTGAAAACTCTTCAGGCAGATGATTTCTGGCAAGGTGGTCCAGAATTCAAACCTCCATGACCTTCTACCAAACCTTAGATAACAAAGGCATATTAGAAATAGTACTAACTGCGGTCATAAAACTCATTCACCCAGACTGAAATCTTCCTTAAAATAGAAGTTACAGCCTTCTTGGGAGGCTCATTCCTAAGGATTAACAGAGCATTCACTACTTGTGGGAAAAATATGGGCCTAAAATTGGAAGGCATCATTTTATAAAGCAGGACAGAGACAGAGAGCTGTGGCAAAGGGAAGCAAGGCTACCCCTGGCATCTCAGAGGAAGTCATTAAAATGAACTTAGCGGGGGGGGGGGGAGAATCACTCTCTTGGCATGAACATTACTGAGGAACATTACTGAGAAACTACCTGGTCCCCACACTGGCTGGCTCTGGTGAGTGGAGGCGAGACAGATGCAGAGCTCTGATTGTATTGATCTGGGTAATAAAAAATTTAAAAAGAATTTTTTTTTTTTTTTGTAGTAGCAGAAATGAGCTAGGAAACCGATTGCAGCATAGACTGGTAACTTACTAATCAGAGTTCAGGGCAGCTGGAAGTAGAATAAAGTACATGGGGAGGGAAAGGCCAGCAGCCACCCCAGAAAAAAAAACGGATAAACTCTGGCTAGCATATGGGAAAACTGGAAACCAGATGAATAACCTCTTGATCATGCTACATGGCAGAAATTTAAAAGAGAAGCAGAGACAGGAGACTTACCTCTTTGTGAAGCTTGTAGTTATACAAATTCTGGTATAATTTTGAATTACAGGTTTCTCCTTGCTCTATCCTAAATGGTTGGCCAGCCATTGTCCATTGCAAGTTTTTACAGATATGTTGATATAGACAACCATGTTGATAAGTAGATGGTTGAGATTAATATATTTGTGGTGTCATTAACAGACATACATTGTAGCATGCCAGGGTCCGAGGGGGGATGGGGCCATGACAACACACACACACACACACACACACACACACACACACACACACACACAGGTCCAGACACAAGGTAAAGGTGCAACTGGGATACTTTATTGGGGTGTCCAGAGGTTTTATGGGTTTAGGCGGGGAAAGGGCTAGAACATGGGGTGGAGCATGAGACAGACAAACGGGGGAACAAATCGGGGTAGGGACACAGGCAAAGGGGGAGAAACGTGGGAGGAACCGGGGAAGGAAAGGGCGAATGGTAACTGTCTCCTCTCTGCAGCTTTTGCAGGTTATCAGAGAGGGGAGCGGGGAAGCAGAGAGCAGGCAAACTCGTGGCAAGCCCGAGCATGCCCAGGCTGTGCACTGCGTAGTGTGGATACAATGAAACCACATAATAACAGTAAAGTCCATATAATAACTGTAAAGTCCATATAATAAAGTCCTGTCAATTGCTGTATGTTTTTCTCCACGCCTGGAACCTCTCCCATCCTGAATCTTGTTCCTTCACAGTAGCATACAGAAAATTGATTATTTATTCATACATTGAATGGTTCCCAATGGACTAGACATTTTACAACCTACATGGAAAACAGCCTATGTGAGATCAAAATATAAATGTTATAATTGAAGTGGGAAGGTCTGGAGAGGGAAGAATTTACTCATTAAAAAGTGTATTTCCCTAAGACATGAAATAACTGGCTGCCATGCTGTCCTCAGTTTCAATGCTATTAATAAACTGATGGGCATGGCAGCAGACAGACTTCAGCAGAGTATTGAGGAAGCCTTGTGGATTGCTCCAGAGGATGTTCTAGATGCTGTTGTGTCCTGGCTTACTCTGCTGGAGGATGCTGAGTAGATGAGTACTCCACTCCATTACATTGCTTGCCACTGTGTGCTACAACCAGCATGAATTTCTGATGTTGTTTAGAAGCTTACATTGAAAATGGCCCTAATTTACTAACCTACTGACCTGCAGAATTGTTCTGAAACCCAAAATGTCTTACATGTTACTTGGTTAAATTGCTGCTTTCTGTGTTTTCATTCCTAAATAACAGTGGTGAATGAGAACTTGTACAACCAATCGTGACTTGATTTAATATTCTCAAAATGTAATTTGACTTCACATGTGATTTAAAATACAGTGAAAAGATTTTTATCTTTTCATATACAAGAAAACAAATTTAGCTTCGCAAGTACTCTGGGCTGCTTTAGAAACACTATAATGAAACAGGTGACCACCTCTTAATGATTTTAGCCTGATGATGGCCTATAACACTCCAACATAGGAGTAATCTGTCTTTTAAGAATTTGAGCAAAAGGTGTTTCTAGTTGTCTGAAACTACAGAAGTATATGAGAAAAATCTCGATGTATTAAAAATTGGTGATGAATAATAATGTCTTTAATGCCTGTATTTATATACTCTATATTTTCTATGAAGTGTTTGTTTCAATGCAGGCTCAACTTTATGTGTTTTCAATCCCTCTAGTTTCAATACACCTAGTCTAATTTTTATACAAGAGTTTGAACTGAGCTCTATTCACGTTTCTGACATATGTCCTACAGCATTCTATTCCCAGACTCATCATCTGCAGAAGGGGTTGCTGCACCCTTAATGAAAGAACTTGTCCCAACTCCATTTGACATTGTGGTTTAATATGCTCCAGATTTTTCTGAGATCTATAAAAAGATTTTGAGGAAATTTCAGAAGTCCTCCTCATCTTTCTGTGGTATGACAATGTATCTGTAGAGACAGATATGGAGCTGTGGTATTAAATTCCCTGCTCTATCCTCAGAGATGCTCAAAAGCCATCTGGACATGGTCAAGGGCAAACAGCTCTAGGTGACCCTTTGTGAATGGAAGGTTGGGCCACATGACCTCCAGAGGTCCCTTCCAACCCCAACCATTCTGTCCTCTAATTACTTTGATGACAGAAATTACGATGTGTGTAGATATACATTTCACAGAACACTTATTTTTGTTGATCAAATATGGTTGTTTGAGATTCTCATCACTACAGAATACAGTCAGTGAGAGAAACATGGATTTTCTTCTATCATGTAACCAGACTCAGCTTTGTACTTTTTTGAGCTTTCAGCTCTAACTACATATTGAAGGTGCACATTTTATTAAAGCTGACATTCTTATGGATTTCTGTACTCACAGAATACTGGCTTTTGAACTCTTTTTCTACACTTTTTGGATTTCTCATATGTCTTTACATCCTTTAGAAAAGATTTCTATTTCTGAGCCACAGTGCCGTTGTTATTGCCCTTCTTATTGCTTCCATCTTAGTTTCAGTCATCTCCAGCCTTACGTATCCAAATGTTTGTGATCCTTTCCTGTCTTGCTTTGAGTAGTGTTTGAATTCCTTAAAGGGAGGCAGAGTTTTGTCATGGACTTCTCATGAGACTGGCATTTTGCTCTCTCTCCCAAGACTACTCAGTTGCTCTAACACTGTCTGTGAGTGCAATGTACTAATGATAAAGCAAAGTTGTGCTTCATTCAGGAACACCTGAAATTGCTGTATTTAGAAAATCAAACTCTATCACTTTAAGTGTAGAATATCATTCTTTGGTTAAAACCTGCTGCTTGTTTCCACATATGCATTCAGTTGGACCAGTTACTTGACTATAGTGATGAAAGTTATCCATATACCTGAGTAAGCTTATGGCTTGAGTTAAGTGTTTCTTTTTTTTCTCGCAGGGAATAGAATTCATAACATAGGTCAGAGACTGTTTACAAAAGCTTTTATATAAAGTTTTAAATATGAAAGGGTAAATTAAGGAAATCACTCTTTCCTCCCCCTTCAATCTTTTCACTTAAATCTAGATTTTTCTGCATATAAATGTATAGAACGTTTTCTGTAATTGCTCTCCTAGCAGAGCGGATGACTTGTCAGTAGATAATAATATACTCAACACTTAAATAATTCCTTCATACATATTATTAGAAAGCATTTTACATACAGTCCCAGCAATATCCATTTTACAGCTGGAGAAAGGAGAGATATATTAATTGATTTGTTAAGAGCCAAGAAATGGATAAAAACAGACTCAAACATAGGACAGGAGGATTAAATTCTTATGCACTCTACATCAACAGGAAGTTTTGCTGTTCATTTTTATGAAGCAACAATTTTATCCCAAGTGTCCTACAATCTTATCTATTGGGTAGCTTAGGGCTGATTGCCTTTACCTACGCTTGAGATGATTGACCTGACTTTGTTTTAGATTTTTATCCTAGTATGGATTGCTGTGCTCATGGATGAGATCTCTCTCACTTCAACTATCTGCAATTAAAAATTTAAGTTCAAGCTAGTTTTTTGAACTTCTTTTGCTGTCAGTGAAGAAAAGAGATGCAACTCCAGAATAATCTTCGTTCCAACTATCTGAGGACAAAGATGAATTATTAGTTTAAGCTGGCCCTGCTGTCAGAAGCAGCAGTCTTGGAGTCTTTCCCCCTCTTCATGTGTTCATCACAAAGTGTGAGAATGCACTGTGTGGTGAGTGGATCTGTGCAAAAACTAAGCTCGGGGGAAAAGGGCTGATTTTCAGCCAGATCAGCTCCCTGAACAATTTACCATATATTCATACAAATGTAGGTATTAGCACAAGAGAGAAATCTGTGCAGGACTGGGAATAGGGAGTGTGAGTAAAAGCAGGGCAGGCCTGCTTTCTTTCCATGGTAGCATCAGGTGAAAGGATCTCCTGAACACGTCTAAGCCACCTGTGCTGGTTTTGTCTGGAACAGAGTTAATTTTCTTCACAGTAGCTGGTATGGGGCTGTGTTTTGGATTTGTGACCAAAGTAGTGTTAATAATTCAGAGATGATTTTGTTATGATGAGCAGCACCTACACACACTCAAAAGCTTTTCTGCTGCTCACCCCAACCCACTAGTGAGGAGGCTGGGGGTGCACAAGGAGTTGGGAGGGAACACAGCTGTGACAGCTGACCCCCACTGACCCAAGGGATATCCCAGACCATATGGAGTCGTGTTCACCATATGAACTTGGGGAGCCATATGAGCTGGGGGAAAGAGAAGGAAGAGGAGGACATTTGTAGCGATGGCATTTGTCTTCCCAAGTCACTGTTACGTGTGATGGGGCCCTGGTTTCCTGGCAGGCTGAACACCTGCCTGAGCATGGGAAGTGCTGAATGAATTCCTGCCTTTGCTTGCATACACAGCTTTTCTTTACCAACTGAACTCTCTTTATCTTAACCCATGCCTTTTCTCACTTCTGCCCTCCTGATTCTCTCTGCTATCCTCTTGGGCAGGAGAGGGAGTGGATGGCTATGTGGGGCTGAGCTGACAGTTGGGGTTAAACCATGACACCACCTACCCTATTAAGCAAGATTAATCTCACCCAGAATTTATGTGCAATCAGTGCTACCTGGCACTAACCTTATCAGCTGAAGTTTAGTGTGATATTAGTATAACAGTGAGGCTTTTTTAAACTCCACCTTCGTGAAGGAATCTGACATGGTTAAATAACCAATTTAAATATTGAGAAATTGCTGTTATTGGAAGTGGAAATGCTGAGTTCTCTGTTTATTTGTAATATCTTACATGAGAAGATATAGTTAATTTCCAGAATCCTAATTATTAAAATTTTAAGAATTATAAAATTGAAAAAGACTGAACAGGTTCACCCCATGCTCTGATTTTATACTTGATCTAGTTACAATTCTCTTAGATACTTGTTTATTTTAGTGAGAAGGCAAGCCCAAAAGGATTAAACCTTGCCTGCAGCTTTGTTTTTGTGCAAAAGTCAATTATGGCTGGCTAAATATCCCTGAGGTAAACATGTGTGAGGTTGATAATGTGGTTAGAATAGCAACAGCAGTTGTAAAGGAGACACTGGTGTTCATGGAGTTAACACATTCCATATTGCTATCGTGCCAAAAATTACAGACACTTCCAGTCTGGGAACATCAATCAATTTTTGTTAACTTTCAGGATTTTTTCTTCCTGATAGAGCTAATATTACATCTAAATATTATGTGTGCTGCATCTGTAAATTTCATTCCATTTGCTTAAGGAAACCTTCTGTATGAAAAATGTGAGTTAAAAACTATGTTATTTACATGGTGCCACTGGATTGATTGTGGAATGGGTCAAATCCTGCCATCCTTAATGAGGAAAATATTGACTAATGGCTTAAGTAAATATTATCTGAATTCAATGAATGTTTAAGTCTCACGTATTAAGTGTTCAGAGGAGCAGAAAATGGTTCATAGCTTTTCCTCCTATGATTGCACCTAACCAGCCATGCTTATGCTTACTATTTCCTTCTGTATTTTGCCAATCAAAAAGTCACAATTTCAACAGTAGGCAGCCGTATAGTAAAATAATTAACTGGGAATTGCAAGTTCCTCACAATTAGAGAATGGAACTACAAGTATGTTCTCACAGGCCAATGGAGTCTTTAACCACTGACACTGGAGTAAGGGAGGCAGAAGAGGCTGTACACCTCTCTTCCAAATGAATTTTTGAGAAAAGGCTGATTTTACTCTAGGAGAAGGCAAAGGGACCATGACATGCAGTCATCAGGGCTTGCCAGACCTCTGCTAGCTCAAAGTGACTTCTGACTACAACATTGGCCCAACAAATCCCAGCATGGGATCAAAGGCGCTTTCCATGCATTGTTTAGAAGCCTAATGCCAAACTTTGGTCTATGATTTTCCATGAGTGGTAGGACACCTAACTCTTTTGCTCCTCTAATCTTCTCAATATATTTTGTTGCCTGGTCTATAAAATTGAAATATTTTTATCTCTTGGATGTTAGAAGATTGCAAGACCCTCAACTACTGACATAAGCCATGTTTAAAATAACAGAACATTGACAAATAGCAGAGGTGCAAAAGAAACTTGAATTTTAAAATATTTGTGAATGTATTAGACCATTTTTGTTGAAAAGGTTAGCCTGGTAAAGAACCAGTAAGAGTAACAGGGATAGATAATTTTACAACCAATACTATTTTATTTCTTGGCAATGTATGAAACACCATCCTTCAGGAAATAACTGATTGCCATGTGTGCTAGGCAACTAATTCCCTCTGTCCTCTAAAGGTAGTTTGCATTTATTTACAAGAGTGGTTGCTTTCCTCTCCCCTCTGTCCTTCCAGAAAGTTTATGGTAAACAAAAAGGAAATTGGTGACTGATACAAAAGGTATTTGATCACATGTTGATTTCACAGCATACAGAAAATAGTATGTTAGCTCTCAAACATCCTTCTCCTGACTCACAGTCTGAGTTAGTCATTCAGAAATAAAATACAAAATAAAAACAAAAATTTAAAGGCAGAAAATTTCCAAGTAATTCAGGTGCAAAATCTCTGCAAAACTATTCCATTGAGAAGTAGAAACTAGAATGTTTTTGAGAATATAGACTATAGAGTTTCATTTTCCACTAAATTACTCTTTGTACCTCTTTTGTCATTAGTATATTTACTTGTTTAATAGAGTACAAAAGCCCAATTTGGCTGGCATTATTCATGTTATGATGGAATATATTTATACCTGTTGATTCAGAGTTGTTTCAGTTCTATGATAAAAACATGATGAGCATGCATTACAGAATATCAAAGTACTCTCAACTAATTTTGAGATGTAAGAGCATAGAGACTTCCTGTGAAGAGCTGGGATCCCCATCAGTAGAAGAAAGTCGACTGTATTGGACTCTGAAATAAATTATAAATGTGGAATAAAACAATCCTTTAGCATTATGAAAGATTTCCTTTGGATGCAAAATTAAAAGTATAAAGGATAGAAAATGCTAGAACTCTTTGCAATCTTAATGTGACCCCATTCACTGTATGTCGTTCAAAAGTGCCTTTAATGACAAGATCTCACATAATTTTTGTCACAATCCCTGCCTAACTTTACACCTGAATGGTTGGTACCTAGAAAATGAGTAGTAATTTGATATTTACTTTAGTTTTCTTTGTTTGAGGCATGACCTTCCTTCCCTTTTGTTCCTTTTGCAAGATTCAAGCCTAATCCTGAATGTAGAAATACTGGCATTGTCAGTGTAGAAATACTTTCTATGGTAGTTTTGCCAAGTGTCCTAATGCTTCTTAGCTGCTTATTAACATAACTTCAGTGAGTTCCTGTGTTAAAGGATGTAATTTTCATTTTTCTGTTTTACAGATGGAAGAAGTAAAGTAAAGAAGGACTACTGTTGATTCCCAAACATGCTTAAAACAAGGCAAGAGGTGTTTTTTCATAATTAGCATTCATAATACTATTTCATATTTTGTGAGCTGGTAGCAAAGATTCCATGGACTATTAGGAGTAACCCTGAGTACTTACCTTGTCTCTAAAACAGGGGACAACAGACAACAGCTGATAAACATGCAGATGCTAAATGTAATTCCTTTAATAGAATTGAAAAAATATCTGTTAGAAGCATAAAGGAAAGACTTGTGATTTTCATGCAAGTAAATATAACAAGGTTGTCTTTTTTGTTTTTTTCCCTCCTGCAAATGTCTGTAACTCTAACGTATCATAAGGGATGAACTTCTGTTTTAACAACCTAAGGGGTTGCTTCTAGTAGTGGTTGCCCTTGGTGAAGAATATATTTGGAAAAAATCTGAATGACCTTGTACTTTTGAGCCAGACTGGTGCTATTAATGTCTTGGTGCTCAGAGACTCCTAAAGAGGAAGTTATATTGCCTGTCGCTGCAAGTACAACAGCACTACAGGAATATCCAAAAAATTGACATTGTACAAAAACAATACAAGTGCTACTTGCAATATTATTGTATTAGAACTGTAGAGATCTTTACACTTTATTGATACCATAAGGTTTCTAACATGCAAATAGGTCTTTTGCGTTCTTCTTCGTTCAGAATAGTAGCACATGTGTGAATGCTGCGCTACACTCATAGCCGGTTTCAGATCTCCTTGAGGACACAAAGTATCGGTGTCCCTCCCTTTTCAGTTTGTGATCCCCTTAAATCACTGGCCTGTTAGCAATGAAGGAGTACAAAGAAAAATAAAGAAAAAATAAAGGTCCCTAAAATGCGGAACAGTTCTTGAAATCCCGAAGTTATCAAGAGGCAAAAGATGTTATTTTTCACCCGGATATACAAATGATAGGTTGCTGATCACTCATTACTTGTCATGCATCAGAAGCAGCAGTGACCTAAAGAATAAAGACTTTCAGAAAAACAAGGAAGCTCAGTAATGCACTGCTCGGGGGACAGTTCTAGGCACAACAAAATCTTTCCCTTTGCTTTCTATTGTGCAGAAGTGTCTGTTTTATGTCAGTGAAGGCATTCCTGTTATCAGTTGCACCACGGGCTTCCAGTATTCCTGCATTATTAAAGCCTACTGAATGTGATCCCCCAGGATGTTGATACTTTGGCATTGATCTACTGATGCACTTAAGCATATTGGTGGGATCTATTCACCAATAGCATTTATATGCCGCTGCTCTAGGCTTTCTATCATCAGGAACTGCAATGGGCAGGGTGACGAAACAATGTCAAGAAGCAGATAGAAGCCAGAATCACCCCAGCAATAGGGAAGAGAAGCCTCCAGGAGTTTTGGAAAACCATTTGAGTTGTGTCAAAAATTGCACTACTACAATACAGTCCAAAATATCATAGAATCATAGAATATGCTGAATTGGAAGGAACCCATCAGGATCATCAAGTCCAACTCCTGCCCCTTTGCAGGACAACCCAAGAGTCCTGCCTGAGAATTTACCTGAGAATATTGTCCTGAAAATATTGTCCAAATGCTTCTCAAACTCTGTCAGGCTTGGTGCTGTGACTGCTTCCCTGAGGAAGCTGTTCCAGTGCCCAGCCGCCTTATGGGTGAAAAATCTTTTCCTGATGTCCAACCTAAACCTCCCCTGACTGAGCTTCATGCCATTATATGAAAGGGTGAGGAGCAGCTCTTGTGAAAGGAAATTAATGTTTAAGTGGAATTTGCTTATTTATTTTCCAGTGATAATGACTTTCAAATTTCCATTGTTGTCCACCGCTTTGATCAAACGATTTATACAGGAAGATGCCGTTCTCCACCTTTTCAGTGGCACAGAGAGCTGAGATGACTTGACCAAGCTCACTTAACAGATCACAGCATAGCCAGGCTTTGAATCTCAAAGAAAGGCAAATTAATAATAGCTCTTGTGTGACTAACACTCTGTAAAAGAAAGAAGTGTTCAGTGATGCATTTTATAGGGGACACAAACTAATGTGTGTTTGCTGGATTGTCGAGGACCAAGAATCGGAATGGGAACGATTCCAGAAATGGAAAAATATGTACAGCGATTGAACGGACTTTATGATGCAGGCTTTATAGTTATTATATATACATACATTGTATGTTCCCCCAGAATTTGTCTCTTCCGGGCACATCCCGGCCTGTTCACCTCCCTGCTCCTCTGTTTCTCTGCCGATTGGCTGGAAAAGCTGCAGAGAGGAGACAGCCCCATTTTGCCCTTTCCTCCCCTGGTTCCTCTTGCGCTCCTCCCCTTTTGCCCATCCCTATCCTGGCTTGTCCCCCTGTCTGTCTGTCTCATGCTCCGCCCTATGTTCTGGCCCTTTCCCCTCCCGAGCTGATAAAAGACTGGGTGCACGCATGAATAAAGCATTCTACCTGCATCCCACCTTTGTGTCCCAGACTTGTGTAGTGCCACGGTCCCCCCCCCTTTCAGACCGCAGCACTGGATGATACCACAGATAGGATGGTTCTTGAACAGAGCATGTGAGCAAACCTAACGTTTTAGAAGACATAAAGGTTACAAATATACATAGTTATACATTACTATATTATATATGTAGTAATGTATAGAATGTGTAGTAATGTACGTTACTGTTTATATGCAATCATTTGTATATATACACACACACAAACATAGTGTTTAGATTCTGTGGAAATCCTCAATGAAGCAGCCTGGGTAGAAGTTCACAAGGTGTCTGTACCTATCTTTGATTTGAAGAACTTAAACTTTTTAAGAAACTTGACTTTATTTAATTATGTTAGAAAAGTTTACTAACCACTTGTAAAGTAATCACTTACATTTAGTGAAGTAATTCTGATAAGAAAACCAGTGTGATAGACTATTACTTCAAGACCACTTTAACTCTTTATAATGGGCTGACGTTCTCAGTTCTCTAGCACACCAGCCAGCCACAGAGGATTTTTAGGGAAAAAAACAACACTGAGGTTGATATCTATACTAATCTTTTCTCTAACAGACAAGATTCCAAAAAGCAACAGTTCATTTACCTTTCTGTTCTTCCTGTGAATAGAGCTGGTCATTAATTTTTAAATTTCTTTAAAAAATGAAAATTACGTTCTTTATCTAAATCAAAATTTAACATATTTCAACTTGTGAGTGTGAAAAGTGATGACTGGGACTGACTTGGTCTCTGGGTTGAGTTAGAGATGCACATCGGGTAAAACAAGAGCTCTAATCATGCACCTGCTCCTATTGCAGACCATGCTTCCCTCACTGTCTTCTATCAAAGCTGTGATAGAATATATATTAGGCTTCAGAGAGAGAGACTGTATCAGGCAGAGAAAGCATATAAATTGTAGATCTATCACATGCTATGTGAATGCATATTCCACTTGGGCTGAATACTCAAAACCCCAAGCTCCAAACTCAACTCCTTTTTTTGAATATGCAAAAGCAATAGAAGAAAAATATGTACTCCAAACTCCATATTCACATGTGTGGAGTTTGTTAGACTTTGTGCTTTGGCAGTAGGGAAAAAAAGAGGAAGAACGGCACCAGGAAAAGGACGACAATTCCTAACAAAGACAAAACATCGTGAAGAGTAAGGCAAAGGGGGTGAAGAACTTTTGTAGAGCCTTACTGAAGGATGAACTTGTTTCTGTCTCTCCACACTGTGGTCCTCTGTACCTCCATCCTCCCTCTCTTGTGATGTGTTTGTTTCCTCTTGTATTTTCAACATGATGTGGCAGTCAGGGAGGGATCATTCTACCATAATTTACTTGTTTAGCCCAAGAAGTACTTCTATATCTTCTCCCAGTTCACTTGATAGACCAATTATTGCTGATTAGTTTTGCTGAACTCCATGCTTGTTGGTTTGTGGTTACGTGCTCTCAGACTCTTAACATCTGACAGAAAGCAAGGACATGAACTTTATTGCTGATCTACTTGTCGTTTGTGGGTTCAACTCTTAACATTTATATTCCATTAATATTGTCATTTCTGGACTAAATGAATACAAAATCTAATCTGTTCTCTCAAGAGGAAATCACTGTAACACTTGAACATGTTACTGTTGAAGGTATGTGGGTCAAATATTGATTTTTTCCAGTATGCCAGTATCAATCAGTGTATTTTAATTTAATTCAAAATACAAGGAGCCAAGAGTTCATGGAAACAAGTTGTACCAAGATGGACTCATTTTCTCAGGGCTGCTATCTCTCAGTCTGCTGATACAGCGGACAACAGAGATAATTCAGTACTTTAAGGAACACCTAGGCTGCTGGGTTGAGATAGCCTGTGTTTGTACTCATTCTGATAAAACTGAGAAGCAATTTGTTAAGTGAAATCTCTCCAGAGGAGCATGAGCAAGATGGTCTTCAATGAGTAGTTTTAAAGCCCAAGGGATTGGGTTGGAATGGTAGGGGGAGGGGATCTGATATAGTAGCATACTATTATGGTGCACAGTAAAACGGGGATATGTCAGAGATTCCTAGTCTAGAATATCTCTAGCAAACCTCAGCAAATAGACAGGCCATGGCAAACTGCAATTGTAAGTAGAGCATGAAAGCAAGCAGTGTTGCTGAATGTGTTTTCCTATCCAGATATTTAATATTTCAGTAGAAATATACGGGATTCATAGACATGATGGACTCTGCTGGACATGAAGCAGAATTCCAGATCATTTGCGTATATTTACTGTTGGGATTTCTGGATATACAGGGAGAAGGTTAGAGAGGTGATAATAGATTTAATTGATTAGCTTACAAGGAAAAATCAGGAAATATGCCCCCAAATTGTAGATACACAAGTTTGAAAGTTTTGAACCACTGTCTAAGATACAATGGTTGGGTCTGAAAGAGGTCAAAGGAACCTTTGTGTTGGTTCACATATCTCCTGTGAACTTGCATATTTGTTGTTTCTGTAACTGAAATGGATTTTCTAGGGTCCAATGTTGTGCTGTATCCTCAGTGCAGGGATTCTAATAATCCTGGCAGCAGATTGATTTTCAATAAGTAGAGTTCAGATTATGAAATCACTTCTCTTGCTAACAAACACGTGCTCCTGCAGACAGATTCACTAAGACCAGTGGAATTACTTGAGAAAGTCTACTAATTTCAGTGAGACTTCCATAGTCTTGGTCCACTTTGGGTAGTTAGATTTAATTGTGTTTGAAAAGGAGTGGAGCCATAACAAAGTACAGCAGGGGAGAAATCTCAATGGTTCATATGGATATGCCTCCATAGTAGGTGAAATCCTCATTCTTATCTGAGATTTACCCCAAATCCCACCCTGCTATTCACATCCCCTTAAATCCTTGCCTGTTTGTCCACTGAAAATTGGCATATTTGCTCAGACACAGCTATAGGATAAAGTCTGTGCTGTGCTTTAAGAACAGTTCTAGCCTGTCTACTTTGTAGTGAGCATGTGAGTGAAACTTATCTTGTTTCTCCAATTCTATTTTATATCTGAGAATTTCTCACCCTTTTCCTTCCTCCTGCACCAGAGACTACATGCATATGTGTTTGTGTATGGTTACCATTTAAATCTCATTTCAGATGCTCTGCCTCATATCTGACCAGCAGAATCTGTCTCAGCCCAGGAATTTAAAAAGAAAAAATCTGTTTATAGTTGGTGGTTGCTGACCAGAAGTCAGCATGATAATATTCATAGGTAGAGGATGGGAATGAATTTTTTCACCTCTGAAGGAAAGACAAAATTAGTCTGAGCACTAGGCACACATAAGCATATACTGAAGTATCTTATCTATGCCATCTAATTTAGAAAGCTGAGTTGGAAGCCTGAGTTCTCGAGTAGAAAATCCAGAAGAACATGAGCAGCAAATGAGGCAGAGGAGGGAAGAAAAGAAAAAGAGTGACAGAGAGGACAGGGGGAAAGAAAGGACTTTTTGATTGAAGTAATTGATCTGATTTAGTCCCACAGAGTATTTCATAGCAAAATGTTTTGTGTTGTCCTCTGGACCATCTTGAATATGAGGCAATGATTCCTAATTCATTAAGTAGGGACCTGGGCAAAATTTGTCCCTGTGCATTCTGCCAAGGGTTTCAAGACACCTCTGAAAAGCCCAGCACACTTTTTATTAGCAACCCCTTATTTATTGAAGCATGACCCCGATGTGATTCTTGCAATATAAAGTATTCTGCCACTCTAAGGAGAAGATTTTTTTCCTCCTCACTGACTTTCTACTGGTCACTGCTCTTCTGGTCTTGCTGTCTTGTAATAACGAAAACTAGAGCAAAGTGTCCTTTCAGTGCATGCACTCAAATCTGGAGTTATTGCTTTATTCACTGCCACTTCAACTCGCACAGACCTGTCCTGTTCTCTTATTCTTATATTTTTGTTTTATCTCTCTGAACTCTCAAAGCAAAGCCTAGTGTCATGGTAATGCGTGTATTCAGTGAGAGCACACAAATGTATGTGGATGGTAAAGGGGCTTCAATTTAGTTCAGGACAAAAGAGATAGGGGTTGGTGTAAATTCTGAAAACTGCAGCAAAGGGGCAGTCTGGCAATTGACCATCTACCAAGAATTTGCAGTTGTTCCTTAGTGTTCCATGAACCCCATCCACAAACTTTGGGGTCGCTCTGTCTTTCAGTTGAAAGTCTGGAGTCAGAATTGGTGAATCCTGTAACAGAAGGAGGAAGGAGAAAGAAAAATACCCAATATAATCTGATGACCTGGAAGTTACGCTGGGCAAGATACTGAGGACCTACTGAAGATTAATCTATGGTAGAAAGAAGCAGCAGAATCAAAGTTACAGACTGCCACTATCTTTGTGACTGTTACTGAAGCAACAGCAGCAAGAGTGGGAACATTTCCAAGTAATCAGTATAAGAAGTGCTACAAAAACTATTGTACTGTTAAATCCTGGGTTATCTCAGCTGGAATTGCAGGGAGATACTAGGGGCTTTTCCTTTGATTCCCATTCAACCTCTGCCATGTACAACCCAAGACAGATTTACACATGAAAAATGTAAGAGTAGAAGTACAAGTTTACTCCAGCTACATATGAACTGGTTGTGAAGATTGCGATCCATTTCCTTTGCATTTTTATGGTCATAAATCTATTATTTGAGCAGACTTTTATGCTGTTATGGTTAAAACACTGTCCCAGACAAAAAAGACATGAAAAGTGTGCTAAATGAAAATGTCTCTCGATGTTTTTCATACTTTAGAACCCTCTGTTTTCTGCCTATATGGCTGAGAGAGGAAGGAGATTTGTTCTTTTACTTGTAATTTCTCTTCCTTAGCTCAGCACCCTATTCATCTCCGTGTGCAAATTTTGCCTTTTTTTTTTTTTTAAGTTGGCTATTTGTGTTTGATCACATTTTGTTTTATTTTATTTAGAAGGAACTGAAAACAAACAATAAGGTTCTTGGTTGGAAAAAGGCTCCAACAACTCCAGTAGCTACTAGTCTTGGTCATTAGGCAGCAAGCTGCCAAGTGTATAAGCCTTGAAATCTCTCTCTTCCACGCAGATAATTGTTTCCTTAGTGGGAGTTTGTAAAAATCGCCTTTACTCCAGACTTGATCTGGTTTCCCTGCTGCACCACCCTTTTCTTCTTCTTCAACTCATCCCCAGTCTTTTCTTCCTTGGAGTTTTATTCCATTTGTTTTCTGAGATGTGGACCAGTGACAGTCTTTTAATGCATCTTTTCCGCATGTCAAATGGTCTTACGCATTTTAACTAGTTGGTCATTATTTGCAGAGAACTTAAGGCAATTCTTAGGTAAGGTCTGATAAGTTTGCAACACTATTTCTACATGTCTTGAGCTTGGCTATTTAGTCAAATCACATCCCAACAATTCAAGGAGAGGTGAGTCAGTTTTTTATTTCTGGTCATTTGACCTCGCCCACTACTGAAAGACACAAAAAGTCCCTTTACTTTAAGTTCTACCAGGAGCACACATTTTGGCATAGGCAACATGTAATTTAATGCATAAGGAATCTAAGCTCCAGAAGAGTCATTGGAGCCTCCAGAACAACCTGAAGAAAGAAAAATGTGAAGGATAAAATTAGTTGGAAAAATAGTAGGGAGGGAAGGAGGTTGACTGCCACATACTCCTAAACAGTGCTCCACACCAAAGAGTCTGAATCACCCTCTGACAGCTTGACTGACTATTCAGTGAGTCTGAGCTTCTGTACCACTGCTCAGCTTAGGACATGTAAGGTTGATATGAGTACCTGCCCACTTCCCCTCTGCTCCTCATGCCCCTTTAATAAGGAAAAAATCGATTCCCTGTTCTGTAGCTGGGAGAGAGCACAGTCTCCCTGGCTGAGTAACAGCTGGGGAAAAAATGAATAGACCATATGCTGGAGAACAGCCGGCAGAACATTGGGACAAAGCTGTGGACCACTGCCAAGCCTTGCAGCTAAAGCCCTGGCAGCCAAGACGAGGAGTGGAGGGAGCCTATTCAGAAACGCGCTGTCAGGGACCCTGCACTTGGTTACTTTTAGAGACTGCAATGTGTAAATTCTGAATGAAAGAAGGAAAAATTACTTGTTTTCAGAAAGGTCCTTTGAAAGGAAAATCATTTACCCAAGTTGCCCTGAACATCCTTGTTAAAACTTACCTGGCTCTCATATGCTTTAATTTTTTTTCACCTTTCTGATGACTCTCAGGAAAGCTTAGACCATTGCAGAATTTTATCTGAGGGAACGACTCCTGACTTCTTTGTTTCACCTTTTCAACCTTTGCTCCCCTTTCTCCAGAAGTGAGTTCTTTACTGTTTCACCTGTTGCCTGGGCTCCTTGGCAGGATGGGATCTGCTCAGGGGTACATCATGGACAGCTGTAACAATTCTGCAGCCTCTGGAAGAGAAGCTTAGTTTGTGCAGACTTCTGTGCAACGCAAATCAGTCTGCAATATTTTCTCTCCAAAACTTTTTTCCCTCCTACCTATAAACTGGTTATATATGCCAGTCTCTTCCAGGCCCACAGAGGATGCCCTTGGTGGTAATGTATAATTTTATTAGAAGTGGACTGGAGAGCTGTAGCTGATGAACTCGCTGAGCTGTGTGAGAGAAATAAGGTAGGAGCAGGAGCAGCCCTCAGGCAAAAAAAGAGAAAGACCTGGACCTGAACTGTAAACCCACAAGCTGTGGTACACAGCCAGCTTTTTCATATGAAATATCAGTGTGAACCGAGATAGTTGCTAAGTCTACATTGGACGCTACACACCTGATCAGTCTTACTCTGTGCAGGTGTAAGTCAATGACTAAATTGATAAATGGGAAAACAAAATAGAATCTTGGCTAAATTTTGGGTTAGAAAAAAATGAAAGATTTAAGGTAGGGCAATTTTTTGCGTAAAGAATATATGGATGTTATTAAAAATCACACTTCAACTTTCTGGTAATAATCACACTCATTATAGTTCTAACTAAATTTGTTTAATCAGGCTCATGTCTTCTGAAACTTTTTACTTTAAAACAGAGTACTAGCTTAGAGACACTTAAGCAAAACTAGTGAAACAGTTCACATTAATCAATTGTGACTGATTTAAGTGAAATCTGATTGCCTACAAAGCTGATACTTATTTGTCTAACAAAGCTAAATGAAAGCAGTTGGAAAAAAATCCTTATGCAGTGGTTTATACCTTGTTGGTTATTCCCCTGTAATTAATTGGTTTAGATTCTAGATATCCAGTCCAGTGTAACTGGTCATATATTGGCTTATAATGTTTAAAGGGAAAAATAAATGAGAATATACTTCTGGAATGGCAGCGATATCTACCGAATTTCCTTTTAAATGTATGCAACAAAATGGATTGTTAAAAATAATCCCCTGAGGATGGTGCCTCTTTTGTCATTTTTCTACCAGAGTGCATCCTGCACTCTGACAGAAAATTGCTCATTAATATCCAAGGAATGACCAGTTTTTCAAAACAGTCATTCAACTATGCTGCCACTGTTAATTTTTTAAGCATTATGGGTGCCATTAATTGCTTGATGTGGTTGATAACAACAGCAATCCTTTTTGAATGGAACATTAACTCCAAAACCAGTCATTAGTTTTTGTCTGCATACTGTAATTAACACTTACCTTCCAGAAGGTAAACTTCATGACTTCACAGAAATTGCAAAGCCACATGTCACTGGGGATTTGGCAAATATCTTCTCTTAAGATATTATGGTGGAGTGGGATTTTTTTGGTGATCACTCTTTTACTTTGCATTCACATGGTATACACAGTAAAGATAAGGGATCTGATCTGCAATTTCAGCCCAGGGAGATTTTTCACTTTTTTCCCCTCCAGCTTTTTTTGCTTCCTAAAGTAGGAGAAAGGTATGTATGCCTCAAGTTGCTTCTTCTCAGATGTGTGAGATAGCACCACATTTGGTCACCCAGCAGGGACGCATTGAACAATCTTTTTGAGCAGAGCAGAGATAGTTACTGAGTGTCTGTAAAACGGAGGTTGAGGATTGTCTGAGGTGGAAAAGACAGGAGAGAATATTTTTAATTATCTCATACACAGCATACTTTGTCCTTGCAACCTCTGCTCATGTCCACTACATCTCATCCCAGTGGGTGCTGAAATCAGAGGTGAAGAAAGAGAATAGCTGACCCATCATGGAATAGAAGAACCTGCCAGAACTGGAGCTGCTTAGATGTGAATTTTGTAAAGTAAATTCATGTCTTTACTTAAGCTTAAAGGGAGATATGGAGGTTTGGTTTGCAGTGTCTGTTCCTCCCTGTGATTCTTTTCTCAGTAAAAGGTGCAGAATTAAGGGTGGCTGTGCATACATGCAATATGGAGCTCAAAATCCCTGCAACAGTGTCAGTTTTCCCCCATAAGCTACTTTTATATGGTCAGTAAACTCACTTTCAATTCATTGTGGTATGACTTTAGACACAGTTCATTCGATTTTGCAGTACAGGACCACACTTAATGTGCTGAAGTACACATATATGGACAGAAGAGTGGAAAAGCATAAAACATATTTGGGTTTGTATTTAAGAAAACAGTTCTTTCTTTGGTCTATGCTTGAAAAAAACCCCACAAAATGCAAGCACAAAACCAAAACAAAACCAACAAATCTAACCTCAATATAAACCTCTAGAAAGTCTGTTTAGTTGAGATTTTTAAAAGCACTACATGATTTAAGATATATGCTGTCCCTGAAAAACTGAGAAGTTTGTGCTTCTAGGCTGCTAAAGCATGTTTGATATGCCTGTTTATATTGGATTCTTTATATTGGATTCACTGGTAGCTTAGCTCAAATTGAAACAGAGCTTTGGTATATCATTCCTCCAGGACTATAATGTCAGCTACTGACACCATCTCCAATATTTTCTGTTTCTGGAATGTGCTTTTTCAGAGCATTGCTTGGTGATATCAAAGGGCACTTCCCAGTGGCAACTTCTGCTGGTTGAGAAATTAGTAACCTGGAGATGCTCGTAAGTCTTGCGTGCTTTGCTCAGAGATAGTAAACACTCAAGGAAAATTACACACAAGTGATACTCCCTGCAGGCACTCTAAGGAATGCACTGGAATTTCCTAAACCTGCTGCAAAAATGCAGCTTATTTAAAGATGTCTTGCTTATCTAACTATTCCTTATCTCGTTATTCCCATACTCTGGCCTACAGGTCATTTCTCCTCTCCTGTCCCTCTGCTCCTCCCCACAATTTGCTAATAAAGTGGAGTGGGTAGAAAAGGCAGGTATGAAGTCTCAGTGCAGGTGCTTTATCCGTAAAGTCATTTGTGTAATATTCTTTGGGTGATGCTTTTGTCTAGCAGTGCTCTATATTCTCTCTAGATGGGGAAATATTACAGAATTTGTAGTCCCCATTTTAAATGCATTTTACTTCTTCCAGGTTTTGGGCCTCTTGCATTATTTTGAACGTTAGCATTTCAGATTTTTTTCAGCTGGGGCTATATTCTTTCTGTTGTTGTTCAAAAATATATTGAACCATAGAAATGGCAGAGGTGAAGAATGCTAACACCTGAGTTAATACAACTGCGTACGGTTAAAAAGAGAAAGTGCTTTTCACTTAGATCAGAGGGATTTTGTACTTCAGACTTCATTTGTCCAATTTTTTAGGCATTGCTGATAACATTTCTGTAATAGCCATTTTGACTCGTATATATATGTCCCTTGACTCTAAATTATAGTGGAGAAGATTTAAACCATATGTATTTAAAGCTATGCAGCCAAATGTAACTGGGTTTAATAACAGCTTATATTAAGTAGATGCTGGCCCAGGAAGACCATTTTCCTGTGGTGATGAAGAGTATTGGCTATTGTTATTGAATATTAGGGTAGAGTTAAGTTTATTGTCTATAGAGTCAATATAAATATTAAAACCATGTAGATACACCTTTGTAACTAAAAGTCACTTGTCTGCACCAGTGTGTGGTTTTTTCAGAGAGGTCTTCAGCTTTCTAAATAAAATCTTCATGAGATTATTTTCAGATTATTTGACTGGAGCTCACAAAAAGAGGCTTTGTTTATTTTATGGATTTACATACAATTTATTTAAAATAATCTTTTTGTAAGTGGGCCAGTAGATCATAGTAAACCGCAAGAAAAATATTAATTTTCTTGCTTCTTCTTTTATTTTGGAAGATATGTGTGATTCACTGTCTTTGGCAAATGAATTTATGTTTTTTTCAGGAAGTTTGAAACTTGCAAAAGGGACAATAAGGGTATTTGGTAGGATATCCACTTTATCTTTTTTTTAAGAAAAGAGTTGAGTAAGAGTTTGCAGTTAGAAAAAAGGATAGTTTAAGTTGATCTGACTCTGCTCTATTTTTCAATTTACAATTAACTAAAAAGTTTCCTATTCACCTGTTTTCTGCAGATTATCACTTCTCGGCGGATGCCAGTTGTAAAGGCATTCACAGATTTACACAGTTATTCTGGACATATTTGCATAGTCATGTATACACCTAGAAAAATAACATTTGAAATGGCTGCAATAATAAAAGAAAAAACATCTAGCCTATATTTACCATTATAGGTTCCATTAATAGTACATCTGTGTCAAACTGAAAGAGGCAATGTCAAGAATGGCTGAGCTCATGCTTGCCCTCATTGCTCAGCTTCCATGTCATCAGTTTTAAAGAAGCTGAGGATATGTTAAGGCAATGACATTGTTCCAATTTTCCTTCTTAGCTATAAGGAGCTTTCACATGCAGCAGCACCCCTAGGTTACTTTCTTATTCTCTTAGGGAGCAGATAACATGGATAACTTCTGTTTTAACTTGGAAATTGGTTTTCCTGGTCTTTTAAGGGTAGTCAGCATTAGCAAGTAATGTGAAGGTAGGATTTCTGAGCAATGGCAGTTGGCAGCACAAGGAACATCAATCAGTGTAGAACTTGTGGTGAGACCATTGCAGAATCATTGTAACTCAAGGTTTCAGTAGCCTAAAGTGCAAGTCTGTCAAGAACATACTATTCCAAGTTCACAAGGAAGGGAAAATGACAGTGGGGATTTCAGGAGTCTGGCAGAACATAGTCTGAACATAGACTATTCTGCCAAAACAGAGGCTAGAGGGAATAGTCTGCTTCATTAGGTCAGCTTGATTAAAGTTGTGCCAGGAGTATTCATTCTGCCATAAAAAATCTGAATAAACAGAGTAGGTACAAATTTCTGTAGACCTGGAGAGCTGTGGGACTGGGGGGCTGTGGATTTGATGGGAGAGCTGAGGCTTTTGCAGGGCACTCCCTATAAACTCACATCTGTAGGGTTTGGTAGTTCCACTGAACCTGGTAGCAGTTCAGAACCTGCATCCCTTTTCAGCATTTGTTTTGCGCCAGCAAGGTCGAGAAGTCTGACGTGTGAGAACTTGAGCTCAGTGCTGCAATGTTCCCATTGTCATTCTCTTGATACTAGAAAGCACCTGCCCAGGTATTTAGATCTCACTGGAGTTAAGGAGATTTGAATTCAGGTTTAAAATTAATCACATACTTAGACTTGTTGTTCAAGAGGAATGAACTTAAGTGTTTGCTGAATTGGGGCCCAGAAGAAGTAAAGAAGCTCTTTTACTATTTTCGTTCTTTTAAAATTGGCTACTCCTGCAGGATGTGTAGCCACCATTCACATTAATTACAGAGAAGGGGTGGCAGTTCAGTAGCCACACTGCACACCTTCAGCCCCTGGAATCAAAAGCTGAACTGAAATGCTGAAATGAGCAGGGGGATGGCTCACTCTTTCCTAACCTCTGACTGTATCATTAGGGTGGTAATGTTATTTAAGCCTAATGTATCACAAGGAAATGGTTTCATTGTTATCCAGTGGAGCCCTATGACAATGCTGTGGTGACTGAGGCTATAATGAGGAACCGATAAGATTTCAATGGCAAAAGGGATTCATTGCTAGTCCATGACCTCATGATGAAATCATTACAATGAAGTCAGAGATATGAAGTTATTATGGGAAAACTATTTCACAGCAAGTCTATAAGGGCTTTTTTGACAGTGCCATTATGAAGCCATTACAATGTAAGGTTATGATGGTAAAATGGTTTAAATGAAACCCTATTATGGTTTAAAAACAGACTAAATGGTGTCAGTGGAAGCTATTCTGCCTTCTAAAACCTAAAAGACTTAAGCAGACTTCTGTTTCTAAACAAAAACAAGTGATTCTGACTTAAATTTTCTCTGATAAGGGTAGCTGTGGCATACCTCAAAAATAAATTAAACTTGTACTACCACTCCCAGTCTAGCATTTGAGTGACATCTAAAACTGACTGTCAAAGTAAATAGTATATTCAAAACTGAGTAAAAATCCCACTACCTAAGACTGACACCTCATCAGTAAGATGGATACTGGTTAAAAATCTAGCCTAATCTAATCACCCACTCTATCACTGGTCCTGAAGTGGAATAAAATACACATTTAAAAATTGGTCTGTGTTTGCCACCTCGCTATGAGATAATTAGAATAATATTTCCACAGAGGGACATACTTCTGAAGTATCTCTGTTTTTTCCATGTGTAATTTCCAAATCTTTCTTGTCAGCCCTGTTTAGCTTTGAATTAGTAACTATGTATTTTATGTTCAAAAAGTTCAGTTAGGGATGATCTGATAGCACAGGGACTTGGATGTGGGACTCCATGAAGCTTGTAGTATTTGAGTGCCCGCACCATTCAGAAGGGAATGTTCTGGGTCACAAGGACGGAAAGTCTATCCTAAGGTCAAGAATTTTTTTAATAGAATGAAAAATTTCTGCAAAATGTTCCAGGTTTGACAAATCTGCTTTTTTTTTCTCCCTCTGCATCAAGACAAAAGAGAAAAAAAAGTTCCCATGAGGTTTACTTATTGTAAGGGTTACATGTGCTGGAGTATTGTTATGGGTTGTGAAATCTACAGCCTTAAAGAGGAGTTTCAAAACCAGTTAGTTAGGTGGGAACTCTCTTTAATCTCCTTACTCAATGTGCATGTAAAATGATCTGACACACTATCATAGAGTGTGTCACATACCAAACTACACTGTCAGCTGTGGATCCCTGTGAATAGAAGTTGGTGTATCTTTGTTAATCTGGCATCCGTGTGTCCTAAAACAGCTTGAAGTGTAATCATTGGGGTTTTATGTATCTTTGGAGACTGTGACCCCTGAGGACACATTTTTGGATAGAAGGGCCAGGCTTCTCTTTAGCTACTTAGGAATCTCAACACTTTACAAAAACTAAGGTTGAAAGCAAAGCCTTGAACAAGAAATTTCCTCTTGAAAAGCAATCTCAGTGGTTTATAGCAGTTTGAATTACACCTTTTGCATCTCCTTTGCAGAGACCTCAAATGGATGCTCACTGTTCTTTTTTGGAACACATGCTGTTTCTGTACAGTAACTGCAGTAGAGAGTTAGATTATCAAATGAAATATGAGCTCTGTATTTCCCATTTCAGATAAACTAGAAATTATAGATTTTTAAAATTATTTTGGTATTAAAAACTACAATCCAGCTATCAGTTCATCAGTCAAATAAATGTCATCAAATATACTAAAAGATGCAGTTTTTTTCTGGTATGTTGTAAGCCAGGAATAAATAAGCTCTCCAAAATTTGGTAAGGAAAGCTGTGCAATACTGTAGAAATAAGTAATATGCTAACATCATACGTGTGTCAAATTTTGCCATGCTCACTCTTTTCAACTTCTCAGTAAGTTCAAAACCTGTTTGATGTCCTTTGAACAATACCATCACAGAAATTTCGCAGAATATTCTGAGTTGAAGGGACCCACAAGGATCATCAATCTCTGTTATCTCTGGTAATGAGGAGGTTATTCTGTAAACTGGTATAAATTGGATATTACAGGTACTGTGGACCATACAGCAAAGGGAATCCTCTGAATACTTCCATATACTGCCAGCTTAGGTCTGCCATTGACAGAATTGAGCTTGAAATGATAGTTCTTCCTGCACTCAATGATTCCTATTGATTAATTGGATGCCCATATCACAGTCCCATATCACAGTGAGGTAGGTGCTGGGAGGGTGTACTGCTGCAGGCACTGTTCAGCACAGAGACTACTTCTGTACCTTCATGTCACACAGCATCCAAGATGATGTGAAAGGCCAAATGCAGCAAAACAGAATGGATGGGCCCGTTCACATCTTGTGCTGTTATTGACAGGTCGTAGTCCTTGCCTGAGAAAAAATATCTACAAAGATGCTTTTCAGATACTTTGCCCTCCTCACCCTCTATGAGCAGGAGCCTTACAGATGTGGAACTTGCCGAGGAAGTGAAGCCTTGGTTTCAGTTTTAGCTTGGATGAGAGAATTTATGTCCCATATCTCTTTCTGTCTCTGAAGAGTGCCAAGTAACATGGTGCAGTACCTGTTGGTCTCTCCATGCTCTTCCAGTGGGTTTGCAACTGGCAGGGCTTGTTTGGGATGAGAAGGAAGGTGGACATCAGGCCTAGAGATAATATGGTTGTAGATTGCAGGTGATGGAAATGCATCATCTGATGGTTCATACTTCTGTGATCAGTCAGTATATCACTACCCTGCTCTTTCTTTGCTGCATCCATCTGATGGGCTAATGGCAAAAATTGTTATTAGTCTTCTACATTTTGTTATACTTTTTTACTATGCCAGTCAGCCATCACTCCTTGTCCTCTTCTGCTTCCATGGTGTCTGTTACCTTTGTTTAATCAGCAAATTTGATGATCACTATCTTCCTTTTTTTTTCTCCTCTAAAAGCCATTTATGAATATAATAAATAGGATCTCTCTTATTAAAATACATTTACCCTTAGTGAATTCTGTTCCCTCTCTCTTTTAAGCTTGGTAGCATCCCTTTCAAATGAACCTAGAAGAAAATACAGGTGAAGTAAAACCAACTTTACAGACTTCACAGCAATCCATACATACATATTTCAATTTATAGAACAAATTCCCACATGATACTGAAGTCCATATATGTTAGATGGCTGTCTCTACTTTGCTTGAAAACAAAAACATTGTAATTATTTTGAAAAATAGTAGGCTCCATTCCAATCATCATTACTTTTCTATCTATTTCTTTGTTGGCGACTTAATGGAATATTGTCTTGATACCCTGTTTGACTATCGTAATTTGACTAGTCTTTCTATATGACAGGAAGGATAAATATAACTAGTGATTTCTTTTTAGAGGTTGGCTGGGGGTGAGAGAAACAGAGATTGCTATATAATGTGAGAAATCACTAAAAAGAGTTTCAGAAGGAAATACTGATGTCTTTATGGGTCAGTTCTTTAAATATTTGATAAAATTTAGTACAATTTACAGCAATATCTGTTCTAATGCTTAGTACCATAAGCACTACTATCATTACCATAAGCACTGCTATCATAGAAGAAAATCATAGAATGAATTGGGTTGGAAGGAACCTTAAAGATCATCTAGTTCCAACTCTCCTGCCATGGGCAGGGTCACCTTCCACTAGACCAGGTTGCTCAGCGCTCCATCCAACCTGGCCTTGAGCACTTGTAGGGATAGGGTATCCAAAACTTCTCTGGGCAACCTGTTCCAGTGCCTCACCACTCTCACAGTAAAGAATTTTGTTCTAATATCTCATCTAAACCTACTCTCTTTCAGTTTGAAGCCATTCCTCTTACTCTGTCACTACATGCTCTTGTAAATAGTCTCTCTCCATCTTTCTTGTAGGCTCCCTATGTGATGGAACGTCAGACTTTCCAGATTTCCAAAGTCTTGACTCTTCTACTTTTTTTTCATAGTAATTGTTATGTAGAAATAGCTTCAGGGGGTTGATTATCTCCACCTCTCTCTGGCATCTGCTGGATATGCAGAATCAGAGAATATGCTGAGTTGGAAAGGACCCACAAGGATTATCAAGTCCAACCCTTAGCCCTGCACAGGACCATCACAAGTTACATCATGTGCCTCAGAGTATCATCCAAACACTTCTTGAAGTCTGTCAGGCTTGGTGCTGTGACCCCTTTCCTGGGGAGCCTGTTCCATTGCCCAACCACCCTCTAAGTGAAAAACTTTTATTCTAATAGTCAACCTTATCCTCCCCTGACACAACTTCAGGCTGTTCCCTCAGGTTCTGTTCATCACAGAGAAGAGATCAGTGCCTGTCTCTCTTCTTCCACTCACAAGGAAGTTGTAGACTGCAATGAGGTCTCCCCTCAGTCTCCTCTTCTTCAGGCTGAACAGACCAAGTGACCTCAGCCACTCCTCATAAGGCTTTCCCTCAAGGCCCTTCACCATCTTTGTTGCCCTCCTTTGGACACTCTCTAATGCCTTAATATCTTTCTTATATTGTAGTGCCCAAAACTGCACACAATATTCAAGGTGAGGCCACACCAGTGCAGAGCAGAGCAGGACAATCCCCTTCCTCAACCAGCTGGTGATGTTTTGCCTGATGCCCCCCAGGACATGGTTGTCCCTCCTGGCTGCCAGGGCACTGCTGACTCAGATTCAACTTGTGTCAACCAGGACCCCCCTGTCCTTTTCTATGGTACTGCTTTCCAGCCTCTCATTCCCCAGACTATACGTACATCCAGGGTTGTCCCATCCCAGCTGCATAATCCAGCATTTTCCCTTGTTGAACTTCATGTGGTTGGTCCTCTAATTTGTCGAGGTCTCTCTGCAGGGCCTCCCTGCCTTCAAGGAAGTCAACAGCTCCTCCCAGTTCTGTGTCATCTGCAAACTTGCTTAGTATCCCTTCCAGTTCTGTGTCCAAGTCATTTATGAAGGTGTTGAAGAGCACAAAGCCTAAGATGGAGCCCTGTGGAACCCCACTAGTGACAGGTCTCCAGTCTGATGTTCCCCCATTCACTATTACCTTCTGTGCCTGACCCGTGAACCAATTGCTCACCCACCACATGATGTGTTTATCCAGCTCTGTGGTGGATATTTTGTCCAGAAGGATACTGTGAGAGACAGTAGAGAAAGCTTTACTGAAATCCAGAAAGATTACATAAACTGGCTTCCTTTGATCAACTGGGTGGGTTGATAAGCAGAACTGTCCTCTCATGAGGCCATTCTGACAGTGACCAATGACTGTATTGTCTTTCAGGTGTTTTTCAGTACTTCCCAGAATAATCTCCATAATTTTACCAGGCATTCCTGAAGTGAGACTGACAGGCCTGTAGTTTCCGGGGTCCTCCTTCTTGCCCTTCAGGCACATTTGCCAGCTTCCAGTCAGCTGGGACCTTTCTGGATTCCCAAGACTGCTCAAAAGTCATTGAGAGAGGTTTTGTGATTACATGAGCCAGCTCTTCAAGGATTCTGGAATGTGTATCCTGCAATCCTACTGGATTGGTGGATCTTTCCTTGGTGGATCAGAGGTTGCTTCTGACTTAGGCACCTGTGTTTCTGTCAAGGCATGCAGAGGGATGGTGACCATCCCCATCCTAACATACACTGTCAGGATGAAGTAATATAGAGTAGGGTTCAGAGGTGTGCTGACTCACCATAGTTTAGGATTGTGTTTTAGACTTGTATAGAAAGTTTAAGATTTAGTTAATGGAAATTGGGCATTATAAATTCTCTTTGTACTCTTCTTACTTGCTTTGCTATAATGTTAGCACATGAATAGCTTGTTCAATGACAGCCGGTGTTCAAAGCTGCCATTTCTGGCTCGTCTGCAGCAGTTTTTTTTCTTTCAGTTCCCAGGTAACAGCAGGTTAAAAGTGAAACAAAAAAATAGGTTGTAACTTGCAACACACACATGGGGAGAATCTAACCTTTACAAACATGAAAAGGACCTTCAGCCAATTGGCAGTTGGTTAATAAAAAAATCAAATTCTTTGTTGAACACTAATCTTTATAATTTTGAAAAGCATAATGAGACTGGAGTAAGTAACACTTACTAGAGTAAGCTTTTGGAGAAGAGTCACAATCATACATCACACACATGATACACATCAGAAATTATACACAACATTCACATCATACACATCTTTAAGTCACATCCTGATCAAATGTTTCCTTATGTATTTTACTGACCATATTGCACTCTTATAGAGAGATTCTAAATGCATTTGCAATTTAAATTAGCAAGGGCAGAAAAAAAACTTTTGTTTATACATAAGTGCTTTGAGCTTTCGATATGGCAATGATTCAGAAACACACCTCTTTAATACTAAATTTACACTGAAAAAAATTCTTCAAATATATAAGCATTTCTCTTGCTACATCACACTAATGCTACAGTATTCTTTAGGTAATTCTTCTCTGAATATTTGTTTGTTTAAAGGACAGGTGGATTATAGAGATGTTTCAAAGTCCTTATTTAATAGCACAGTTCTATATGGGTATTTCATTTTCTGCTTCCCAACCCCCTTTCTCTTCCTAAAGGATCAAGAGGGTGTTCTCTAAAAAACAAGGGCAGGAAATACCCTGTTGTAGAACTGAGCTCTGTACAAATTCTTTGAAATAAACTGCCATATAAAAAATGCAGATTGCATTGGTTTAACAAAATCACAGAATGGGTCAGCTTGGAAGGGACCACAATGGGTCATCTGGTCCAACCTCCCTGCTCAGGCAGGATGTAAGAACTTAAAGAGCACAGTTGCCTGTCTCAAACGCTGTTAAGGCCACACAAGGTGTCTCACTGTGAACTTCCTGGAATAACAAAAACTACAGCTGGGATTTCTTTGCACTTTTCCCAGTTCCTGCTGTCATGAAATGAGTGTTTTAAGGTCGCTCAAAAATCACCAGCAAAGGTATCAGCAAAAGCAGGTTTAAATAAAAGCAACAGTGTGACAGAGTTCTTGGCAAGGTTCACTCTACTACTTACTAGACAGTTAAAATATACCTAGAAAAAGCACTCAGAAATCTAAAATCAATATCAGTCTGAACCAAAATAAACACAAGACCATCTATGTGGAGTCTGGGGACGGGGGGAGAGGAAGGAAAGACAAAAGCATAGAAAGGGTAAGGACAAAAAGGCCTGGCAACAGCTAACAAAGATCCATATATTATTTCCTATACTATAGCAGTAACTTACTTATAAATCTAAAGTACTTAAGAATTTAGGAAACCAGAATCCCTAGCACAGAGACCTGGGAGTTTGGATTGACAAGAAGCTGAACATGAGCCAGCAGTGTGCCCAGGTGGCCAAGAAGGCCAATGGCATCCTGGCCTGTATCAGGAACAGTGTGGCTAGCAGGTCCAAGGAAGTGATTCTTCCCCTGTACTCAGTGCTGGTGAGGCCACACCTGGAGTACTGTGTCCAGTTATGGGCCCCTCAGTTCAGGAAGGACACTGAGGTGCTGGAGCAGGTCCAGAGGAGGGCAACTAGGCTGGTGAAGGAACTGGAGCACAAGTCCTATGAGGACAGGCTGAGGGAGCTGGGGCTGTTCAGCCTGAAGAAGAGGAGGCTCAGGGGAGACCTCATCACTCTCTACAACTCCCTGAAAGGAGGTTGTAGCCAGGTGGAGGTTGGTCTCTTCTCCCAGGCAACTATCAGCAAGACAAGGGCATGGTCTCAAGTTGTGCCAGGGGAGGTTTAGGTTAGATATTAGAAAGAATTTCTTTACAGAGAGGGTAGCCAGACATTGGAACGGGCTGCCCAGGGAAGTAGTGGATTCTCCGTCCCTGGAGATTTTTAAAAAGAGATTGGATGTGGCACTTAGTGCCATGGCCTAGTAACCGCAGCGGTAGTGGATCAAGGGTTGGACTTGATGATCTCGAAGGTCCCTTCCAACCCAGCTGATTCTATGATTCTATGATTTGTTGTAGCATATGCACACAGACATAAAGAGTCTGTACAAGGTAGCTATGAGAAATTTCTCTCAAGTTCCATGAAATACTCACTTGGAATATTTTTGCATTCTTCTCAATGGGCAAAGGATTGAGTCTTGAGTAAGATGTCAGCCCAGGATTCGTCGGTCTGGATCCTCCAAGAGATAGCGAACATGAGAGTCACTAACTCTCAGAGGTGTCCCACTCAGAGGGAGATTGTGGTTGTAGCCCACTGCAGCCCAGGAGAGCTCAACTGATTTTGCTTGGACTGCTGTTTATAGGGTCACAAGAGAGTGGGCTTTAATCATAATAACCTTTCATCTCGGCTGCACTTTTTTGTTCTCACACTTTGAAAGTGTGAGAACAAAAAATATTACTCCACTTGGATTGTTATTCAAACAAAAAAAAAGTTTCCAAGGCTATTCATTAAAAAGCAAGGAACTCATTAGACTACACTTAGCTCCTGGAAACAGATGGTGTTTCTGATAAGCTGGGAGGAGCTCAGACCCGGTGCTGTCAAGGCCAAAGCCTAAAGAGCATTTCTCAGATCAAAGTGCAGCCCTGGGGTGGGGGGCAGGGATGCACCACCACACCTGCAGTAAAACCTGAAGTGTCAAGGGCGACTACTTGCAGCTTTGTCTTCCTCTTATTCTAGCTCTTCTTGAAAAATCTAAAAAAAAAATCTAATCTCTATGGATGTTACCTAGGAGAAGTGAAAACTGAAAACTTACAGAAACCAAAGAGATGTTTCTCACTCCTACATTTGAATTCTTCCTTTTCAAACTGCTCTGATATATTCTTTCCTTATTTCTTTACAAGCTGGAGTATTTTATTTTATTTAAAACATCCCCCTATAAAAGAGTTCCCACATGGTAATCTTTCTGTTGCCCTACATTCTTCTTTTACAGGCTCCAAGGTACCTTCCTTGGGATGACCAGTACAGGGTCCAGTGATCAAAATGCAGACATACCATATATCAGCACAGCGGCTTTATGATGTTTCCTGTTTTACTTGCTACACCTTTCCAATTAATTCCCTTTTTAGTAGCATCTTCATTTGATGACTGCAGGCCACTGAGCTGTAATTTTCAGAGAACTGTCATAATTTCTTTTCATAAAATGCACTATTTCGCTGAGGAACTTGTTTGCACTACATCATAGTGCAAATACCACAAATTTACATGGATTAAAAAAAAAATAATTAAATCCATGAAACAAAAATTAATCAATGGCTATTAAACAACTGAGGGAATGTTGCTGGTTCAGGATGTTCAGGCATCACAGATTGTCAGAAGATGGGAGAATATGCTGGGAAAGGACCATTAACTGCCTTTTCAGTCTTCTCTCTAAACTTTTGATATTGGCCTCTGTCAGGCAGAACTTTATGCTGGGTGGACCTGGCTCAGAAAGGCTCTTGTTATGCCATGTTCCTGAGCAATAGTAGTTAATACGTAACCCTTTAACATGTTAGTGCTGGTTTTCCCATGTTGATGATTTTGCGTTTGTCAGTGTTGAGTTCAGCTGACAGCCCATTTGCTGAAGACTGGAGATCTTTTAAAAGCCTTCACTGTAGGGTTAGTGAACCTATCTCATCCTGAAGCTTTGTCACTATCAGTGATCTAATACAGGCCGCTTACATGTATATTGAGCAGTGCAGCCACTATTGTAGCTCCCAGGGAGACTGTCTTACTGAAATTTGTCCATGTGTAACTGGCCTTTTATTCCTGATTGTTTTCCCCCATCATTTAAAAAATAATTTGTGTATGTGAGAACATTTCCTTGTAATGTGTGGCAGTTTAGTTTCTTTAAGAGACTCTGCAAATGGGTGTCTTCTGGTCCTTTTGTATCATCTTGCTCCATCTGCTCATTGTCCCTTCAAACAACTTTAACTGTTCTGTGAGACATGACTCTTAGTACAAAAGTCAATTAGACACTTACCCATTATATTGTGTTTGAACATGTGTTCTAATTCTTTGCTTTCTTCTCAGTGTAACCACTTTACCTGGCATGAAAATTTGTATGTGCAGTTTCCAGTTCCTCTGAGAGCTCTAAAAAAATTAGCATCATGATTTGGTGCCAAAGCTAATGTAGATATTAAATTACAACTCAGTATCCATATTTTGAAGAAAGCATGAATGAGTATCGTCTGAGCTGGTCTCTTCTGGGACTCCCTCTGCTGATGCTCCACCTTGAAGTGATTCTTTAGCTTATTCCCCCTGCAGAGAAGGGCTGAAAGATGAAAACATTTTGTATAATGAGCAGTAATATGAACCATTCATCTAACTAGTCTGGTCTTGTCTTCTTTTAACTTGCCCTGTCACTTTGATGACCACTGGGCAACCACTGACAAGGATACTACTTCCGTGTTAGGAAGGAGGTGTTTTTTCATGCTCTTTATGCCTTTAACTGGTTGCATCCTTAATCATTCTTACTTTCTTTATGGCTGTTCTACATTTACATTTCTAGTTTATTCTATTTCCCATTTTCCTTATTTCCGTATTCAGACAAAGCTTCTATTTTCAGCAGGCTATCTCCTCACCACCCATCTGTGATTGTACACGTTGGGGCTGAGGGAAAAAGTCTTTACCAATCTTTGTGATTTTTAGTGTGCCATCACTGTGATGTCTTAAAACACTCTCCTTTGCCATTTACAAACCTTTTGTCCTTTAGCTGCTTTATTTTTTTTTTCCTTCAGTGGACTTCTTTATTTCTATGCAATTCCCTATTTCTAATCTCAATGCTGTTAGACTGAGGGTAGTTATTTTTTCTTTTTCACTCTTTTAAGGATGCTGAAGTTCACCCTGGTATTATACAATAAATCTTGGGCAGTGACTCCCTAAGCTGAGTTGTATGCCTTGTCCAGGACCACAATAAGATTTATGTCTTTTTTGTAGCAAGCATTGACCAGAATTTCAGTTGATGACAGTGTTTGGTCAGATGACTGTTACAAACTCTGCTTCAGAGAGCGAGAACAGGAAATGACCTCTGGGCTGGTTTATTGCCCAAACGGTGGTTACACAAGGAAAAACTCCTCTGTTGTGGTGTGCAGTTTTCCTGGTCATCCTTGAAGGATGGTCCAATGATAGTTGTCTTAACAGCTGCATCTGACTTATTTCCTCCCGCTGCTGTGCGTTGATATTCTTTAGCAGTCCCCATGCCAGCCCTGCATGTGATATAACACATGAACATGGTGCATATGATGAATACTGAAACCACATTCACAAGCTGCATGTAGTTCAAGAGCTATAAGCTATGTATCTTTGCTGTAGAGGTAAGCCTTATTGTCCTTAAGGTCTACAAACTTGATGCTTCTGGCTGTGGACATTGAAGAAATATAGTCCTGTACTGTTACAGAACAGTAGCAGTTTTTAACCCTTTGAAATTTAGAGGATATTTTAACTCTTCTATTCTGAATTCTGTTCTAGGATTGTTCCCTGGCTTGGATTATTCCCTGGCAGACAAAAGGTAGAACTTTTTATAAGAATGTTTTTTCTGGATCAGTAAACATGTTTATGGGTAATTGGACATCACTTAGTAAGAATCATTGCAAACGCATTAATATCGTAACACCCTTTATTCCATCCTTTTGACTTTACCTACATCATATATATTTATTCTTTCTGCTGATACAAATACTACCCTCCTATTTTGCATTTGATTCACGTATTCATCCATTACCTGAGAAAAAAGAGAGGAAGGGAGTGATGCAGGAGAGAGGAGCTTTTAGTATTCTGTAGCTGAGCTGTCTGATGTAATATGTTAGAGGATATAGGTGCCAGTAATGTGCAAAGAGCTTGAAAAATGACCAGACAGTGCCAAGCCCACAGTGCCTGTTGTCAGGAGGGCTAACAGTGTAATAAATCAACCTGTCTTGTGTCAAGGGTCATGTAGTCCAATGTTCAAAGCTGTTTGGCCAGCCTGATCCAGACAGGCATATGCTATTCATTTCCAAGCAGTTAGTGCTATTACAATACTAGAATCGCCCTAAAGCAATGTCTGCCCTGTGCTGCTTTGGGCTTAAAGTCAAGATCCCAAAGGGGAAAGTATCTAGGAGAAGGGAGTGAAGTGCTGCTTAGTTTCAGGTCTTATGCTTCTCCTGTAATTATTTTTACTAAGCAGTACTGGAAAGAGTATGGAAAACTGCTTGTCAGATGGGTTTTTCCTGTGCCTTTTATGTAGGACAGTGACACCTAACCTGTTGCAGATGGATGAGCCATATAGGCCCATAGCAGCAGATGGTTACAACAGTCACTGCCTTCCTCTGTTCATTTGGCCACGCACTTGCAGAAAATGGACAGAACATGTCCTGTTTTGAACAAGTGGATATCAAGCAAAATACAACTAAATGATCCCCTCCAATCCCAGTACTGCACATTTTGGCAGTTGTGTTGCTTCCTTGTAGGTCTCATTCCTGCTGTGCTTTTTATCTCCATTCTGTCATGTTTAGATGAGCTGGAGGGGGGACAATCTGCTGCCAGCCCTGCTGAGATGAGAGGAGGGTTGGATCTTCCCATATGTGTCTTCTCTTACCCCAGTGTTTCTAGGGCTTGATAGGTACAAGGAAGCTGCAGTAGGCATTGCAGCCCAGTCTGAAACTTCCCATGTTCAGGAGGTTTAATTAGGCTCACTAGCTGGGAATATGCAGGGAGGAAGGTTAAGGTAGCAAATCAGGCTAATTACAGTCTTGAAGTCCCAGGAGTTCAGATCAAGTGATCTTCAGTGGCCCTAATCTCTGAGAAAGAAGCTGTTAATGCCGTGCTGTCTCTGCCAGTGCTGCAGGGCTGCTGGTTTCCAAACCAGACATGTGGTGATTTCCCAAAGGGACATTCAGCCCTGGGTACCCGTGAGGCAGGTCAAGTCACAAACTTGGATGTGCTGAGCCACAAATTAGTATTTCCCCTCAGTGCTTTTGGATGGTGATAGCGGTAGGTCCTAGGTCTCTGCCAGAGCACTCACAGATCCACAATCTATAAATCCATACAGCTATGTCAGAGCTCACTGGGTTCCTACACAGCACCCCAACCTCTATCTAAGCAACTCCATGAGCAATTGCAGCAGCTGGGGTGCTGAAACATCCAACTGTCAGAAGCAAATGGATGAGAGCACGAGTGATGTGGAGCGAAAAAGGCTGGCACACATTTCACATGGTGTTATGAGTGGGAGTGGGGCTTTAGACAAAGTTTATTGGAGAAACCCTCCTGTTGAGTCACAAGGCGCAGAAAGGACACCCTTGCTTTCTAAACTCCTTCTCAGAGAGGAGTCTAGGTGTGGCTGCATCCAATCTTAGGCCTAGACTTTGTCAACAAAATTTTAAATACAACTTAGTCCCACAGGGTTAAAGATGGCAAACTGGGAATATTTATATAGAATGAATTATTTATTATTACAAATTATTGGAAAAAAGATCTTAATCAGAACTATTTACTACACAATATAAAAGCTAAGAACTACTAGTAATGTATAGTATAATGCACTATCTTAAAGCAATTATATCAAAGCAATTATATTAAAGCTAGCAAAAGAGATAATTATTAAGTAGAGATTTGATGTAAGTCATCATACCAACACTTGTGGACAGATCTGTTTTTTAACCTTGAGGAGTATCCTTGAAGGGACATCCCCACTACAAGGGAGACTCTTCACACACTCCAGGAAGAATATGTTAGAAGAATCTGATCGTATGAAAGTGGACTGGACTTTTATAGTATAAAGTAATTAACTGTCAGTCACATGTCTCCAGATTAGTTTAGCAGCTTATCTGCTACATCTTTGCCCCACTACCAGTATGTTGATTTGGGGTTGATGATTCAGACTGGCTCTCAACCCACCACTGATAGATTTGCAGTTTGTCCTATTGAGTTCCTTGACCAGTTCCAGGATGAAGAGTCCTGTTACATATAGCAAGTAATTTTGCAACCTGAAACAAATCTCAGAAGAGCAGTTGGGTGAGTGGCTTAAGGAACTTCATCACATATAGTGTGGAGAGAGTTTCAGTGAGAGTCTGGCTTGGTCCAAATAGACAAAACCCCCTGCATTACAACCTCGAACAAAACACTGAAAGCAAAACAAAACTCCAACTCTGGAACCAAGACCATTCACCAAAACTTATGAAACAGGTTTAAACAGGGTGTAAAGGGAAGATTCAGCAGGAGAAGTTTGACTAGTAGTAGACTAGGAATTTGGTTCGTTTGCTTCTAGAATTTTTCTCAAAGATTTGTAAACTCTGATGTTTGAGAATTAATTTTTTTCAGAGGAACAGTTATGGTTATAATGTAAGTCTTAATTGTATGGGGTTTTTAAAATAATTTCACATATCCTATGTGGACTGTATTTCCATTGGGCTTTTCAATGATTAGTTTTTTTCTAGAAAATTACTTTGCTCACATAGCCCCCCCAAAAATAAACTGGATATATTCTTCTCAAACTAGAGAATTTCTGTTTTTCTCAACATACTCAAATCCTGGAAAGGCCTTTTACAAATTAAGATCAAAAGTTTTTAAAGTACTGGACTGACACTAGCCCTGGAGTCTCCTACTCAGGCACTGTGCAACAAAGTCAGTTCTTACCAGCTCCTTTCCACATCTGCAGAGACCATGATATTGCCTGATGCTTTTGTAAATGGCTTTGAGAAATTTATAAGAAGTCATTTGTATAAATAAGCACTTCAAGCCATTATCAGCAGAGAACCTAACTGGAGTATCAAAATGCAAGACAAAAGACAAAAAGCAGATTTGATCAATTCATGCCGATGAGTACATAGCTAAGATTATTAATTTTTCAAATTATGATGCCAAAGATACTGTAATGTTAAATGCTTCTGAAAAATCCTGTCTATATATTCCAATAGGAAACTTTGTAATGATGAAGCATTAGAACTGAGAATATTGCTCTCTCTGCAGTAGTTTTAGGCAGATGCAATAACAGAAATAGAAAAATAGAGTGTAAAACCAGAACAAGGCAACAAACAGTGAAGACAGAGGGCACTGGAACATGCTTGTGCAATTTTTGCGTTACGAAATAATTGAAAGCTGTTTGTCCGAGCAGCCTGTTGCTGTGTGGCACACATCAAATGGCAATTGTTTACATGATTTAATCTGATATATGGTTATTTTTGTTGCCAAACTGTTTACAACAAAGCAAATCACCTACACACTTTCTACTCAACCCAGGGAAGGAGCAGGATGGGGATTAATAGGTTTTCCTACCCTTCTCTCAACGAATCCTTCCATCCCACAAGGAAAACACCTCAGGGAACTGACCCAGTGTGGAAGTAAAAGGGACATCTTGTATGTCCCTGTCTGAAGACAACGCACTGGCCTGGGGAAGAAGCAATCAGCTCTGCCATTCAAACTGCGAGTGTGTCCACCCTTTGCTGCACAGTTCTGTTGTTCACTGTTTAATCTTCAAGTGGCCTTGCTAAAAGCACTCCCTGCCATTTCTAAAGGAGATAAATCTACTTAAAACACTTGGAAACCGACGTCCTCCTCCTTTGCTTGAAGGTGAGCACTTGACCTGAAGGTCTCAGAGCTCTATTGAAACAGATGGTGCTGGGTTTCCAGACATGGAGCTGCAGCTCCCAAAGCACTGCAGAGCTGCACAGCCCCAGCACATGGATTTACGGGGTCCATGTTTGCGACTGCAGGATCTGGGGAGGGTGAAGTGCCCTTGGATCACCAAGCTGGGCTCCATGAAGAACAGCAGAAACAGAAATGTCTCTGAAGAGTTCCATTTGTCCAGAACTTGGGTAAATGACCTATGGCTAGACGCCTCTCCTGGAAACAAGTGTCTTCTCTTTGACAGAATTCAGCTGGGTCTACCCTTAGGATTAGGAAACAGAAAACTCTGTAAGAGTAAATGCTAAAGGACAGCAAATTATAAAATTTGGTAGAGATTTTGAAAGATTAATCATTTTTATATGCGTATTTCTCTCATTTAAGAGTTTATATCAACAAATTTTAAAACTTCAATTGAGCAGTTAAACCCCCCTGAAATATCAAAAACATATTCAAAATATTTACATGTTGATTGACCACATAATTTTCCTCCATCTTAGTTTCTGAAAAATATTAGATTTTGAATTTTTATCTTTTCTCTGACTAGGAATTATTTTTTCAGGGATGGAAAGTGGTTTTTTTCCTGTAATCTCTCATCACAAAGCAGATGTTTCTGTTGGTTACAATTTCCCAGGCAGTGAAAGACCAGTGGTGAACTGCCAATTACCACGACAGAGCCGTATGCTCTTCCAGTCCTTCAGCTTCTAAACTTAACATAAACTACACGTGGTGCTCTGTGCAGATGGACCATGCAGCTGAAAAGATGGTGCAGGTACAGCTTTTGTGAGCATCCATTTCAAAGGATGGTTGTTGTTTCATGGTAGCTTTTGTGGTGTCAACATTGTTTTCAGTTCACATGGGAACACAACCAGAACCTCCTGGAAGTTTTTCAGAAATAATTGCTTTGAGATGAAAAATCTTGGGTTTTCAAACTGGACTGTATACTTTCCCTGGTTTTGCCTTCAGAAGTGACCAATAGCCTTGAATCTTGAATAACTCTATGATTAAAGCTTCATCTAGACAGACACATTTTCTGCAAAATATTTTGGCTCCAAAAAGCAGCATATTTTGATAAGATTTCATTTAATGAAAATGTTCTGACCAGCTCCACATGCATACTTTAGATATGTATAGATAGTTTCGATTGCCTAGAAAGAACCACCTAGGAGACAGTGAGGGTTTGCCAAAAGCAATTATATTTTATCTCAGTGTGGTTTGAAACCATTTGTGACTATCCAAGATCATGCTTTGGTAAAACAAACCAATGTGGTCCAAACTCCAGCAAGAAGCTAAACTGTAAAAGACAAATACATCTATATGTTGTGTTACAGTGAAAATTAGTATTGTGCTGCTAGACAATTCTGTCCACATCTGTAGCGAATAACAAAGAGAGAAGATTATAGGATATTTTTATATTCTGAGGAGCAATGTGACCAGTGAGGCAGAATTTGATTCACAATTGCCAGGTTACAACCTGATAATGTACCATCCATTCTGAATGATACCGATCAGGGATGCTGCTTCATGATCTAAACAATTGCTTCAAATGGTTCCACAAAGTTCCAAGATCTACTGTATCGAAGGCAGCAGAAAGATCCATCAGCAGGAGTACTGTAATTTAACTTGAATCAGCAGCTGGTGATAAATCATTTGTGACCTTAAGTAAAGCAATCCCAGAACTGTGGTACTCCCTGAAGCCAGACTGAAACCTCTCATATAAGCCATTCCTGGATAAAATTGCTGGTAGTAAAAGGGCAACCACTTGCTTCATCTTTCCTTTCCTCACTTTCCAAAAAAGAGTTGTCATTAGGTAGAGCAGAAATCTGCAATGTAAGAGAGGGAAAGCTTTCCCCACTAACAAAGAGCAGGTGCAAATTTCAGCAGATCATGGCTTGCAGAAAGCAAAGTCATTAACCATGTTAGCTATAAATGAAACAAAGCACTGAAAGACTGTCCACAAGCAGCCATATGGGCCAGGAGTCAAAACCAGGAGTAATGGAGCATGATTGCTTTCCCAACTGTGTGATCTCAGCAAGAAGCAAATACAAATGTATAACACTTGCAGATAAAGGCACTGGGAGCATAATTGCCAGCCCTAGTGCTGAACAGTCGCAGCTGATTAGAAATTCACTCTGTACTTGCTGAATTCCTCACAGGAGGCATCTGAAGGATTGTGCAGGAGGAGTGATTTGTGGGGCAAAACGTGATCAATAGCACAAAATAAGGCTTCAGGTCTGGTTTTCCTCATTAATAACAGGAAAAGAAAAAGGAGGTCTGGCTGGATCAAATGCAATGTGCTAAGAATGAAACCGCTTGGTGTTTCAGGAGACTAATTTCTGGGCTAAACAGTCACTGAAATAATTCCACGTGCTGCCATCTTCACGTTAGTCAAGTCTTGTGATTACCAAGGCAGCTAAAGTTAAGCTCAGAAAACTGAGAACAAATCAGGAGCTTCACAGACTGATTTGGTTTTTAAATGGAAGGAAATAAAAAGAAAAAAATTATTTGTATGAGATGGTGAGGTTGGTAACTTCTATAAGAATAATGAAATAAACGTTGGATCTCTCATTTAGCCTGGTTGACTTGGAAGACTTTTGTGGGTTGTTCAGAAGTTGGCATAATCCTAGGAGAGGTAAACATGAGATATACAATAAAAGTTATGCATTTTGATCACTATCAAACGTACAGCTATCAACACAGGACAAACTTGAATCTCCCTTTAATGCAGGTTTTCTTCTAGAAGACTCATTATAATACAGTTTTTATAGTTGGTTGCCCCTACAGTTTCAGTAGTTCACTGTCATACATAATACTAATGTTAAAGCAAAAAACCACTCATTTCCCATGTTAAATATAGTGGAAACACAGCAAAGAAACAGAGAATAAAAGAAAATACCACTACTCCTAAAGAATCACCAGTCTTATACTGACTGCATCTCAGCTGTAACTTTTAATGATCTGGGTCTGGGACTCCATTAGTGTTTAATAAATAATGATGATGATACCCTACCTGCACAATACATGCAAAGCTCCCATTGATGTCGATGCGAGTTCTCAGCGCAGACTGATGGCAGGATCCACCTGTGACAGAGATGAATTTTCCATTAGAACAAAATGAGGAAGACCTGTCTCAATCAGCAGAATTCACAGCACCAACAGACATTCCTTGGAGGCTCAGTGAAAGATATCTGTCCTGGGTGGTTGAAGGCAAATTGGGCGGGAAGCAGTGAGGCAGGCTTGGACAGCCACAAAACCAATTTAGGCTGAGGTAAAAATGCCCTGATGTAAAAAAACCCATGCAATTATATCCATATTTAATTTGTATCACATTGCTTTCTTTCTCATCACACAATAGGGGAAATTGGTATTTTCACTTCTGTGAAGGCAAAGGATAAAATTGATACTGGGGGAGGAGGAGGGAGTATGAAGATGCACAGAACAACCTTTTGAAAACCAAGAAAAATGAAATGCTGTTTTGGTAAATAACAGAAAACTACTACCCACACAGAAATCTGGAAAATAAGCCAGACCATTCAGTTGCATGTTTTTCTTCAAGGATTTTGTAAAAATGCAGAAACAAGGCTTTGTGTGAAACAGTGAGACAGCTAAGCACAACAGGAGCACAGAGAGAAAGCTCTTACGGTGTGATCTTGAGGAATTAAAAAAAAAAAAAAAAGCTATTGGCAAGAGGTTGCCTCAAAAGACCTGAATCTCTATGTCAAGAAAAAGTCTCTCTGCTATTTTGGCATTAATTTTGTTATGGAAAAGGGGTGGATTTTCTGTAAATGAAGAATAATGCCCAATTTTGTTATCAGCTGCTTCTCTTGGAAATCTGCATATTTTGCTTGACCATTTGTGCAAAAAGAAGTAACACTTTCTACTGATCTAAGGTGATCAGTGAAGAAAAAAAAAGGAAAAAGGGAAAAAGATAAGAAAGCACAAGTAACTCAATTGCCTTTTTGAAAGATGTTTAACTGTTGTTAAGTGAGCAAGTATATTTTCAGGAGGAAAATCATAATTACGCCTTAGAATATCAGGTGGAAAGTATTAATTTGGTAAGGGGTATACCTGTGCTGCAGTCTTTACATTATGTTAATGATCCCAACAAAAAAAAAATCACATCTTAGAACAGGTGATTAAAACAGCACAGGAAACCATCATCTACTTAAGTAAAAAATAAAAGCCAAAAATAGTTATAAGCAAAAGGGATGACAAATTTTCCGTATCAATGAAATAAATAAAATATAATAGAAAGATTTAGTTTTTTCTACATTAGAGTGTTAAGTACAGGTAATGCACAGCGTAGAGTCAGGGTTATTGGCAGTTACCATTGTTTTGTAATAACCCTTTTTGGATATGTAGAGCTGAGATATCTGTTTAATAAATGTGCATTTGTAAAATGTGAAACCAACAGTTCATGTCTCTTTACAATTGTGCAGATTGGGCACCCAAAACCCAGAGTGACACTTCGAAATTCTGGTCCAGATTTCTATGAGTGCTACTAGAAAATTGTACTTTTTGTTTAATAATATTGTCAACTTTTATGGCTCTAAAAAGTGATCCCAGCAATTTGTTTTACTCTCATTATGGCTTTTACATGGCATAGTGCAAAGAATGTAAATATTTCTTGAGCTACTTATTGGTGCAAATGGAAATGTGAAAATATTTATTGCTGAAACAAAAGTACAATCTCTATTGCTTAATTATGATAATCTAGGAAAATTGTTCTTGCATAATACCATATAAAGTAGTAAGAAAAAAAATAGCTGTTCTTTTCTATTGCTTGCCCTAAATATGTCCAGGTAAGATGTCTTCTAAGAAACTTGTAATTTCATGTTGAATTTCTTATTTAAGCCATAATTTGGAAAAAGTACAGTACTTTAAAATGCAATCACTATTGCTTGTGCTGGGAGAAGCACTGCTGAAGTTTTGGGAGAAGTTACAGATTTCAGTGTAATGTCATTTAAACTAATATCTGAAACTATAAGGATTTTTATTTACATATTTGTACTTTTAATTTTTTTTTTTTATTTTAGGGCCATGAATCTGTTTTCTAGCAGTTAGAAAGTTTTGAACAGAACCTAAGTTACTTCTAGTCCTTCTGGCTGTGAAGTTACCTTCTTAATATAAATAATTACTGCAACTAAATTTGTAGAGTATGTAACCCTTGGGGATGTGGAACTCATTATGTTTTGTGTAAATACATAGCGATTAGGGTTGCCTAATGTGAAATTTTGAAATGTGTGCATTTAATTTCAATTCCTGCTCTGGAACAACCAACTGAAGAAAATAAAGTATTATGTCCTATAGAATTTGCAAGGTGTTTCGTTAGATTTACATGCCAGGGAAGACTGCCAGCTCTAAGGCTTCAAAGGGCTTTCTGGGGAAAACAACCACACTTTAGCAATAGCAAAAAATACGTAGTGTGGTGGTCAGTTTGGTTTTGCCTTGGATTTGGTTGGATAGCTAATAGGAGAGACAAGCACTGAACATCCCTGTGGCTGAAGCTCTTCTAAGAGCTTTGTCTCGTTGATGGTTTTGATGTGCAAATGACACCTGAGCTCCTGCCAGTCCCCACCTGGCTGTGGACTTTTGTGATGCTTGCAGGAATTTACATCCTTCATACCTCCAACACTGCATTACTGGTAGCTGAAACGGGCACAATGATTCACAAGTTACTGAAGGGAGGTGGAACTCAGATATGCAAACCAGGTAAACTTTGTTTCCTTAGAAGGATCTGGAACACAAGTCTTATGAGGAGCAGCTGATGCAGGTTGGGGGTCTTTAGCCTGGGGAAAAGGAGGCTCGGGGTGACACTATTGCTCTCCAACTAACTGAAAGGAGTTTGTAGCAAGGTGAGGGTTGGTCTCTTCTCCCAGGTAACAAGGGATAGGACAAGGGGAAATGGCCTCAAGTTGCACCAGGGGAGGTTTGGTTTGGATATTAGAAAATTTTTTCCACCGAAAGGATTGTCAAGCGTTGGAACAGGAAAGTGAAGGAGTCACCATCCCTGGAGGTATTTAAAATATGTGTGGCATTTAGGGACACAGTTTAGTGGTGGATTTGGCAGTACTGGGTTAATGGTTGGACTCAATGATCTTAGTCTTTTCCAGCCCAAATGATTCTGTGATTCTAAGACCTGTTGAAATCAAGTACTTTCTGGTCCCAAAAGGAATGTCGAGTATGAGCTCCCAAAGGAAAACTAATATCCCCTCTTTCCATCTTAATCTCTGTCCTGGTGCTGTCTCACAGTCACTTCAAGGCAAGTTGAAACCAGGATGCTTTAAAGAGCCCTTTCTTCCTCTGCTGCTCTCCTTGCCTTGGGTCTACAGACCTTTCTTTTGGAGTGTGTTCTCAGCACTGCCCATAACCCCATTGCAGAGTAAGAATGAGCTGATGACAGCTTCCTGGTCTGCAAGCTAATTTACTTTATTTTAAAAATGTTTGGCATTTGGGATTACTTTGAAGGCAGCTATTTTGCAAGATATATTTTTTTAAGTTTTCAGATCTTCAGTTTGGCACTAGCAAGAAGCCAGCTGAGCGAGTTACCTTCTCTGTGATTTCAGAAAGGGCTACAGTCTTTATTTAGATTCATCTGGGCAGTATGGAAGTGCTTGTGAGAATTGGAAGACCATTGGATTCAGTGGAAGCTGGATTGTGCTCTAAATTATCATAGATTCTTTGGGCAAAATTCTGATATCTGATGCATAGCTATAAATAGAAGAACATCTCCTTTTATTTTAGTAATTACTCTGGTGACGGAAGTGAGAGGCTGGATAAAGATGAGCCAATCTCCAGTGGTGGATGTCTCATTGAACACTGAAATCACTGGCTGCTGACATCTCAAGTCCTCGCTCTTCCTCCTCCAGAGTGACCAAGTGGCCTCAGTGTGAATTTTGGTGGATTTGACACAGAAATCAGCCTAAATACAGCCTTTCTCCAGTTTCTTGTGTAATGCATTTTATCCCTGTGATAGGTGTGCAGCTTCAGGGTGATGCCATCTGAGGAAGATCTCAGGGTCCATTTAGTTACACCACAGCTGTGTGTGTGTGTGATTTGGATATAGTTTGTGTTTAAAACTGGAGTACTGTACCATTGTTATGTTTTTACCTGAAGACAAGTAGTGTGGATTCATTACATGAGATAAAAAACAGAGCTTTTTCAGTGAAGAGTTGTGTGACCTTTCCTGTTTTGTTTGCCCAGAAAATTTGTGTCATCCTAGCACAGTTCTATTTTCCACCTGATTTTCTATCTGTGCTGGAGAAAAGAGAAAGGTAATTCAGCTTTACTCTTGTTTTGTTATACTAAATAGAAGAGCTAAGCTCTGTTTTCTGGCCTTTGCTTTTGTTTTACTGACTGTCCTTTGACACCTGTTCTGTCATCCCATCTTTCCCTTCTTTTACTTTCCTTCTTTCTGGATGATCTCTGTTCCTGCAGTGGCAGTTCCCTGCAGAGGGAGGCAGGCAGCCACAGCTCTGCCACAGCTCTGTCTGCAGCCCCGGGTGCACATGTGTGTCTGCTGCCGTGGAGGGATAGCAGGAATATTTTGGGCGGTGTCACAGAGCTGCAGGTGGGTTTCCTCCTGGTCAGAGTGTGCAGCCACTTCATCCTGCCTTTCTCTGGGCATTGACCAGCTCCCGAGGAATCTGCAAGCAGAGGCCTCAGCCAAAATCATGAGATAAATGACATTTCTCTGAAAGGAAAAACAGTCACTATCTTTCATTTGCACCATCTGATTTCAGTCGCATGGCTTGCAATGAAACTATAAATAACATTTACAATTTCTTTTGCTTCATTTGTATTTAAGAAACATATTTATTACATAAACTCTTGCGACTTTCTAATAGTAATTCTACAGCTATGTTTGCCACAGCAGTTCCCCTGTTACATTACTGCAATTATAATAAATTATTGAAGCAGAAGCCTAAATATGTACATAGCCTACTCTTTCAATTTTAATTCCAATTTAAATATTTTATATAGTTTTCTTATAGATTCTTTATTGATGGCTAGTAATTGCATCATCACAGAGAATATAGTTTTGTTTTGAAAGATGCTTTTGGAAATTGTACCAGCATTGTTAATTATTCAAGACAAAGAAAAAAGTTAAGACTGTCTGTCTTCAACATGTCAACAGGATAAAAGAGATAAAGTGTTTGTATCTAGAAGAGTATACTAAGCCCAGTAGTAAATTTGGTACTGCAAAGAGGGAAAAGCTAGAGTCATGCCTGAGACGCACTATGAACATCTGGTCTTCAGTGTAGAGATGAGCTTCTGCAGTTAGAGCTATTTTATTGACTGGCTGAATTTGAAGTTGGAATAGGAACAGAAAAATAATTGGTGTCACCTGGGCTCCCAGTCCTACCCCCTGCCTCTCCCAGTTTTCTGGCCAAACCATATTTCTGCTTTCCTTTGATATGCCTTGTCCTTTGCTCGAAGGAGTTGGACTCAATGATCCTGAGGGGTCTGTTCCAATTCAGTAGTTTTTAATGATAACATTAGTCATAATTTCCTAATTGTATGGTGAAAGACAGTGATAGTGATGTACCAGCAGATTATGTAAATCAAAGAGAAGTTATTTTTGTGTCAATATATATTTGTTTGCCTTCTTTTTTCTTTTTGATTTTTTTTTATTGTTTTATTTTAAGAACCTGTACATACTGAAAAATACATTTTGTTAGCAGTTCTCCAGCACAGAGTGTCAATTTCCATCCTAGGCTTCAGATGGGAAGTGGCAGGTCTCTGCTTGCCTCTTCTCCCCAAGCTTCTATTGTTCTACTAGCAGCAAACTCCCAGTAAGTTTAAAAAAGGAAAATAATCTGATCTTTTTTAAATTCCCTTGTACTAAACTATAGAATTAAGCTTTATATTAATATAAGAATTAGAACATGTAATGGGAAACACAATTTTTATGAAGATGTGAAATCAGAAAGTCATCATGAGTTTTCTACATGTAGCCCAATGGAGAAAAAGAATAATTTTGCTTAAATTCTGTTATCTGTCACACGAATAATACAGCTTAATAATAGGAGTTTTCTTTTTAATTAGATAATGTTTTGTGTATAAATTAATGTTGGACAAGTAAAAATATAAGAAAACTGGATACCACAGTTAGGCATGTATTGAAGAATGCATGGCTATGATAGAACATTATCAGACAACTAAATAGCTATGTTAATAACTGGTTAGTTAAATTCATACATGAAACTATTTTTAGTCAAACTCCTTGTTGATCTCAGGACTCATTTTACAAAGATTTTTTTACAAAATGCTACGGAAACAAGAGGATAGTGTGGGAAACAGCTTTCCAGTTTGGTGAAACTTAAAAACTTTACTTATTTCACAAGATAAAGCCACAACTTTTTGAAGATGAAAGAGAGGATACGGTATTAGAGTAGTCCAGTGGGGAACCTGGACTGCAAGAGAACCAGACTACTGATGTGGGTCTTTCTAAGGGGTCTTGGATTCCTGTGGTTGTTTTAACCACAAGGCTATTCTCTTTCCTCTCTCTTTCATTTTGATCAGAAATTATGTCTTACAGCAAGAACTTTTCTCAATGAAAGTTTCACCTAAACTAGTAGACTTCTGTGGAAAGTTGCAATTTCAATACACTGGTATTTTTGGCAGAGTTGACTAGCTCTACCTATGATTACATATATGTATAAAATCAAGTATCCCCTACAGTAAGTAGCTGAGCAATCACATAGTTGTTAGCTAAGGCTTTATTTTATTATATTTTGATGTATTACTTCTTAATAAATATGAACTTATAAGTGATGTATTGCTTAATAAAACTCAAACCTGTGATCCAACACATTTGTAGGAAACAGGCTATGGGTAATCCTCAAGCTAAAGCTACTTAAATTTGTGCTATACTGCATGTACCTTATTTTCACACAGAAGGTTATTCCCCCTGACTGAGTTGGTGAGTTAAAGAAGAAAAAAGGCAGCTAGCAGCACTGTGATGGCAGCGTAAGTTTTTTTCCTTTTTTGTTAACACTCTGTATACAGTGGTCCTTTAATGTTCAGTTCCAAAATTAGATAGTACATTTCCTGGGAGGATTTTTATGCTCATCAATCATAAAGTTGACCTTAACAACTGAAGGTGCCCAGTCATTTGTTTATAGACAAGCTCACAAAGGTATTAAAATGCTTAGCTGTGAAAGCTAAATCTCAGCTAGTGTGATATGTAAAATCCAAGATAAAGTGGTTAATAGGACAGTAAGAAAAGACTTTGATGGAATCAAAGGGAAGTGTTTCACCTCATTTGGGTAGGTACTTTTGTTGAAATGATGATAGAAGAACCAAACTGTTTCTTGTTCATTAATACTGTTATTTGTAATAAATCCTTTAATCTTTGAAAATAACTTTTTAAATTATTGTGATGAGGGATGATAGGAAAGCTAAGCAGATGCTGCTCTTTCTCTACGTGTTGTACATATCCTAGTTCAGAGGACACTTAGGCCAATAATGCAGGAGGCTTTTTGAAATATAGTTACTCAGAGTCAGTCTGACTGCAGTCTTATGCCAAAAAGATAGTTAATACACTTCATTTTTGTTTTAACTCATCTCTTTGTTTCAAAAAGTAGCCTCTGTTTGCATATACTTTTTAAAGTAATATACAGTATATCTTTAAGCAGATAGTATTGGTATGGGGTTTCTCTATGTCATTTTCTTGTGCAAGACTGACATTGTATAGGGAAAATATAAGACAAACATCTTTCCCTCCTACTGCACATTTATTTCACCATTACTGTGATTCCAGTGCAAAGGCTGGACATACAAAAGAGCTGCACCTTTATAAAAATGAAATTTTTTAGTTCATCATCAAGGAGAGCAAAGATCACTGTGAAAATAAGTGAACACTTAAGTGGTTTTGCATTTTGGTGTTCATAGATCCTAAAAGTCATCCCCCGTGCAATGACCTTTGCCTAATATTTCTATAGCTATGCAGTTCACTTAATCTTAATAAATAGGAGCATGTACTGCAACCACAAGCATAATAAGCATCGGCAGCAAAAAACATTTCACACAGCTTTCCCAGTAGTACTATTCACCTTTTTCCCTCAGACCCAAAAAAGCACATGCCCATCTCCACTAATCTTCCCAAAAACACAGAAGCTGTCAACTAAGAGCTCTGGCTGCAAACTCTGCTGAAAATTTCCTGGTGCCCCAGTTGCAATGGGTGATAGCCCTCCACAGGCTTTCAAGGGAAATGTGATCATTTCTTGTCCATCTTTGTGTTCTCAGCACCATCCAATTAATAGTGGACCCCAACCAGCAAGGGTATCCAGCAGTGAATATTATTGAGAACCCAACTGAGCACCTGCTGGTAAGGTTTCCCTGTTTCCCTCTGCACTCTAAATACTCTCATTGTTTATTCATAGAGTCAAAGATTAAAGCCAGAGCGGACTACTGTGATCATCTAACCTCTAATCAAAAACTTTTCCAATTTTTCAACCTCTCTCACTTGCCAGCATTACGTGTGGAAGCAGAATGCTGTTTACAGTGACCCATTTAGATTTCCACCTTACTTCGGTCCTTCTGGACTTGTTCAGGTGTCCTGTTTTCTTGTTCAGTAGTACCTGCAGTGAATTTTGTAGGACTAGTGTCTGTTGTCCAATCCAGTTTTGAGCTCAGTCTTGGGGCACTACCTCAGGTCTATCTCAGAGGTCCCAGCGTGACAACTCAGAATCACAGAATATGCTTAGTTGGAAAGGACCCACAAGAATCATCAAGTCCAACTCTTAGCCCTGCACAGGACCATCCCCAAGAGTCACACCACGTGCCTGTGCTTCTTGAACTCTGTCAGGCTTGCTGGTGTGACCACTTCCCTGGGGAGCCTGTTCCAGTGCCCAACCACCCTCTGGGTGAAGAACCTTTTTCTAATATCCAACCTAAACCTCTGCCGACACAACTTCAGGCCATTCCCTCAGGCCCTGTTGCTGGTCACCACAGAGAAGAGATCAGTGCCTGCTCCTCTTCCCCTCACAAGGAAGTTGTAGAGTGCAATGTCTCCCTTCAGTCTCCTCCAGGCTGAACAGACCAAGTGACCTCAGTTGCTCCTCATATGGCTTCCCCTCAAAGCCCTTCATCATCTTTGTTGCCCTCCTTTGGGCACTCTCTAACACCTTAATATCTTTCTTATATTGTGGTACCCAAAACTGCACACAATATTCAAGGTGAGCCTGCACCAGTGCAGAGCAGAGTGGGACAATCCCCTCCCTCCTGGTACTAGAACTCAGAATCAACCAACTATACTGATGTTTGTGTAAATTGTTCAGGCTTACATCTGAAAACAAGGATGAAGGACCACCGCCTCCCTAAGATCCTGCTCTATGGTGAACTTGCCACTGGCTGCCGCATGAGAGGAGCCCCGAAGAAAAGATACAAGGACTCCTTGAAACAACATCTCAGCCTTGGCCATATTGATCAACATAA
>NW_016690402.1:114671-128385 GCF_001604755.1 Lepidothrix coronata
ATTGCAGAATACACCACCTAAGGAGTCTTTCTGCTGTGCCTTTTGCAATCGGATATGTCTGTCACGTATTGGCCTCATAAGCCACCAGCGTGTTTGTAGCAAATGTGGATAGAGCCTTCCCAAATCTTCATTCACGAAGCCTAGCCATGATGACATCTGAAAACTTACAAAAACTGGCATCTTGAGTTTTTCAGACAGCCTTTGTCCTCACTCTCCTCCTTTCCATTTTGTCTGTGTTTTGTTTGGTTCGTGTTTTGTTGGGGTTTTGTTTGTTTGTTTTGGGGTTTGGGGTTTGTTTGATTGTTTGTTTTTCAATAGAACAATATCAGTGTCAAAATTCAAATGCATTTCAGAGAAGTCTAGGTTTTCATACTGGTAAGTATCCAGCGTAGTTCAAGAGACAAAGCTTGAGGAGGAAACCAGTGAAGAATAATTAAATGTCTTCAAAACAAGCACTCTGCAGACCTCAGACTGTCAAATCATTGTCTAAACTTGGCTAATTAGTGCTGTAACAATGTGCTTTTAACACATAGCTAGTACTTTGATGTGAACTGGTTTGTATCTGGAAGGGTCTGAAATGGGACAGAGTGAAAATGTGACCATTGGCAGCCCCATCTGTAGACGTACCTTTAACTGCTGTATTGTGTGCTTAATTCTGGCAGGTCAAAGCCTACCCTGAATGATTCCATATATCTGTATAGATAGACAGGTGTTACTGATATATGTAATCTTAAATAACAGATACAGAATACCCTTCATACCTGATTTTTAATTGTAGGTCAAGGTAACTGAAGGATAGAAAAATCTTAACAGTTGTTAGCATACTATCAATCAAACAAGTTCAGGATTCATTCATGAAAATGGGTCTTTACAGACACAGCCCACAGAAGTCCATGATGGGACAGATATCCACCCTACAGCCCTTGGAACACCCCATGCCAGAGCAGATAGATGTGCCCTGAAAGAAGCCACAGCCCATGAAGACCCCGTACTGGAATAGGCTCTTGCCAGGAATTGAAGCCATGGAGAAGAGCCCACACAGCAGCAGGTTTTCTGGAAGGATATGTGGCCTGCAGGGGACCTACACTCTAACAGTCCATTCCTGAGGGATTATACCCAACGGAAATGACCCACACCAGAGCAGTTCTTGAAGAACTGCAGCCCATGGGAAAGACCCATGTTGGAGAAGTTCATGAAGGACTGTCTCCCATCGGAAGGACCCCACACTGGAGCAGGGGAAGAGTGCGAGGAGGAAGGACCTTCAGAGACAAGTGTTATGAACTGACCACAACTCCCATTACCCATCCTTCCTTCGTGAAGGAGGTAGAAGAGTTATGAATGAAGCTGAGCCTGTTGAGGGGAGTGATAGAGTGGCTTGATGGGTGTCTGGAGGCCAGCCAAGGTCAACCCACTACAACCAAAAAAGGTGTTTTGAAAGTAAAGAGAGCTACATGACCAAAGTCATGTTTGGTACCAAAATAGCAAAGCTATCTTTCTTTACCAAAGCATACCATATGACTAGCTGTACTGCTCTCTTCAAGGCTACAGGTCCAGGTGGTATAGCTTCAGGGATGCAACTCTGACTGACTCAGCAATGCCACAGGAGTCAGGCCTTAGTAGGTGACATGTCTGCTAAGCTCATGGCTCTCACTGGTTCTCTGAATCTCTTGGCAGAATTTTGCCTAGTGATTAGCATATATAAATAGAAGTCAGGTTTCCTAGGGCCTTTATTTCTAGCTAGGGCATTGGCATGGTGGGTGAGGTGAACTTTAGTGAGACATCTCAGGTTGTTCTGCCTCTTTTTTTGCTGTAAAATAGATTTGAAACTTAATTCATTAATATTTGTAAAGCATTTGCTGATCTGTAGAATACAGGCGTTCTATCTTCAAGTAATTCTTATCCTTGCCTTACATTAAAAGTGCCTTATTCTTGCCTTTATAGTAAAAATGGACATAAAAACAAATACTACAGCATGTGATAGTGAAGAATAACTTGGTTCTTGCCCAATGCTGTATTGAAATTTCTGAGTATGTAGAGTATGTACTAAAACAATGACAAACCTTAAGAAGAGGAAGATGCTAATTTTCTCCCTCTTTTGATTTTTGAAATATTTTTAAAGCTGGAATATAAAGGGATGCTATTTAATATCTTACCAAATCTTATCATAGAATTAAACACACTAAGGCTGATTGAGGCATATTAGCAATCTTTGAGGCTTCAAATATGAGGCTTCCCTATATCAACCACTCTCTTAGAGTCTTGAAGCAGAATTTTTATTTCAGCAATTATCTAATAAGATGTGTTTTTTTTTTTTTGTTTGTTTTCTGCTGTATCCCAGTGCATGGTTATTTTATTTGGTGCCTTCTTAGTTTCACCATGACTGTGTATAATGCTTTCAAATATTGTTAAGAATGAGATATGACCAGGAAGCAGCTAAACATTCTAATGACATTCTATTTTTGAGGCCAAGATGTTTAAATCTTTTCTAACACACAAATATTTTATTTTTTTTTTGCTTTTTATGAGCAGGTATTTGAGGTGTAACACAAAGTTGTTACCATTCTGTCACCTGAGAGTCAGGTCTTGAATCAGAGTCTGCAGTTGCCTCTTTCCTTCAGTAAGCCCTGAAGAATGACTTGTCAGCAAAAATGTTCCCTGCTGCCATCATTTATTCTAGTTACAGTGTTATTTCTTTTCTCTCTACAGATTTCACCTTGCTTGGTTTGTACTGGGTCTTTTTGTCATCAGCAGATGGATGGGAAATGAATGGAGAGAGATGGCTGCCATGGATAGTATTTGCAGAATTAAGCAGATGAATATCAAATACCTTTGATTAGCCACAAAGAGAATTTACAAGTGGTAAAGGGGTGAATGAAGAGATTTATTCCTGCCTCTCCTTTTTTTTTTTTTTCCAGGAACAATGAATAGAAATATTAGTGTATTAGCACTGGAACTATTTCGTAAGTCAGACACAGCAAAAGGCTTATTCTTGCGTACTTGTGGATAACCTGCTTGCAGTTTACTGTGGCATTACTGCGAAGGACTCAAGAGGGCAAATTTAGGACCTTGGACAGATGTTAAGATCTTCTTTTATATAAGATGGAAATTCATATGCTTTATTTAAAATTTCTGTAGTAAAATATACAGGTATGTGTTCACCCTCTGAGTGCCAAGCAGCATCAGCCTTTAATTTTAAACTGTTATTATAACACTAGTAAAATAAGTTTGTAAAGGCCAGTATAAAGGCTTCAGTAAATATACTGCCTTTTCTGGTCTGAGTGGTGCATTTATATTCATACGTCTATCACTTTGTTAATGAGTTTTCTTCTATAAATTGACCCTGACTGCTTCTGTAAAGTATAGCTTAAATGAAGTGTGGCTTTGAGACCAGGCAGATTATTAAAATATTAAGGGATATACATTGAATCATATGACTATCTTTCTTGCTAATATTTCAAGACCAAATACTTTTTGTCTGAAAGATGACCTTTAATGAGGAAACTTATGGTCCAAGATGTACAAAGCTCCCTTTGGAGCTTTTATTTTATCTTCCTTTTTCTTGCATCTTTTAGTCATTCACACATCTGCAAAATGGATTTAAAATAGCATCACTTAACCGAGTAGCCTTTGACACTTATTTCACTTAAATACAGATGAGTGTTTAAAGTACAAAACACAGGAAAACTGCATCCCCTGTCTTCTCTGTGAAATATAAACGTGAGATGGTGGCAGAAATTAGTATATTCTGGGTGTAAGCAGCAAGCTCAATTCTTAGTGGGCACGTTTGTAAAATCAAAACAAGCTCTTTCTATAATCGTAAGAAAGAATGTATCTGGCTAAGTGTTTATGTACTCAAAAGAAACACACTCATGTAGTGCTGGAGATTTCTTGCAAAAATATCTATGTGCCTGACTAGGGCATCACAATGCCTTTATTAGGATTTTACACTGTGTTTTTCCTACTGATTGTCACTCCAATACAAATACTGTAAATTAATTAGTTTAATACCCACTAGTGAACGGAAAATCAGTGTCTGTTATCAGTATTTATATTGATGAGAGAAAATTCTTAATTATGTTTAAGCGCATACATGTATGTGCATAGACAAATTCTGATTTTTATCGTACAAGTCTCAGTGAGCTGCTCAGCTACTAAGTACCATATAAGTTGCTTGAGATATTGTGACCAGATGGTTCACAGGGCTAGTAATGGATTATAGTTCTTTCTAGCTCCAGATTGCCAGTTCAAATCTGGGTCAGGTTGACACTGTCTGAAAATTATTACTGTTTGGTGGCTCATGCGAAATAAGTTGGAGACCTCAATATAGTTCCTAAAGGCTGGGTTAATATAACACAAATGTCACCAGATGATTGTTGGTTTCAGGGCTCAGGCTGAAGCACACTGAAGTCAGTGAAAAAACTTCCATTGATTTCAGTGGGTATTGAATTAGGTCTTAATTATGGAGAATGACTCCTTTGAGCTCTCGAAAGTGGTTATTTACAAGGGGACGAAGGATCTCCATGAACTGCTCCTGGGAGACACGTAGTGCTGCCAGCTAGGATAAAGCAGAAAGAGATGCTCATCTGTCCTTGTACTTCATGGAGTATGAGGATATCAGGAGGGGCCAATTCTTGACTGAAATACACTAATCTTACTTAGTTTGGGTAAGAGTGGGTTTATTCTGGCAGAGCGGCAGAGAGTCAAAACCTCTCTGAAAGTTCAAAATATCGTTCTCTTCTTAGGTTTGGTGCTGTCGAACAGGTCACATAAATGGCTCCTAAATTTTTTGCAGATCATCTGCTCTCATCTAAGGATATTTTTGGTTTTGTTTGAACATCAGAACTCCTTTGAACTCCACAGAGGATTACCTGGCTTCAGTTTAGGGCGTAGTTTGTCACCCCCCCGGCTCCATTAGTGCAACAAAGAATGAGAAATAACTTGATCCTTAGGGATAAGAGCCATAGGGAAGAAATATTAGATATTAAAGACTCTTTAGTTTGACTGACTGAAAATTTAAACTACACAGGTTAAAATGGGAAATGAGGCACAGTATTATCACAGTAGTTGATTAGCAAGTGGATCAAACCAGTAGGAAAAACGGAGACGTTGCCATTTCAATCACATCAAGTTCAGATACATGTCCAGAAGATATGCATTAATCAGACATGCCACTGATTATGTCCAATAACATTGTGCATTGTGATAATTATGTAGTATTATTGCCAGGGGAATAAAAAAAAGAGATAAAACTGAGCCACTAGTCTATTGAACTACATGTATTCACCCCTGCCTTCCGCTCTCTTTTGAGTTTGGTTTCTAGTCCTACTCCAGAGGCACTCAAGTACAACTGTGATTGCATAATTTCTGTACCCCTTAAATGAAATTAATTAAAATTCCAGAATCAGCTCTTGTCTGTACATCTGAGAACAAAATGTCTAACTCCTTTGACATCTTTCAATGATAAGATCACCTGTCTAGTGAATGGAGGAATTGTTGGATATAACAGTTCTGGGCCCCACCATTTAAGGAGGATGTGAAGGAACCTGAGTGCATCCAGAGGAGGACAGCAAAGCTGGTGAAAGGGCTGGAAGGTGTGTCCTGTAGGGAGTGGCTGAGGACCTTGTATTTGTCTAGTTTAAACAGAAGGCAGCAGAGGAGTGACCTCATTGCTCTCTAAAGCTTCCTGAGGAGGGGAACTGGAGAGGGAGGCGATAATCTCTTCTCCCTTGTATCAAGTGACAGTATGTCATTCCATGTGGGAATGGTTCAAAGCTGCATCAGAAGAGGTTCAGGCTTGACATTAGGAAGCACTTCTTTAGAGCAAGGGTGGTCAAACACTGGAACAGGCTTCCTAGAGAGGAGCCAGTCAGTGTTCGAAAGGCATTTGGAGCATGCCCTTAATAACATGCTTTTACTATTAGCCCTGATCAGCCCAAACTGGTGTCACAGTTGGACTAGAGGATTGCTGTGTGTCCTCTCCAACTGGACCTATCCTATCCCAACTTGTCCTGTCCTGTCCTATCTTACCCTGTCCATCCTAGTCAATAAAACTATAATTTCTTTTTAAAAAGTCCCTTTTGTTTCTCCTTCATCTAAACTTTAATGGTTTTGTGTTTAGTTAGATGCTGGTGACTTGGGAATTTTACATTCTAGCTACATGTTCTAAAAAAGTTTCAGGTTTGCTGTTGAATTGCCATATTTTAGAATCCCTCATTTGTTTACTTGTCTAGTATTTAGCTTAGTGGAAAATAACAAACTTGACCTGTTTACCATTGATAAATGGTAATAATTGATACTTTAAGGATGTTCCCCTCCAGTAGGAGAACAAAGAAACCAGACTTTGGGACTGGTCAGAGAACAGAAAAAGCAGAAAACAGACAAAAGCATTTTCATAGTAGATAGTATGGGTGAGGGAATATGGCTGGGGTAAAAATTAGAGGAAATTGAGAAGTTGTATTCACACTCTAACAGAAGTTATAACGGTACAGAAATTTTAGGTTAAAATGCAGCTACTACTCCCTGGATGGAATGCGGTTGGCAGCTCCATGATCATTCCCCATACCACAGCAAAGCACCTGCTAAGGCAGATGGAATAGAGGGTGGAGTGGAGACACAGCAGCCAGGCCCTGTGGTAATCCTTACAGGGAGGGCAACTCAATACTGTAATGGTACTCAATGGTACTTTGCAACTGATAAACTGCACAGTACTTTTCAACCAAGGGAGATAGGAGATATCCTGCTTCTGAGCCAGCAGTGGTGGTGAAATCATTCTCCTCAGATGAACTTGGTTCATTAAAACCTAACTGTAATATTAACACACACCTCCATCCCAAAGTTCTCTGCTTCCAAGGGCATGTGCTCTATATTTTTTTGACTGTATCTTTAAAAGTGAAGCGAGAGAATTTTTACACCAAACAGTAACAAAGGTATTTATGACTAGAGTCACTCAAGCTCTACCTAAACATAAAGAAATAGTATAAAAGTAAGCCAAGAATGGGGAAAAAGTGAGGGAAGACTCCATAGTAACTGCTGGGATCCGTCAATGGGCTGAACCTATCTTCTTCCTCACCTCTTGGGTAAGAACTGTACTCTGTGCATGCTGAATACTTTTACTGGGATTAAAGCTTGTCTGTGTTGTGCCTTGAATATGTTTTTGCAGTCAGATACTATCACTGGCAATCCTTGAACCTGTCACAGTTTTATATTAGTAAAGAGTGTTATTCCCTAAGCTGTTAGTGGTGGTCCTTCCTGGGCAGCAGAGGGTAACACACTCCAATAAAGTGGGAAGACCCACTGAGGGGTCTCCATTATGTTGTTGGCATAAGGGAGTTCCCTGACAAGGGCAGTCAAATCACCCTCTGATCCAGTGGGACTGTTCGGTGAAGGATCCCCATAACAGGACACTGACAGACTGGTCAAGCATGAGGGTCTCGGCTTTCCTGGGGCACTAACAGACAAATCAAACACTAAGGGTTGAAGAAAACTCCCATTTTCATGTGACAATGGGCGTTCAATTTATTCTTGAGATCAAGAGCAAGATAATCCACAAATACAATTTGCATGGAGGGAGACACCTGAAGGAAATAAATCAATGATAATTTATGGCTTTTGTTCAGGCCTTTACTGACTTAAATAGGAAAGCGGGAGTGTTTTAAATGCAGAACTTACTTTTATATTATGTCATATTTTCTCGAAGAGATAAACTCACAAAACAGAAAAGTCACATCTTCATTGGGATACTGTCAAGCAGGTGAAAGGGGGCTGAGAGACAGTTCCAAGTTCAACACCTAGCATTTGGATGAAGGATGATGTTCCTATTACCAGAAGACATCAGACATCAAATCTGTGCTTGAGCTGTGATATGAACTTGGGTATGGTTTGAAACTTGCTTGATTTTACATTTTGTTTGCATTTACTTAGCAATGAATAACTGATGGTAGTGTTTAATGAGAATAATCACATCATAAAATCATAGAATGGTCTGGGTTGGAAGGGACCTTAAAAAATATCTAGTTCCAACTCTCCTGACATGAACAGGGACACCTTTCCCTAGACCAGGTTGGTCAGAGCCCCATCCAACCTGACTTTAAGCAATTCCAGGGATGGGTCATCCACAACTTCTCCGGGAAAAAGGTTGTTACGTCTTTTCTATTAAACTTACCTAGATTTTAATGAAGATAATTAAAATCACTTTGGCTGCCTTCTTTGCGCGTGTATAAATGAAGTATTACCCAGAAAAAAGTTTAGGATGGTTGATATATGCATAAAAGAAATCTATAGAAGTTGTTTAGATTTACATATGATCTTAGGGAAGCCTGTTTTTTGGATTCCTAAAATGTTTCAGTGTCCTGTATTTAACTTCAGATGTAAATCTATTATGTTTGTGTGCATATATAAAATGTGCAATATGAAATGCTATTTTCTTTGTAAAGCAATTACCTTCTCATTTAGCCATATGATTTAGAATAATTTACATAGGAAAATAATTTAAATATGATATTGTTTTATGAAATCTCACAAAAAAACCTTCTCCTTTGCATTAATTATCTTTTCTATGCTACTTTCCCTCCTCCTCCTTCAACTGTCTCAGTGACTTTGAAGTTTATTTAATCGGCAGGTGTAATGAGTGAGAACACAAAATCTGTGTTGAATGATCACAAATCCTGAGCATTTCACTTGAAGATATACCTTTTTCCATATGCCTGTGTCATTTCCATTTACACAATCAGCAGTTGTCAAAGTCTAATTGCTTAGTGAGAGGCACTAAAATTCTTGGTGATGTCACAGATTTATACTCTGTTTTTCAGAATGTACCTGACCTAAAAAGGAGGGGAGAAGAAGCTTCATAATGTCTTCTCGAGGTTAATCAATGTACCAACAAGGAATGATTGCCAATACAAACCTGCAGAATGGAGTATTTGGGGTCAGAAAAGCACTAAAGCTGAGTGATAAGGAGAATGTTATGCTACACTAGAAGATTTTTTGCTTATAACGTGAGAAATATAAGATAGCTAAAAATTTACAATTATAACTTCTATATATTTGTGGGAGGTAAATTATTTACTGAGGTCTGCTTCTAATTATTGATTCACCTTATCTGGCCATATGTCTTCTTTGCCTACCTGTATCTCCATTTATTTTGTCTTATTTTTTTCCATTGCTTTTTGTGAGATTGTTCTTAATGTGGAATTATGGTTAGAGTCATGCTGAATAAGCATATATGTGGGTTATTTAAAACAGGAAGGTCATGTGAATCAAAGGCTAACCTATGTTGGACATATACTTCAGCTATGTATGTTCATGTATATTCATGCAGTGAAAAATCTGATCATATGTAAACTTCTATCAGAGTGAAAGTGAAACCTCTTTGAGCATCAAGTAAGAACAAGTAAAATGAGGAGACAACCTGAGACAGCAGCAATACAATGCAGGATCAGTACTCTGGGTAATAATAAAGTAAGACCTTCCTCTCCGTTCTGTGTGGTAGCTATCTGTCTTCTTTACATCAAATGTGCTTGGAACAAGAGAAAAGCAGCTCAGAATTATTTTTTTTTTCCCCAGCTCATGGAAGGACAAAAAGAAAGTCAGTACCCCACATGGATATCTCCATGAAGGCAGTACAGCTTCTGTAAACACTGTTTTACCATCATTATTCTGTGTCTGGGCTCTCTGCTTCAGTTTTAGACACCAGCCTATATTAGAAGTGAATTATATTTCAGGTGTTTCATTAAGGCTCTGTTTCACAATTTTGTGTGAAAAATTACCTGTACATGGATGTCTGAATTCCCTAACAATTCAGACACATTAAAAATTTCATGGATTCTAACTTTAGGTAAAGAAAAATTATTGCCAGAAAGTCTTATTCGGTAGAGTAGTCCCTCATGTAATATAGCCTTGCCCTGTAAATGTTGATTTCCAGAAAAACAAGACCCATCAGTGAGTGAAAAAGATCCTTCTGGTTTTCACTCCTGTTTATGGAAGATAAGAATTAGAAGAGAAATAGTCACTTGGAGAAAGAAAATAGAAATTTGTAAACAGACATGTCAGCTTAGCATTGCTGCTACCTAAATGGGAAAAGCATGTGATATACCTACACAAAAATTTGGAGGTAAACATTGGCTTTTTCTACCAGTCCTAGAAGATGGTTGAAAGCTATGTAAGTGCAGATGGTACGATGCTGAGTCAAAGTTAATCAGCCCTGACAATGGCTGTATTTATGCTGTTTCTGGTTTGAATATGGGCAGTGCCCCATTGTGCATTACATAGTCAAGTGGTCTCAAGTTCTGTGTCAAGAAGATGCATTTTGTCCACAGCCTCAAATTTATGTGCTTAGTTGCTCTCTGAAGTTGCCTAAATTTGTTTTGAAGATTCAGGTTCTGATTTTGATGGTGGAAGATTCTTGGGTAGACTGACAGTGCCTAAGACCTTGAACTGAATAAACCAGAATTTATTATGTGTAGTGATCAGAAATTTGCTGATTCCTTCTGAAAGTACAACATTCTTTACTCTGCACTTTGTGAAATTCCATGGACAGATAGTAATTAACAGAAATGGGGTTGAAGACAGGGCTAGCTTCTAGATATATCCTTGTGTATCTGTTTTTATTGACATATAAGAGGAAGAGGCATAAAAAGATGTGCAGGAAGCAGCCTGGTGATGACTATGAGAAAGGCTAATACAAAGTATCATGGAGCTTTCTCTTTGAAAGTTCCTGTTTTTCTGAAGTCTTCTGCCATGTTGGGAAGATCAGAGATTGTGCTTTAACTGTAGTTGTATCTTGACCTTTTAATGAAATGCAATTATTATTTTAATTCATATTTACTTGTGCACTCCCTCCTCCTGGTACCACATCAAACACACTCATTGAATAATTCCTTATCACCTTTGGGATAAATAAATCTTCTACTCTTGTTATCAAGGAGGCTCTAAACTGAGTGTATATGTAAGTAATTAGGCTGAGATACCTTAAATGCTCACCTGTGCAAGTAGTCTCTTATGAACACATACATAGGACAAAAGAGCTTGGACAGCTCTAGTAATGACCACGTGGGCTTGAATATTTGCCTGTATTATTAGGGTCCAACATGAAAGACAGTAGTAGGATCACAGAATCACAGAATGGGTAAGGTTGGAAGGGACCACAGTGGATCACCTGGTTCAACCTCCCTACTCAAGCAGGGTGATCCTAGAGCGCATTACAGAGAATTGCATCCAGAAAGTTCTTAAATATCTCCAATGAGGGAGACTCCACAATCTCTCTGGCCAAGCTGTTCCAGTACATGGTTGCCTGCACAGTAAAGAAGTTCTTCATATTCAGATGGAACTTCCTGTGCATCAGTTTCTGCTCGTTGCTTCTTGTCCTATTCTTGGCACCACCAAGAAGAGCCTGGCTCCATCTTCCTGACACCCTCCATTCAGATACTTGTATACATTCATTATGTCCCCTCTCAGTTGCCTTTCCTCAAGGCGGAACAGGTTCAGCTCCCTCAGCTTTTCCTTGTAAGAGATGTTCCAGTGTCTTAATCATCTTTGTAGCCCTCCACTGGACCCAATCCAGGAGCTTCAGGTCTCTCTTGTACTGAGGAGCCCAGAACTGGACACTTCAGATGCAGCCTCTCTGGGGCTGAGTAGAGTGGCAGGATCACCTCCCTTGATCTGCTGGCAGTGCTCTTCCTAGAACCCATGGTTAATTCAGGCAAATATTTACTTCGCAGTAACTCAGATCCACGTCTGTAAAACAAAGGTGGAATTATCAATCTGACCCATGTAGGGTTGCACAAAGTCTCAGAGATGCCGCAGTCCTAGGGTAACAGGAAAGAAAACACAAGCAGTCTCGGAAATGTCCATCAAAGACAGGATGGCTGTAGTTTCTATATGAGAGCTCAGCAATACCTAACTTTAGCAACCTTATTTAGGTCACCAGGTTAAATACTGGAATCCCTAATTCTCTACATAGGTAATGGAGAAGAAAGCTGTCTCCAAAGGGCAATTCAGAGCACAACATAAGTGAAGGTCACACCCTGAATTGTCATCAGGAGAAGTTGTTAATTATACAGAAACACTATTAAAATAATGTCCTAAGTTGTGTGCACTTTGCATTATCTACATCAATCTGCTACAATTTAACATCTATCCCGGAATTTTCCTGCAATGTGGCTACTACACTAGTCTTTCCTCTTCCCCAAAGACTGCCTTAAATTTGACACTAATAAGAGATTTGTAAGGCTGTGTAAAAAAACAGGAACATGTTTAACTACAGAGTTTTCCCCAGCCATTTGGATTGGTCACGAAATTTTGCATTGCTTCAGTTGATAACATGAAAAATATTTAAACTAACCTAAACAAGATAAATATCAGGAAAACACAAGCAACTGGATAAAATGTTTTTAGCACAGCAGCATTTTGGGGCTCCCTGAGTTCTATTATGTATTTTCTGAAGCATGGTATCTAAATTTCTTGCACTCATTCAGAGCTTTCAGAAGGCCCTTGGTGATACATGTGGGATTTCTGTGCACAGTTAACGTGAACACTGAAGGAAGAATAGAGCCCTTTAGTTCCCTCCTGTCTGTGTAAATCTTCAGATGTTCTGAGCTGCCTTTTGATATTCTTCAGAAATGGAGCTGGAATGTGGTTGAGAATTTCAGTGTGATAATCCCATGTTGCCAGTGATATTAAAAGTAATACTAAATGTCAAAAATAACAAAAGAAAGACTGTCTTTTTTTTTTCCATCCCAGTCAAAGAAATAGAGAGTTATTCAAGTTATTCAAAGCAGTAGCATATTTCACAGGTTGTGGTAGAAATCTAACATCAGTGCTTGTTAATTTTTTTTTTTTTTTTGAATGCAGTCAGACTTAGCTGATTTGTACTTATTTTATACATATGTCAGGGCCACCAAAGGAAGTAAGTGCTAACTGATCTCATAACATGTGCCCTGACAGAAAATATTATAGGTCACAGAATCCAAAACTACTGGCCACCCACTGTGTTGCATTTATCAAGAGGAAACCTCATAGGAAAGCTGCCACTCTCACCAAGTCTGTGCACAGAGACCCAGTAGTAGCTGTCACTCTTAAAGAAGTCAATTTGTATTGAACTTACAGAAAATACAAATAACAAATAAGTTTCTAGACTGCCAAATAATGGCCTATTTAGGCCACTTTATAAACTATTCTTATCCACACTGAGTTGGAACGAAATTTTGTGATATGACAAAGCATTTATGAATCATGTGGGGCTTTTATCTTTGGGGTTCTTTTTGTTGTTTGTTTTTATTTTTTTAATTAATGCAGTCTTATTTGCATTGGTAGTGGGTGAGAAGGTTGGAACAAGAGTTAATGCTATCCAAGAAGGTATCAGCACGGCAGCTGAGCGATGATGGCTGGAGTTATGGCTGTTTTGAGCTTTGCACTTTTGGAAGGCATTCAACTGCCTTCTGAATTAAAACTCTAGCAAAATATAGGCAGAGGAAAGACAAGGAGATGAAGCTGATGAAATAAAGATCAGACCTTATCTATGTTGTGTCTAGAACTGAGTTCTTAGGTCAGTGTTTTCTTATTTCCTGGTCTCCTTTGATATGCAATAAACTCACGTCTTTTCAGAATGTTGCTAAAAGCATCCTGGCATGTCTTCCTGGTAGATGTTTTTTTAGGGCTGTGCAAACCTTCAGTTTGGATACAAATGCAGAAGACCTGTCAAGTGCTAAGCTCTAAGGTA
>NW_016690402.1:128765-221633 GCF_001604755.1 Lepidothrix coronata
TTCTTTTTCTTTTTCTTTTTCTTTTTCTTTTTCTTTTTCTTTTTCTTTTTCTTTTTCTTTTCCTTTTTTCTTTTTCTTTTTCAACTTTTCAGTTTTGAGTAGTGTTAGATTAACTTAGATATATGTAGTCCTGCACTAAGATACCTCATAAACACTTTCTGCTCTCAATGTTTTAATAATAGTGTTACTGTTATAGTGCTGGCACTTTGACCCCTTGCAGGCTTGCTGTAGCAGGGTTAATTTTTTAGTTCAGGGCAACAGGGAATTGTGAGACATGGCTCAAGCTGTAATCACACTTACAGTGAGGCTCCAGGTCGGCAACATCACATTTGTCTAGGGGTGACTGAATGTAAGCTGGAAATATCTAGAGCACAAATGTAGTGTTACAATGAAGACCCTAACCCAAATCCCAAAGCAGTGCATTTTTCTCCACTTACACATCACTTTTTGCTATAACTGCAATATTTTCTAGATGCTTATCTGCTGGTTTTCACCACTATATCTAATCACCTCAAGTGGCTGCAGAGATTTATTTTTCCATTTCACACAAAGGCCTGGTTTTGTGAACAATTTTGTACATGCTTTTTGAGTTAATGGCGTGTGGCAAGCACTGTTGGGTTTGCCTGTTGAGCCTGTGAGTGTCGGGGCTGTGGAAACAGACTGGCCACAAGGTGCTTTGGGACTGGGAGTGACAGGGATGCTGGTGAAGTATTCATGCTTGGGGCTGCTGTCAAGAACTGCTCAGAGCTGCACCAGGACTGGAAGGGGAAAAATGGGATCAAAGTAATGAAACAATATAGCAGCGATATAAATCACTCCTGAATCTGAAAGCCTAGCCCACCTGACCCAGAGGAACTCTTACCTTGAGTTTGACTATGTCTCTTTATGATGTTGGGAGAGATTTGATCTTTTTAGTACCCTTATGTGACATTTCCCTTATAAATTATTAGTCTCTCTGGCAAGTCCATCAAGGGAAACTGAGGCACAGTAGCTGTAGCATTGTGTTCTGCTAATAGATGTTACCCTGCAGGTAGCAAAATGTTGTACTTTTAAATGGGTGAGCTGATTTAGGTCATGAGTTGCTTTTTGCTAGAGTCTTCCAACATATCTGTTTAATCCAGTATAGGCACTATATGTTCACCTGGTAGGGGCAAAACTGTCTGTCCATCTCTCAGACAATGGTGATCTAAACATAATTGATGCTAACCACCTGTCCTCCTTATGTAGAAAATGTGTTTCAAAACACCACTATGTGTAGTGGTAGGACAGGACACAGCGGTTTGCTGGTATATAAGGCTGAATTTCTGAATTGTATCACTGGTGTCTTTGGGCCGATATCATTAAGAATTTGTTCCCTGGCATCATAAATATGCATAGAAACAGACCTGAAGCACAAAGGTGTAATGCTTTGTGTTAAATTTACATGTGCGATTAACATGCCAACCAGTAAGAATGCTATTCACTTTATTTGAGCACACACAAGAAAGGATATGGATGCCAAAATGTGTAGCTGTATTCCAGATGCCACTTGATCCATCCAACTCACTTTCTTCTCTGTAAGACCATTCTTTGCATTCATGGGATTCAGACTTTCCTGACTCCTTCCTCTGCTCATCCTGCATCTCAGGAAGGTCATGGTTATAGCAAACCACTGCTACAGTGTGGAGATGCTGAGAGGTTTCTGGCCTGGCAATATCGTTGAGAGGAAGCTCTGAGTTGCCATCAATAGATTTCTGTCTGTGGAAACTCTTCTGATATGGAGCTAGCTTAGGTGTCCTTGCACTGTGCTGACTGTTGCTTAGATACAATTATGAAATGAGCATCAAGACTTAGCATTCCTACCACATTGCTTTGCCAGGACTGAATATGAGTGCCCAAAGATACTGACTTCTTTTGATATAATCACAAAAGCAAGCAGGATGTCCACGAAGAACACAAAATACATGGTGATAGTAACCCAAAATGGATGGCTTATGCAACAACCCTCCCCCTAATTAATGTTGCACATCTCATTTAATGAATCTCATCTTCTGCTTTTCTCTCCAGCTAGGCTATGAATATCTTGAATTTCTAGAAAAAGGAAAAAAAAAAAACTAGTCAACCCTGCAGTGTCCTTTGTTTACTAAGAAAATCTTTCTTTATCCTTTAAGCTACCAAGTTCCAGCTGTTCCCAGAGTTCACTGATGTGTCAGGAAGGAATTACTTTAACACTTTCATAGAGAAATATTTGCTCATACAGACTGTTTAGCTTTGACTGTTGTTCAGGTGACATTGTCTCTTTACCACCACTAGCTGTTTCTCTAGCTCTTAAGCAATACACTTTGCTGCCCACCATGAGCCATCCTTTCCCAGCTAACGTGGTTGTGCATGATTTTCACATTCAGTACCCTGACTGCCAGAATCAGATCATACCCTTGTGACCCATATAAAATCTGTTATCAATTTTCTCTCACTATGAAATATAAATTATTAACAGACCTTAAGCCTCTGCTACACCAGCTATTTAAAGTAATGAATTTTTTTCCTTAAACAGTGCAAGCAAAGACATTACAGCAATTATTTTTATTCTGCAGCATAAGTGGATTAGATTTATCACTGTTGGTTCAGGTTCCACAATAAAATAGGTTTATTTATTGTTAGCTTGAGTTAAAAAATGGAAAGAGGTATCCAAAATCCTTCCACACACATCTGTTAGATTAGAACATGGGAGCTCTGGTGCTTGCCTTTACTCCTTTGTCTGCTTCATTGCACTCAGACTAGAGAGTTAGAATAGTGCTGATGGGAGAGTACAACCACTGCTCACAGAGTGAATCATGTCAGGCAAGGACACAACGGACTATGTAGTTATGTCCTAACATAAAAATAAATGTGAGTATAGATGCTACAGAGACATTTGCCAAAGTCTTTTTAATGGACATATGCAAATAGGCATGTCTTGTTCATCTTAAGAACTGTCTACTGCCATGGGAAAAGGAGAGGTAGAGGGATGAGACTGAGCTGGGATGCTGGGGAGGACACTAAAGAATGATACTTGCTGTCCCTGCTACTTACGAACAGTTCGGGGTAAAAATTGCTGTAGTTTCTGTTCCTTCTCCTCCTCCTGGTAACAATAACGTGTACACTGACCCCTCCTCAAGAGCATTACTGCAATCTGGTTGTCCAGGGGCCTGGCCTGAGTAGCAGAGGGAGGAGAGCCCTGGGCTACTCTGCTACCCCAGCAGCTCCCCACGCCTCAAGCTGCTAAATGGTGACTTATTCAGCTGCTTTCAGGATGGTTCAGTGGGTCCTGGCAGGTTCAAAAAGACTGGGGAGATGGCAGCTGGAAGCAGTCAGATGTGCTGTTTCCACCTCTGTGCTACTACTATATGCTCTCCTGATGGGGATCCCACAAGTTGACACAGGTCTCTGAGGCTCCAAGCTGCACATATCATGAAGAAGATGAATGACTAAACTAAAATTGTGAGTCTGCATTTTATTTTGTTAATCAAACACTTTTTTCAAAAGAAATGGGATTTTCTCTGGAAGCCAGAGCAAAGCCTGATTGAGTAGTGCATTTATATTAAGTCTAACTGGTTAGCCTTAGCAGTCTCATAGGATGTATTTTAATTTCCTGCCCAAAATGTCTGTGTAATGTGTGGCATGTTTTTAAGCAGCAGATATTGTCACAGAATATTTTCAACAGTAGAAGCACTGGTGCTTCTACAATGAGCATGCATCTGATTTGCAAAGTACCCTGAGATCCTCTACATTACTCATGGGAAATATTGTCTCTGGCTCGCATTTCTCTAAGGTTGTTGGATTCATTAAAAATTCCGAGAAGTTCTACATAATGATTTTGTAGCAATGACTGCTGGTTTTCATAATGTTTTAGTATGTCAGTTAATTCTTGCCTCATGGCAGGTCAGTTCTTTCAACAACAAAGTTCTCCATCATTGGCTTGTCATCCAAGCATCGACACTCTGCTATTTAAAAACAAAGTGTCCAAAACACCATACATAATTATTTTCAAAGTCTTATGGTCATTTTTCTGCAATCAAGAGATCCTATAAATTTTGCCCATTATAGGCACAAGACATAATCATCAGAACAAAATTTTCTGGGTTTTTATATAATAATCTTTTGTTCTTTTTTGTTTGTTTGTTTGTTTTGTTTTGTTTCGGTGTTTGTTTGTTTGTTGTAAATGGAAAAAAACCCACAGCAACATCACTGTAAAAATAATCCACTTTCAGCTATGAACTACAAGTCATGGATGAACAGGAACATAATGTTATGGTGAAGTATTGATATTCATTGTACATGATCTGCCAGCCGCATTTAACACTATAGCTGATTTTTCATAAATTTGGGAGAAAAACTTAATATTTTGTGCTTATTTTCTCTTGACAATGACTTGTCCTTTCTGTGTTATGCACTTCCATCATAAGTGTAGTGAACACTTTACAAACTAGTTAGGGTACACGGTAATTTTACTGAATACATTTACATGGACATGCTGAGTCACACGCAAATTTAAACCTGGATATGAAAGAGGTGGAGCTCTGAGCAGAGTCCTGGAGCCCTCATTTCTCATTGACAACACACTATACTGGACTACAATCAGTTTTACTGCCTTTAGTATTCATTCCACGTCCTCAGGATGGCATGGCATCTCTGATGCGAGAGCCTAAATCTTCCAAGCAAATATTTATGTAAGAAACATTAGCAATTTAACTGTGATACTGAGAAGAAGAGTAGTTTGGGCTTATATTTCGTTAGAAAAAGACAAGGACCAAGCTTTTAACAGATTAAATGAAAACCCACTTTCTTTTTTGGGTTTAGGCTGTTGTCTGGAAAGAATTCATAGAGGGATTTGGCCTGTTTTCTGAATTATGAGCTTCTTTGAGGTTTACATATTGCTCCTATTCCACCCACCTCTCAGCTAAGTTGAAACTTGATTTCCAAGATGCCTTTCATCTTCCTGAACAAATAGCAGTTGCTTCTGTTGTCCTCTGTAGTTTTCCCACCTGATTTCTCTCTGTCTTGAGCAACTGAGAAAACTAGATATGCCATTTCTGATTCAGCAGGGGTCTCATTTTAACTGTGCTCACCCATTTCCCTTAGTTGTTTTGTAAACAAACACTTCCTTTGCCCTATCTTCATTTCTGGCATTCTCTATTAAAGACTCTAATTCTTCTTTTATTTACAATAGGATGTGTGCTCCAGATCTGCAGTAATTTCATAGTTTATGCAATTCCTAGAGGCACCTTCAATGCAAACTTTGTAGCTGGCACATTCCTTTGCTGTGCCGTCTTTAATTTCCCATTGTCTGCTGGGACACACAGAAGCCTCTTTCTGATGTCACCCCATTGTCATACCCTTCTCTCGGTGACTTTGCAGCAAGAATTCCCATTTATTCTGCTGGAAGACAGGAGTCCACAACAGATATTGCAAAGGTTACTCTTTCAACCCAAAAATCCACAGATCATGAGAAAAGTTAATTGGTGTATGTCTATGCAAAACAAGTACTGCACTTGAAGAGCCATATAATGGAATGTGATGTCAGAGTGCATAGGGGCTTTTGGAGGTGGATGTTTGCTAGTGCTGGAGGCTGGAAATTCCAGCTGCAGGTTTGCTTCTGTCAGTGTTTTGTTCTTCGTGTACCAAGCGCTCTGCACTGAAGTCGAGAGCACTGGAAGGGCCAACGCTAGTGCCTGTGGGCTTATCTGTCCTCTTGGGAGAAACTAAGAATTTATATTAGTTTGGTCTCTCTTATCTAAGCCTAACCTCCAAAATCCCAAATCAAATGTATCAGAAAACTAACAAGGTATTTACTCCATTTGTGATACTCATTTGGCCCTGCCAGTTCTGCTCTCTCCTCCACCCACTGCATAGTGACTGGTTTTAGAAAGTGAGCTCCACAGGGGAGAATATCCAGGTATCCAGAGTGTCAAGAAGAGAGGAAAAGGGTCCCTAATCCCATCTGTTTTTTTTGATACCACCACCAACCATCCGAGCTGCATCACTCCTTGGCCATGCAAGAGTACAAAGCTTTTAAAGATAAATGTTATCCTGAGATTAAGTGCTACTATCAATTGTTTTCTGTTTAAAGATCTTATCATCATCAAACTTTTTGCAGAATATGATTTCTCTGTTAGTTTCTAGGAACAATAGAATAAAATTTTAACAGTATAGCTTCTTTCACCTTTTAGGGGTCCCCAAAGCTCTGAAAAACCATACAGGAATAGCTTCACTCTGTGCAGAGTTGCAGTCTTCTTCAGACTGAAACACAGCAAAGATTTAGCATTGCTATATAAATTTTTAGAGAGAACATTATGACAAATGTCATTTGCAGTAGAACTGCAAGGGGGACTTTGGTCTGCAAGATGTAAATTTCTAGCTGGAGTGTGATGAGGATAGCTGAGCAAACAGTCTCCTAAAACTGCAGCATGGGATTGTCAGTGCTTCTGAGCTCATTGCATCTTGTCCAGCATCAATGTCCTCCAGCGTGATGCTTCTGTGTCTGCTCAGCTCTGACTCAGAAAGGAGAATGTCACCTTCTGAGTCACAGGTGTCTTCTGTTGTCTTGGGTTTCACTGGAAGTTTTTAATGCATGTGGAGAGACCAGAGTCAGTCCCAATTGCTTTGTGAATGCACGATTTACCAGGCAGAAGCAGGACTGGTTTGCATCTATAGACCTCAAACCTCTGCAGCCTGAGCCACCCTCCCTTCACTCTTATCTCTTAAGGACCTGTTTTGTCTGACCTGGGCAACTAGTTTTAATTTAGGTGGTGTGGAACATGTTGCTGCTCAGCAACTTGCTGAAAGCTGTGATCTACCCATCATTATTTCATTTCAGTACCTCATCAGCTCCTAATGTGCTGGCTGATACATTAGTAATGTTTTTCACATGCATTTATCACTCCCAGATGTCATGCAAATGTTATGGGGACTGCAGCTGGTTCACAAACCAGGTAGAAGGGCTGAGGCTGGGCTTCTCAAACAGAGACGGCTGCAAAGCAGGATTTAATCTTAGCCGCAGGCTGCAACCATGACTATTAGGTTAGATATCTAAAAGGTCAATGCGTTTGAGATCAAGGCTGTGGCCAAACAACAAGTCATGTATGTGTGTAGTGAGGGATCCCAGGAACATTAGCTGCTTAAACCCAAGGCCACTATTGATTGTTAATGTAAATTCACTTATTTTACAGCTTTAAACAGGAAGTGTTGTTTTCTAAAAGACTAAATTTTAATTATTTGGCCTAAAATCTCTCTCACTGTCAATGAATGCTAGATTCAGGGGATAATTACATTAATTTATTTCCAATAAATTTCAAATTAAAATGATATACTGGGGAGAGACTTGATTGAAAATCTTGCTGTTTTGTTCCTCATTTGAAAACTTGTTTGCAATTAGTCAAGCTGTCAGATACCCAGGGAATGTGTTTATTTATTTATTTTTACTGGGAGGAGGGGAGGAGGAAGTAAAGCTGTTTCTGTTACCATGTGGGAAACCCTGTGGTAATGCTTTTTGTGCAGGCAAGACTTCAGAATATTTCAGATCACAGTTTGCCATGAGATAACTCTTAGATTTTGCTTTAGTATGTTGTTTTCTAACATACTAGAGCTAATCACAGGTTATTTAGTAAGTGCAAGTCCTAAAAAAAAAATCAGATTCCTGAAATTAGAGATAGAGTCTAATCTTTAATCCTTCCTCCCATCCTCCCCCTCCCAGAGCTGTGAGCATGGATTTTATTTCTGCTTCATGTCCTTGGGGCTCTGGGCTGTGGCTGGTGCCAAGCAGGGGCTTTGTGTTGTTCCAGCGCCAGAGCAGCAGAGCAAAGTGCAATGCTGCACTTCCTGTCAAGTAGCCTCTTAGCCACAACATTTACCCAGAGAGCTAGAAGCTCTCCTCCGCCTCCCAAAAATTACTGCAGCTGCCTAGCAGGTGTTTCCCTGGGAAGGAATCTCTTTCCCTGCTCATCAGAGCTGAACCAGCTGCGGAGACTGGAGAAGGAAGATTCTAAGGGTAAGCAAGAATTACCCATCTCGTAGGCAAGAAATTTACTTGGCTTGCAGAAGGGTCCACTTTACATTTCATTGCCTGTTGATACATAACTTCTAATGTAGTTCCCTTCCTGCAAAAATATAGAAGTCATTCTGGGAAGGGCACAGCAATTCTCCCTCCCATCAGTGACTTACTACCAAGGTAGTGAACTGTTTTCTCTGCCCCCATTCCTTCCTTTTTACTGAATTGCTTTTTCTCTTTTTTTCTCCCCTATTCCCTTTCAATCTATATCTGCACCTGGCCTTGTGAGGGATCACTTTATAGAAAGCTTTCGTATAGCAGTCTGGAGTAAAATTTAAGCTAGAAATTTTCAAAAGCACAAAAAACAGAGGGGTGTCTTAGGCCATGGTCAAATAGATACTGCCGACAGTGGTTGAAATGTTATTGCCCTGTGTTATCTGCTGCTGCCCCTAAAAGTCAGAAAAGAAGGGGTTTAGTTTCAGGTGGTTCCCAATCCATCTGAATCCAGCAGGATTAACTCAGATCAGGAATGCAAACTGTTCAAGCATGCAGAAGCCTCTAAGGGTCAGGACTGCCTTCTAGAACACCAAATCCTGTATGAAGTTATGAAAAGGTTATCAGTTAATATAAGAAGCTTCTGTTCTGGAAATTAGATGAAAATATATAAATAAACCAACATGCAAGTGAAGAGAAGGGAGAGAGAAAATGGACTGACAAACTGCAGAATTCTTATTGTAGAACAATCTAGAAAGCAGCAAATAGAAGAAAAGTTATGGGCTTTCATTGTCTCGTTAACATTAATGAGAAAATGCTGATAGCAGTTGCAATTATTTAAAATTTGTGACCATGTGGCCAGACACTATCTAACACTTAAGTAGAGGGCTATGTAAGCTTGCTTAGTCTCAGTGCTAGAAATTACTTTTTCTTACTGCATATCAACAGAAAAGGAGCTATCGAGATATTCCCTGGCAAAATCATCCCATTGAAGGGAAGATATCTTTCTGAGTTGCAGAATGACCTCCTTAAAGTAAATGGGCCATTAGTGATTGAATTCAATCATCCTGACGATAGCTCTAGCTGGCATTGGGCTGAGTGCAGAATGACAGATTTTACTCCATGTAACAGGCAGTCATCAAAACCTCTCCTGAGACAAAGAAGAAGGTACTTGCTGGGTCAACCTGAGAGATGGCTGCATCATACATAGGTACATGCTAGCTGGGAAGCTAATGGGTGTGATGCTGCAGCCAGTGTGCTGGCTTTCCTGCACATCACAGCAGTTATGTGGGGCCTGCATACAACTGGCAGTGGGGAGGAAAGAAGCAATCTTCCATATTACTGCATTTTTGTGGCTATCTCAGCCCTCTTAGAGTCAGTCACTGATGTGTAGGGAGTGACTGCACCGTGGGTTCTGGGGTCATGATGACCTGAGCTCTTCCTTCATGTTCTTGGTGCTTAAAGCACGTGTACTTGGAGCATCATTTACAGCAGACCCACAGGTCTGGCCCTGTGACTGCTTTCTGGGAGATAGTTGCACTCTTATTTCTATCAGTTGGCTTGTCTGCACAGTCTGGATTCATTGACACAGATGAAAAAACAAACAAACCCACCTTTTCGTAGTATAGTTATTTTGGTTTTAAGCCAGCCCACCTCACTCAGCTCACTTAGCCAGTGCAGACAGGCCTGTCTGGAAGGACAGGGGGTACTGAGAGAACAGCAGCAATCAGAGGGACGTCTGGGGAGAAAAAGCAGCTCCAGGCAGTGCCTTCCTACCTCCAGGTTATTTCATCAGCCCCAGATCAGCAGCAGACAGGTTGTTTGTCTACCTGTGGACATGGATTGATGTGCCTCGGGGGATGTGCTGCAGGAGGGGAGAAGTTTGAGATTACTTACCTCTCCAACTGCTTCTGTGATAATGTGCTGCAGAATCAGGATGGTGGTTGATTAAAAACCATGATAATTCAATAGATCTGCTGGATATTTCCAAAAATCCACGTTTATCTGGGTCTGAAGAGAGGCAACTAACCTTACAAGGAAAGCATCAAATTAAAAGCTGCTAGGAACAAAATCCACCTGTTACTTACATAGCAGACACATAAACACACACAGACACTGGTTCTGACTAAAGGTAAACACAAGGCTCTCCTCTCTGGAAGGTGTGAATCTTAAAAGTGGTGAGTTAGTGAAGGAGATGCTGTGAAACCAACAAGTAAATAGCGCTGTCCATATCCTAAATTCACGTTTTATAGCTATGTTGCTCACATTGACATTGGTGGGCTATAAACAATATCAGAGCCTGCCTTACTGTGTTAATAATAGTTTATTATCTGTTTCCTTCAATTTGAACACATGGGCGAGTTGGTCTTCCCAGTCCATTCCTACATATTTTCTGAATATGTAGGCAGGGAAGTGGTTCAATTGAATAAAAAAATATGATTTTATGTACAACATATGATTTTAACTATATTGCATGACAGTGCTTATTTAGATAGCCATAGACATTTGGATTCAGCAGACTTAAATAGGAAGCTCATATAGGAAAAAGAAAGAGCTGACCATAAAAAGCTACCATTTCACTACAAAAATCTTCGGGTTTTCTTTGTAGGCTGAAAATGGCCCTATGTGGACAATAACTGTTCCACAGATGTAGCTCTGCATTGTCCTCTATAGGCAGCCTCCCTTCATAGGCGTGATTGTAGGATAACATGCTGCTGCAAAGTCTGGCTTGGGCTACCAGGCCTTTGATTAGAAAGAACTTGAAGGATTGAGCTGGATCAATAGAGATGGTTTTAATTAGATGTAGTAGTGAGTGTCAAAAGCTGCCAGACTCTGACTCAAACAGAATAAGAAAGGATCAGGAGCCAGCCTCAAAGGTGAGTGAAAAAAGCGAGTCTATAGTAGATGGGAATTTTGAGGGAAATGAGAACATGCAGGATAAGGTTTAAGAAAAGCCAAACAGCAGGAAAGTAGGCAGCATGCAAACTGGGATCTTGGCACAAAAATGACAATAAACATTTTTCCCAAGTTGTTCTGTAGATGCTGAGCATATTACCAATGAAATCAGTTGCACCTTGGCCTGGATCCTGTTCTTGGTACAGAGTGGCTGCCTTCAGGTTATATTCATTTAAGAAGACAGAAACATTAGATAGCGCTAAAACATGAACTGAATTTTGATAAGTGTTTGCTTTTAAAAGGTTATACAGAACTTGATTGCAATCAGCAGCTCAGAGTATGCTAGTCATTTTCAGACACCTTCCATACGCTTTGATATTTGGCTATAGGTACCTGCATAGTCAGAATTTTAGTAAGTAATTTAGATGTTCAGACACAACTTTTCAGAGGCTGATTTCAGTCCATCTCCTTGATTAAAACTCACTAGTCATTAACTCAGTTTTCTAGTAATGCCAAAGCTTTTCCTTTTGGCATGTTTCTCTGGTTAGGATTTTCTCAGAAAATTTGTGCAACCCTTTGTAAAATATATGTTGAAATATTAACTCATATTCCATTTTTCTTATGTTGAAACAGAATCTGTCAGATGTGCACTTGGAATATTATTTCTTTTAACAAATAGTTTCATTTCTTTTAATGGTGAAGTATTTATTCTACATGGCAGTATTGGGACCTTATTTACTTAATATTCTGTTATCCATTAAAGTTCTGCCAGAATAAAACCATATGTTTATTTGCCCTTATTAGTCAGTATTTGAAAATTAGATCAGAGTTTGGGTGCTTGCCCCTGATAAGAAAATAAATAGGTGACTATTAAAATTAAGAAAAAGGCAAATGCCTTCTAAGGGTTGGGAATTTTTTTATTTCACTTTACAAAACAGTAAGAGAAATCATCAGCCAGGTGGGCTCCCAGCCAAATGATAATTGTATTATAACCATATGGGTCAAATTGTTTGCCTAATCGCTTTATATTCAAACATACATGCAGAGAATAAAATTTTTTTAGTTTAGAGGAAAACCCATCATGCACTGGGTGAGCAATTGGCCCATGGGTCAGGCACAGAGGGTAATAGTGAATGGGGGAATATCAGACTGGAGATCTGTCACTAGTGGGGTTCCACAGGGCTCCATCTTAGGCCCTGTGCTCTTCAACACCTTCATAAACGACTTGGACGCAGGACTGGAAGGGATACTAAGCAAGCTTGCAGATGACACAGAACTGGGAGGAGCTGTTGACTTCCTTGAAGGCAGGGAGGCCCTGCAGAGAGACCTCGACAAATTAGAGGACTGGGCAATCACCAACCATATGAAGTTCAACAAGAGAAAATGCTGGATTCTGCAGCTGGGATGGGGTAACCCTGGATGTATATACAGGCTGGGGAATGAGAGGCTGGAAAGCAGTACCATGGAAAGGGACCTGGGGGTCCTGGTTGACAACAAGTTGAATATGGGCCAGCAGTGCCCTGGGAGCCAGGAGGGACAACTGTGTCCTGGGGGGCATCAGGCAAAGCATTGCCAGCCGGTCGAGGGAGGGGATTGTCCTGCTCTGCTCTGCACTGGTGTGGCCTCACCTTGAACATTGTGTGCAGTTTTAGGCATCTCAATATAAGAAAGATATTAAAGTATTAGAGAGTGTCCAAAGGAGGGCAACAAAGATGGTGAAGGGCCTTGAGGGGAAGCCATATGAGAAGCAGCAGAGGTCACTTGGTCAATTCAGCCTGGAAAAAAGGAGACTGAGGGGAGACCTCATTGCAGTCTACAACTTCCTTGTGAGTGGAAGAAGAGGGACAGGCACTGATCTCTTCTCTGTGGTGAACGGAACCTGAGGGAACGGCCTGAAGTTGTGTCAGGGGAGGATAAGGTTGAATATTAGAAAAAAGGTTCTTCACCCAGAGGGTGGTTGGGCACTGGAACAGGCTCCCCAGGAAAGGAATCACAGCCCCAAGCCTGACAGACTTGAAGAAGCATTTGGATGATATTCTCAGGCACATGGTCTGACTCTTGGGAATAGTCTGATGCAAGGCTAAGGGTTGGACTTGATGATCCTTGTGGGTCCCTTCCAATTTGGCATCACATTCTGTGATTCTCTGAAAATGTAGTATCTTAAATGTCTCAGAATAGTGTGTATCTATCCCTTTCAGTGTAGTGGGTGTTTCATGATATATTTTTATATTTGACTGTGGACATGGATCTTTTCATACCTTGCAGCTATGCCTTGAATTCTTTGTCTTTAGCTTATTCTCACTGCCACTCTTTTGGATATTGCAACTTCCAATCTGCTGGTGGAGCTACTTGTGAAACTCTCCCACTTCAGTCAAAATAAGCTAGGTTAGCAAAGACCTAATATTTAAACTAAGTCTAATGAATTAGGTTACCTTGAAGGGAGAAGCAAAGCAATTGTATTGCAAATATCCATCCCTCCCTGTCTTGCCAAAAATTTCTGAGTCCCTCAACCAGACCTGACAGAGATCCTGAAGAGTCCAGCTTTGTGAAATTTTATGACTAGATATTAATTAATTAATTTATACTCTACCGTTTTTCTCTGCTGGGTTGCAAGAAAAAGAAAAGTTTAACAGTGTGGTTAAGTGAAATGGGAAGAACCTCTTAGGAGCACTCTTTCACATTAGCAGGGTGGGGTGGAATGGTAGTGAATCACATGGCAGAATAACAGCAAATGGGAAAAGCTTCACAGAAGCTTAGCTCTGTCAAATTACTCTCTGGGAACAACAGTGAACCATAGACAGCAGTAACAGGTATAAGAACAGTTATCTCCAGAGCCTCAAAGTCTGAGTAATGAGAGGAGAGAAGGGAGAATTATCATCAATTCTTGCAAAATAAAAAGGGTTTTCCTCTTGGAAAACAAAATATACATATAACAAAGGAAAAGTCAATAGAAGGAAAAATAATGTATGAATGCTTGAAGCAAGAGCTCTATCCAGGAAGTTAACAATGGGCAATACCTGGTACTGTGTGCTTAAACTTTATAGAGAGGCTGAAGGAGCTTGCCTATGGGAACTCAGTGCTGCACAAGGCCTTGGGGTTCTTTCCAGCGATAATATGTTCAGAGCTTTCCCTCTAAATTTTCAAACAATAAGCATAGAGGGCAAAAAGGCAGCAAACAGCTGTTGTAGCATGACGGATGATATTTATATTTTTTTGATTCTGAATGATAATGGCAAAAGGATAAATCCTGCCCTTTTTCACACCAGTGTCTAGATCCCATCAGAGTCATCTCAGCATTGTGAATAAAACTTAATTCTCTTCCGAGTTAGTGAACTTGTTTTGTGGACTTAGCAAAACAGAGTAGAGGTCAACAGGGTTTAGGAGAGGAAGGGAAAAGTAGGCTGGGAAACCACAGGGCAGCGACTGGGTTTCAGAGCAGAAGCTAAGAAGGAAGAATTGAAGTTCAGGGCTTTATCCTCTCTTATTCTCTCCTTGCTGCACACACACTTTCAAGATTCACAGATGTACACTGTACCCTTCACTGCATCTGCCTACAGCCATACTTGAATCTGTCTCCTGGCAAAAACTCCATGTACCGTCTACCCTGCCTCCACTCTTACTGTCCAGCTACTCCCATCTCTCACCTAAGTCTGGAAAAGGGAGAGATCTTGATTCATTCATGCTCTAGAATAAGAAAAGGATGGACTGCACCAGAGAAACCCAGCTGAACAATTGCTACTCCTGCAGAATTTTCTGGAAGGATGGTGAATGTGACTTCTTAGACTCTACCTGCAAAGGCACCAGCAGCAGCAAGTTTAAGAACGATTTTGGGACTGGTCATTCAGGAGACCTATACTGGAGGCAAAGTAGAGCTTGCTAAAGTAAACAGGAGATGTGATCACAAAGATAAAAAAAGGGGACGGAGGGAAATTTTATGTCTTGTATGATTGGGTGATAATAGAAATGGGTTGTGCCTGATGGGAGGATTTGGGGCATTTTTTCATTCACTTTTTACATACTAATATGAAGGAAGTGTTCCTATTTATAGTAGAAGATGTCTCAGAATAAATTAGAAATGTAAGAAATACTTATTCACTAGACTAAAGACAGGGGAGAACATTCAACCTGAAACTTTCCAAGCACAAGGAACGAAGATGGAGAATTTCAATGGACTTGCAGGTGGAAAACTAGGGGAAGGCTGGGATCATATCATCAATTTTTCAATTCTGGGATTGCTGATTAAAAAAAATGAAAAAAGTCCATCCTAATGGGTGTTGTGGGATACCTCATTCATTCATTCAGAACTCTGAAAGACCCAGAGTTAATCCTTGGAAGTCAAGTGAAGGAAATCAATCAGTTTCAACTGACCTCCCACAATGCTCAAACCCCCATCATGTTGTACTTGTTCTGAGCTACTCCTCTTAGTTTCCTGAGAATCACTTCCTGGAAGATATAGTCTCCAGCTGGATTATTTGGATCCAATTCACTTTACCTAAATACAACAGTTGAAAGTGAGACAGTTTACTGTGAGCTATTGAATAAATTAAAATTTGAAACTTGAGCTGGCCATAACTGAAGGTGAATAATCATGTACCCATAATTTCTTTCTCCACTAACAATTTCCAACATATCTGCAAAAACCAGCAAACATTTCATTGACAGGCTTTACTTCACCTTGATATTCCCAGGCTGACAGTTAGTTGGGCATATACCTATCTTGCTCTATTTAGCCTATATTCTTGACATTGATTTGAGTCATTTTCAGTGAAGTATGGATTGAAACATCTTAACAACTTTGCATTTTTCTTGTGGTTCTAAGTGAAGAAGGTAGATTCATTTCTTAGATTAATATGAAGATTGTTCACTTTGATCACAAGTCCCTGAAGGGTGAAATGATAACAGTCCCTATGGGTGCCCGGAAATCTCAGTGAGAGTTTAGGATATGAAGTAGGAAAAGGGACAGGCAGCTGGACCATTATTTTCAGCTTTCAGGAGAAGGATACAGAAAAAGGATCCACATCTATACATATTTTTATATGGTTGCAGCCAGAAACATCCCTTGGCTTTGGAAAAAAAGCAGGCAAGCAAGTTGGACTAGGACCAACAGTAGCTCCAGTGCTGTGCAAACTGGGGAAACTTTGCACTAACAAAATGGGCAAAGCTCAAGAAATCCAGTGTTCTGTGACAGGCCACTTAACTGGCTGAATATAACACATTTTATGCTAGTTCCCTGTAACTGTAATTATTATATCCTAACAGGTAACTATAACTTTGATGATGCAGTAAATGTTCTATATAATGTTATACCATTATTGCAATATGCATGTGTTTTATATAGTTTTATACATTCATGAAGATCTCACACAGGTGAGGGGTTGGGCAGGAGGTGTGGGCCAGGTGCTGACTGAGGGCAGGATTTGCAGTCAGGGTGGGAGCTATTGAGCCTGGAGGTAGGGAATGAGCAATTGGAGAGTGAAACCTGCATTAGTTGGTGGAGACCACTATGGTACTGCAAGAACCATAAGTCCAGGAAAACTATTGAGAAGGGGAAATGTATGCACAAATAGCTGCAGTAGAGCACATCACTGCAGGATGCCATGGGTGAAATTGTAGCTCTTTCGAAACTGCCAGGAAATTTGCCCTTGAATTCAATGTAGCAAGAATGTCCCCCTTTCTTTGCTTGCCTGCAAAAGAGAAGAAATGCTGATAGGTTTTGCTAAGTTATTTATTTCTGCTTTTCAAGTCTTCAGTAAATTATAAAAATAAACAACAAATTTTAATTGAAAGCACACGAAACTGCTGACTGATTATGCATGTATCAGACCTTTTACAAAAGCTAAGCACTGGAAACCAAGGAAATTAATATAATAAATCCTTACACTTTGCCCATCATAAACAAATGAGTTACTTCTATCAAGTGCAAAAGCATTAATTTTGTATCACAAAAAGACTTCTCTGTCTCATGTATAGTAGGCTTTTAGTATACAATTTTCATTTTGCCATCTAATATTTTTAAGGGACAACATTGATAGGGGATCCTCCATTAGTAATCTTTCTTTAAATATTTTCATTCTTTCAGAATGATTTTGAATTTTTGATTAACAGGAAGACTTTGATAACAGAATGGGTAAGGCCCTTGGCAGGAATAGGTAGAAACCAGATGTTTCAACTTAGAATGATTTTTTGTCACTTACACTTTCATTTTTTAACTGGAAGTTTTTCAGAAGTAAAAGAACCTAACCCTGAAGTATTAGAGAGTTTGTTTCAAGACATTATTGAAACTGGTTGGTTTTCCTTTTGTCCAAGCTAGGAATTTTGATACCCGCGGTTATATCAAAACATAGCTGTCTTAAGTATGACTGTATGTCTATAATGCTGTGATTACCTGTATGATCTCCCACATTTTTGTCTTATTTGTCTGCCAAATCTCTCTTCTAACTCAGGAAAAAGAAAATTATGCAAAATCTTAACTGTCACTTAAATCTAAATATCTCATTTTTGTGGTTACTAACAGGAACATAATGTTGTGTCATTTGAACAAATCCCTAGAGATTGAGATAAAATACTTCCAAAAGGATATGAATTGTTCCTATTAATCTCAATGGCCTCTTAACTGTGATATAAAGTAAATTGAGTACTGCTGTTTAGCCTTTATTACATAAGAACAAAGTTAAAAAGTGTCTACTAGCAAAATTGATAGGGATAAAGTGAAAAATGAACAAAGGACACAGTTATGCCACTCTCTGTGGAACTTGTCTGCACATGGCTTCAGCATACAAGAAGAGAAGAAAGAAAAAAAGAGGGTTAAAAAATTAGGTACATTTGCATAAAATAAAAAGTCACCACTGACACAAATATGAGACTGAAGAAAAATCACATAATTATCCAGTCGAAGGACTTTACATTTGTTTTTCAAGTTCTTTTGATTCTTGAAGTATTAGCTAGGATCAATATAGGCTGAATAGTTGAGAACACCTGTATGCAAAAATTCAAACTATACCTCTAAAAAGTAAGAGAGCTAGAGGAAATGGAGCTTAGCCTATCCCAGCGTTTGAATCTTAAGAAATTCTGATGACAGCCTTTAACTACCAAAATTTCTCAACTGAAAGATGAACAAGTATCTTTGCAGACCCGAAGAAGCTACTCTGTCTTTAAGGTGGAATTTGCTTTGAAAGATTGACTACAGAAGTGTTGTCCAGAATGATTTCTAATTTGTAATCTTTGTCAAGAGTTTTTGATTAAAATCTTGTAGACCTCATCAGCAAGAGGAAATCATATCAGCTTTTACAATACAGGAAAATTATAGAACATTTGTAGAAACTAATGTGAAAACTTGCCCCTGACAGAGTTCAAGAAGTGTTTGGATAATGCTCTCAGGCACATAACGTGACTCTTGGGGCTGTCCTGTGCAGAGCCAGGAGCTGAACTCAATGATCCTCGTGGGTCCCTTCCAACTTGGGATATTCTATGATTCCATGATTTTATAATTCATTCAAACCTGATGACATAACAAAATTGTCAAGGCAATGACACTTTTCTGCAATTAAGAACTCAAGATCCGAATCCAGATTCTCTGTTAGGCACTGCTACTTAGGTAACAGTTTATCCAATAACATTTATTAAAGATAAAATTAACAATATAGTGAAGTAATTTATTGAAATATTCTCCAGCAGCCCCCACCCCTTTGTAGGGCTACACTCATGAATAGGTCTTTTTAGATGGTGTACCTACTTGTGTCACATAAAAACATTTAGGTGAATAAAAACAGTCCTGAGACTACAGGAAACCTGTATCTCCAGCTTTCCAGAGCATATGGAAGTCGTAACCCTTTGTCCTTTACCTGTACCCTTGTGATTGATATTTCATTAATGTAAAAGGACTTGTATAGCAGTGTATTTTATGTTACAAGAGTATAATTTTGCATAATTTCCAATGACAGGATACATCTTTGTGTCACATGTATTGAAATTTAAAGGACTTCTTCATTTTGGGAAGACTTCAGAGATAACACAGAAGCAGGGAGACGAATGACAACATTGAGCTTGTTCACCAATAACTTTTGAGCATCCACCTCTAATCACAAAATTCAGTATGCTGAATTAAGTGCTGAACACTCCAAGGTTGAGATAATTCAGTTCTCTGGGAGGTGATATACAACAGCTGAATATAGGGTTCCACCAGTTCAATGAAAAGGCAACTCTACACCCAATGGGAGTGGCAAAGAGAGGGGTCTCTGAATCTGGTTCCTGAACAAGTGTCTTAAATTAGATTTTGGATGTGAGCATTCCTGATGGACCATTGATCTCGTTTGTCTTATGTTCTGATTACTACAAGTCAAAAAACAGAGACTCCGGTTACAGTATGTTATTGCATCTGATTTGGAAAACAGTCTCAGAACCTGCACAATTCAAGGTGACTATAAGCCAGAAACTATTTGTAAAGGAAAAAATGATTTTTTTTAAGATCTGCTACAGAAGCAAAGCATTTCACTCCACAGATCTATATACTGCATATAGATATACTGCATACTCCTGTTTCATGTTGATCATTTCTCCAGATGCTTTAACAACCCCCAGGGTGTTAATAATTCCACCCTAGGATTCAAAGAATTGGGATGAGATTTAATATTCTACCTTGCTACTTTGAAATTATTGCTCTGCTATTTCCTAGATTTGGTTGCATATTCTTTTCTTCATTAACCCTTGGTCTATGCTGGAGTGTATTACTAATACTGGCAAAACTACTCATCTAAAGTAAATGGAAGTAATTTCCCTCATATAGAATGTTTTTAAAAGTAGAGATATTGATTATCATGGTTTCAAGATCGTTGGAATAAGACAAAAGAACAAAGACTGAGACAAAACATTTGGAAAATAAGCACTTAATGATCTATGTATTTGTTTTCAAAATATTCTGATCACTATATATATATATACCAATAATTTTGATAAATTGATTTCATTGCCTCTGAATTTCCCATTGCCAGCTCTTCAGTGGCTGGAACATAGAAGTCTAGAAACAAAAATGGTTTTTAAGGCAATCACAATACGTAACCGACATTTCTTTGTTTGCAGATTAAATATTCTTCTCCCTCCCCAAATAATTACAACACTTATAAGGATAATCGAGTGTTCCAAGGACTGTTAGGAGTTCTCCAGGCCTCAAAGCATCCTGCCTATATTGGTAATTAACTCACCTTCCTTTTGGGGGATCAAACACTTCTATCTACTTTCATGCCCTTGGGAGAATACAATCCGTATATCAGAGCCATAAAGATGAAGTATAAAACATGTTCTTTTCTCCAGTTCTCAAAAATCTCTTATTCCACAAATTAGGTTTTTTTGAGGCCTTTTATAATAAACCAAGAATTGCTGTCCATCTTTTGAACTCGTGGTATCCATCCGGAGGTGTGGAAAATTCTGAATAGCTTAGGTGTCTTCAGATAAGGAAAAAAAGTCTCCACATCTTTAAATTATATGCATCTAAAATAACTCATTTACTGAAGGCCCAAAACCTTCCCAGAACTTCCAGTCTTCAACAGTTTTATAACTGAAAAAGCTCCTTCCTAGGTCAGAAGTGCTGAACACATCCCAGTGCTTGCTGCTGCACAGCAATCCTTGCTGTTACACTGGCAGCACAGCATGGCACAGAAAATGGGGTGCTGATCTTTTCTACAGGGGTGAGATTATAACAGTTTGACTGATTTGGGTGAAGATTTCAGTTCTTGATTGTCTCTGTTTGTCAGAACCACATCATGTGAGCAATATTCTGATAGTCTGGTGCTCCTTTTTCACTTTTGTGCCACAACCCTATAGAGTAATTTACTCTAGCCCTAGCAATTTTAGTACTGAAGGCAATTCAGCCTGGTTTGGTAATGTCAACTGCTAAAAATCACAGGTACTGTCTGAACTGGTTCATAAAACTCTGGTCCCTTTTCAGGAGGTTGTGCCACCAGTGTTCAACTTGGCATGGCAATGGGAAATCAGATCTGCCTAAACTTGGCTCCAGAAACAAGACAGCTTTGTGTCTTGGGGCAAAAATAATGTCAAGGCAGGTGTCCTAGCTCTGCATGTGGAAGAGACTCGTCTCCCTTTTCCAGCAAATAATTGCAAAATATAAATTCCAGCTACTAATTGCCTTAGCAAGATATAAAACCATTTGCTATTGAAGCTTGATACTGTTTCAAGAAACGAACATCCCAAAGAGCAACTCAAGAGGAAAGCTAATGAAAATATGCTGTGAGATAGACTGATCTGCCCATATATCCATACATGATTGATCTATCCATATGTATTTTTTATCAATTCTGTGACCATTGTTCCAGGCAACCATGGCACCTTTCTCTTCTGGGAGTGCTAACTGTCCTGTTTTCTCTGTCAGGGTTAACAGTATGCCTGCTAGCAGGTTTTGATCTTTCACAGGTGCTAACTACCTGTAGTGGGTTTCTGTGGCTGGGTTTTGGTAGCGGAGGGGGCTACAGGGGTGGCTTCTGTTAGAAGCTGCTAGAAGCTTCCCCTGTCCCATGGAGCCAATGCCAGCCGGCACCAGGAGGGACTTCTGCTGGCCAAGGCTGAGCCAATTAGGAGAAACAGTAATGCCTCTGTGATAACATATTTAAGAACAGAAGATTGTTGAGCAGAAGAAAATTCCAGCCCGGGAAGAGTGGAGTAAAAACACGGGAACAACAAGGTAGACACCAAGGTCAGTGCAGGAGGGGCAGGAGGTGCTCCAGGCACCAGAGCTCAGGCCCCTGCAGCCCGTGGTGCAGACCATGGTGAGGCAGCTGTGCCCTTGCAGCCCATGGAGGACCATCGGGGTGCAGAGACCCACCTGCAGCCCATGGAGGACCTCTTGCTGGAGCAGGTGGATGCCTGAAGGAGGCTGTGACCCCATGGGAGGCCCAAGATGGAGCAGGGTCCTGCCGGAGACCTGCAGCCCGTGGAGAGGGAAGCCCACGCTGGAGCAGGTTTTTCCGGGGTAGGACTTGTGGCCCCTGTGGGGGACCCACATCGGTACAGTTCATTCATGAAGGACTGCACCCCATGGAGGAGTGACCCATGGGACAGCAGTTTGGGAGGAACTGCTGCCCGAGGGATGGACTCACGGCAGGATGGTCCACCTCTCACTGTCTCCCATGGGAGGGACCCCACGGGAGCAGGGGAAGGACTCCTTTCCCTGAGCAGCGGCAGAAACAACAACTGACCATAACCCCCATTCCCCATCCGCCTGCACCAGTGGCGGGGAGGAGGGAGAACATGGAAGAAAGGAGGGGTGGGGAAAGGTGTTTTTAAGACTCTTCTATTTCTCACTCTTTGGATCTTATCCTGTTAGTAATAAATATAAGTACTCTCCCCACTTTGAGTCTGTTTTGCCCATGAAGGTAATCACTAAGTGACTTCTCCCAGCTCTTATCTCTACTCATGAATTCTTAGCTGTTTTTTTTTCTGTCTCCTCTGTCCGATTGCAGAGGGAGAGCTAGAGAGTGGCTTTAGTGAGTACCTGGTATCTGGCCAGGGTCAACCGACTACACTACCCTTTGCATCTCAAGTTGCTCAGCTGATCAGCAATTTTTCGAGACCTGAAGACACTGCATTCTTGACAGCTCCTGTCTTTTTCCTAGCTAGTTTAAAAAACAAACAAAAACAAACAAAAAAAACCCAACCCAAACCAACCAAAAAAAAAAAAAACCAAAAAAACACAATCAAAAATACCTGGAATAAATATATTTTCCTTCTCCTATCCCCTCAACTCTCAGGTGGACAGGGTGCATGGAAGCAGAGTCAGCCGGGGATGGGATGCACTGGGGGATGTGCTGGGGATACACTGAGGATATGCTGGGGGATTGGGGAATGCACTGGGGACGCGCGGGGAGATGCCGGGTGTGCACCAGGGATGCGCCAGGGATGTGCTGAGGATGTGCTGGGAATGCACTGGAGACACACTGGGGATGCGCTGGGAAAGCATCAGGGATGCGCTGGGGATGAGCTGAGGATGCACCGGGGGTGTGCTGGGGATGTGCTGGTGATACGGATCCGGCTGCGCGGCGCCGGGCTGGGGCTCTGCCCTGCAGCGCGGGGCTACCTGTCACTTCCAATGACTTCTTCTGCAGCTGTTTCCGTGCCGGAGTAGGATGGCCTGCAGGTGGCCTGGTAGCTGTCTCCCGAGCTGCCGGGGAGCTGCCGCTGTGTGTGACCTGAATCGCGGCGCTGGGCTGTGGGCCCTGCTTTGCATGCAGCGTGCGTGAGCAGGAGGCTCAGAGCAGCCCTGCTGATATGGCTGTTGTATAGCAGTTATTGCTTCAACACATTTAGACACAGCACCTCTGTAATTTGTCTCGACGTGATATCATCTTTTGTCTCAGCAAACTGACCCTTTTATCTGTCTTAGTTCTGCTTTCTTCAGCTGTTTCCGTTCTGTGCCAGCAGTGACAACGGGCAGCGACAGAGGAGGGAAAAAAGCATATTCAGGTGGTGATAGCAGAAATAATAAGTGACTTCAAAGTTACTCAGTGATTTGAGGTGTTCGTGGATTTTTTGTTGGTTTTTCTCTCTTTTATTTTTTTAAGTTGAAATATATGTTTGTGTGTGAGGAATGCTGCCTGTATTACATGACTCTTCTCATTCAACTATTTGAAAACTACAGTGAATCTCACGAGTTGCCATCTAGGAGCTAGATTACAGTTCCTTTTTTAAAGCAGCACTTTGCATAGTACTTGCTCTTTAAAATATTTGGGCTTAGATCTCATTGTTCCTTTGCACTTGTAGATAAAATGCTGTGAATGATATAGATGGTATCTGTTCCTGAAGGGAATTTTCTATCCCCTTGTGCTCATGCCCTGCTCGTGTACGTCCTACTCTTGCCCAAGAGAGGAGTCACTGGAGAGCAGCAGAGACTGACTGTCACACTGAAGAATTTCTTTCTTGCACTAAAGACAGTTTATTGTGTCCATGACAATGCAAACATTGCAAAAATGCAACAACTTCAGTTGTCTCTGCTTCCCTCTCCTGTTGACCCTGAGACATTAAGTGGGAAATGAGAAGTTCAAGAAATCAGAGAGCAGACTTTCATAATGGCAGTTGAAAGGCATTTTATTTAGCAACTAAATCCCGTCATGCAGTAGAAAAATAGACATGCAATACAGATTTGATATGAAGAATTAACATGCAACAGTGATAAAAAATACATCCCAATAATGATAATGTGAATACAAAAGAGAAGAAACAGTAAAAAACAGAGGGAGATAATGTAGAGCAAAATTAAGATTATTTCAAAGAAACTAAGAAAGGAATTACTCAGTTGAATGTTCACGTAACTTGTGTTTGGCAACTAAATTTCAAGGAAAGGTTGAACAAGGAATGCTGAACCCCTTTTGAGTTGGTCAATAAATGGAACTCTTCATTCTATACAAATTAATTGGATATAATCAATCCATATTATCTCAGATGAGGAAAGGCAAAAAATTGTCTTTGTTGGCTACTTGTCATCCAAGCTGCTTCTTTTTACCCAAAGTCCCCCTTCATCTTTGTCTTCTTGTATCTCTGACATTTTCTAATCCTATAACTTTCACTTAGCCTAATGCTAAATTGATCAAAACTGCCTTTAATATCAGCTCACATATGTTAAACCACTATTCATATTCTTACCCTATTATATAGCTTGTGTTTATCATATGTGATATCCTATATTATCATAAATTAAATACTATATCTAAACTGACTAAAATAGTTAGGATTAAATGATAGATCTTCACTGTTCCACAATGATAATTTTAGGATTTAGATTGGAGGGTAATAATAATAATAATAATAATAATAATAATAATAATATAACAGATTTTGACACTTTTGTTTTGTTTTTTCCCCTTCTGTTAGTTTGCAGGCAGAATTTTAAAAGTGGTACCACAGGCTTTTGTGGCACATTTTTCCTCCTTTTTTATTTAGGGTTTATGAAACATGTCAAAGCAGTTATCAGCAGATTACAATAGTGTCAAGGGGATTGTCTTGAATAGTTTATATGGACCTTTTTTCTTTTAACCATTCTCCAATACAGTAGGGGCTGAAAATGGTATGGAAATTGCTGAAAAAAAAAAGGATTACTGTGATAAAAAGGGTTATGAATATTATATCACATATAAAACTGTTAAGGGCTAATATGTCCAAATATTCATTTCAGGGGCTTGGAGGGGGGAGCCTTTTGTTCTCTACTTTCTCTTCTCACCTTCTCTCTGTCTCTACCTGTTTATTTCCGTTATATCAGAGGAATCTGAATTTCCGTAGTTAAGCTTAAGTGGTGTTTTTCAGCCCATTTTCTAATCAGGGGATGAAATTCTGATTGTCTCTAGGCAATGTTGTTCTGGGGTGTGTGGTTGCCAGAGTCTAAAGTGAAACTGTTATGGAAAAATTATATAAACTGGAAGCCCCCCCCCCCTTAATTCCTATCCCCAAAAAGCTGCATAACCACAGGAAAAAAATCTGACATTTGCAGATCCAAATGTAACTTAATTTAATGCATTAATTTCATTTATTAATTTTAAATACTGCATGTGTTTGGGAAATTGAGGCTGATGGAGGTAAAATACCATGCCAGAATTTTGGGATCAGAAAGCGTGTCTGAGCGGCAGCAGCAAGTGGGTCACGGGCAAGCAGAGTTCAATAAACAAAAGCATATGTGCCCTACAGTGCCTCTTGCCTTTCCCTCGAGCAGAGTCTGGCTAGCGAACCTTGGCGGCACAGCGCCGGGCCCGGGAGTGAGCACTCCTGACCTTTATCAGAGCAGAAAGCTGCTGACATCGGGGGACCTCGGAGACTGCGAGATGCCCTCTTGCACCTACTTCTGGCACTGCTGGAAGCGGGAGGCGGTGGGGACCGAGTGTGTCATCCCAGCCCCTGATCTGCAGCATAATGGGGAAGGAGCTGCAGTTTTCCCCTTCTCTCCAGGTCTGCCTCAGCTCTTTAGTGCTTTTTGGAAGGATTTGCCTGAATTTGTTTAAACAGTGGCTCTCCTAAGTGAACTCCAGCTGGGAAGGAGTGAGGGTGCCAGCATCACCTGTCTCCAGGCTCCTTCCTGGATGTGACAAGCATTCCTATACCTCTCCTAAACTGGCTAAATTGCTGAAAGCTTAAGACTGATGTATAAAACTGCGATCTGCCACCACATATTATAGCACATATTACATGTATGGCTCTGTATTATGCATGGGATCATGGTGGAGATGATTTAATGAACACAATACCGTGGTAAGGTATATGATAAATTTAATTTCTTCTGTATCTGCAAATTTCACAGAAGTATGTAAGCATATTAATGCATATATATTTAGTTAAACAAATACTGACTCTTTATGGACATATTTAAATGAATTCATAATCCCTTTTTTAAAAATTCAGTTATGAGCAAGCATCAGTTTTTGAAGGTAGAGAGATCACTGGATCCTCCAGTTTTTTTACATAGCATGAGCCTGGAGACTTCAGCAAAAAGTTCCCATATCCAGGAGAAAATTAGAGCATACTTTTGAGGAAGACAACTTATTCAAAATTTTCTAGCGGTATGCATCCATTGTGTCCCCTGCTTATTTTCACTGTTACTGGGGGAGTCACATTTCCATTCTGGCATTACCCAGTTTTCTTTCAACGCTCTTGTTACGTCAAGCATGGTAGAAAACCCGTCTTCTCCCCTGCCTCTTAAAGATGACCATTAAATCTCTGTAAAATGTATGTAAACCAGTTTAATCTAATGGCATAACTGTTTTAGTGTAAATTGGACTAATGTGCCTAGCCAATGAGTGTAGCCAAACAGTCTAGATTACCAGGCTTGTCAAGGTGCTGCTTTTTGATGGTTCAGCAAGTTGCTGAGGAGTCAGAGCTCAGCCCCGCAATGCCAGTGCGGTGGTGTCCAGTGCCCTTCTGGGCTGTCTGCCTTCTGCTCCAGCTGTGCAGGGGTTTTGCCAGGGACTGAGAGACACAGGGGTTGAGGAGAGACATGTGTCCTTCCCTGCAGGAGAATATGCAGAGAAAGAGTTACTGGAGCTGAAGGGCTGTAACTCATTAGCTGCCATAATTCAATTTACTCTCTGAATTCTACTACGGTCTCCCCTGGGAAAAGGTGTGCTTTTAACCAAGTTGCCATTCTTTTGTAGACACATGAATTGTAATTTAATATCCATCAATTGCCTGGTGTTAGGTTCCTCACTTACAATTACTTAGAATGGATGAAATGAGTCCAAATAAATACTACCTCATCCCTATTGAGACTGTAATGCATTAAAAACATCTTTTATCTTGGCAAGGCAAAGGTTAACTTTAATTTATATAGTATTTCCCTTTAACAAAATGTGTGTATAGAAAAGACCAGTGCAAAGGAGTTCCTTGCCTATATAGACAGGAGAGTGTAAGTGGTTTTTTATTCATAAAAACATAACAAACATCTAAAATGAAATGATGGTTGCAAATGAATTAATGAACAAGTACTAAGAACAAATGTCAATGAACTGCAGAACTGATTTTTATGGCTCAGTCCCCAACTATCTTTAATTTTCTCCCTGCTGGAAATCACGTCCCCATAACAGAGCTGGCAGAAGAGATCGCGTGTCAATGCTTCAGCTGCTGCAGGGAAAGTCTGCTGTGGGAGCTGAGATTCCCTGTCTCTCCCCATGCAAGCTGGGCTGGCCAAGGCAAACACATCCTCCTTTCCTGCTTGCTCTGCTGCCAGAGAGGTAACCTCTGCAGAAGGTGAAACACACAGCTGGGGAAATACTGCAGGAACCACCAGAGTTCTTCTGTGAAAACCTTTCTTTCCTGCATGCTGAAAAACATTTTCTGCAAGAAAAGGATATTTTTTCACTGCATATTTACATTAGATACTGTCCCCACACAAAAAGCTAGTGAAATTGCTAAATTAATTAACAAAATTTGGACTACTAATGGAGGGAACTGCTTTTAGTTCCTGAATTCAAAACACTTAAAAAATAGTCAGTATTTATATTTCAGCTGATGCTCTAGTGACAGAGATCTATGTTAAAGGCTCACCTTAGGCATAGCTTTAAAAATATAGCTCAGAGGTGAGGCAAGTCCTCCCTGCCTCTATCACAAGTCAAATATATATACTTTTTTCAATCTGAACTCATTTAAACACCATCATCTTATATATCATGATTAATGGTCAGGGATCCATCCTCTTCTGCACTCTTTGAAGAAACAGATGGGCATCATTTAAATCATGGCTTTTTCTGGAATTTTTCTTCAAACTTTATCTAATGCTTTATTTTAGCACTGTGTAAAAAACCTTCAGTCTCACTTCAGAGCACTATTATTCTGACCATGGTATTTGGACTATGACAGAAGCTTGTTTCATCCTCTCTTATTCCCTCTGTACTCTCTTCCTCCCTCCTCCCCATTAGCCCTGAGCTGCTTCACCCCCACTCACCTATTCCAGATCCCTGAGATTTTCTAGTCTTGCTCGTAGTATTTCTCTCATGCTTTTGAATCCTCTCAACATGTGGTCCTTAAAATCCAACTTGTATTCAGTGTCTCCCACCTTAGACTGAACCCTGCTGCTCCCCTGCATATAGGGGATATGGAGAAGATCAGCACAGTCTAACATGGCAAAGTTTGTAATTCCTGCCTCTCAGCTGTCCTGGCCCATGTCAACCTGCCCACCTCGCCCTGACAGTGCTATGCTGCATTGGCTTACTGCCCACCAGCTGGAGCTGCCTGCCCATGGTGGCAGGCAGGCTCTGTCCAGGGCAGAGGTGGTGAGATGAGGGAGCAATGCCCTCATGGGCAGCATGAGCAGTGGCACTGCTGTGAAACCTGCTTTTGCCGACCAGGGAAAAGATGGAGGCATCAGGATGCGCGATGGGGAGTGAGGGGGGCAGTTTGCCCTCCGAGAGATGGTGTATGCTTTCAGAATATCTATAAGCTTTGTTTGGGGCTTTCTTTTGTTATTTTGAAATAACTGAACATCTATGTATTTTTTGTCTTCCAATTTGCATGTAGATGTACATACAGCAGAAATTGAACGCCGATAAAATCCCCCAAACTGGTGGTTTGATCATTTTATTCACTGTAAGCTCAAGGTATTTGTTAATGGCGTCAGCACTTTGACATTTTTCCCTTTCCAAGGTGTTGATTCACATTTTAGTGAATAAGTAAGGATATGGCAGGTAATGGAGGAATGGAGAAGGTTTCCCACCTCAGGGTATGCAGGCTGCCTTCTTAGGGGCTGGATTTTTCAAAGGAGCCGAGCACTCCTCTTCTAAAACTATAACCCTTGTCAGGTGTCTCAAATCAAAGGACCACCAAAAGAACTGTAGACTATTAATTTGTCTCAGTTTTTAATTAGGTGAAAATGCACTTTTGCCTTTTCCAGCCTGCAAGACTTTTGACTGTTTCCTTTGCATGTCTCTCAGTCTAAATGGCAAGAGTCAGGGATTGCTCCTACCAGCTGGAATGAGAACGACTTCTGGCAGCAATTTGCTGGTCCCTGAGGACTTGGGACATTTCCATGTCATTCTCCTCATCAGAGGAGTGTGGCATTAACAGCATAGATCTTCTCTCTGAGTCAGTGCAGTGGCTGACACTAGTTAATACTGGAGAAGGTATCAAAGTCACCCGATGGAATAATGTATTCAAAAAGAAAATTTCTTCTTAACTCCCTTCAGAAAGCCTGAAGTGGTGGCACCTGTATCTCTCTGTAGCTAAGGGACATGGAGGGGTGGCCCATGCACTTGCTCTGCATCAGGGGATTCCCCCTCGCTCCCTCCAAGCTTGTGCTCCTTGTCTCCTTCCCCTAAGCCCACATACCAGGGATGGGGTGGCCTCTGGGCCCCTTCAGGACTTACTGACAAGACCCAGGCTGTGGGTGGCAGTGAGGAGTGCTGTGATTCCTCTCTTTGAGACAGCTGTAAATAATGTTGGATGCAGCTAATCCCTTGAGGCATGATGATGATTTGGAGATCAGATTTTATCTGCTGCTGTGCTTCCCATTTGTCTACTGGTGGGATTCTTTACAGGCACTTTCAGCTTCTATTATCCTCAGAGCTTTGTGTCAAATGCAAATATTGTTGTTAATTACTATTTGCATTACAAGAGTGATTACATCTTGCTGTTCTTTAATTCCTGATTTATTGATGAATATTTTCAACACTGATTTAGCATAGAGGCTTTGCCAAGGTGAAAATTGACTATTTGTTTTGTTACTTCGCCAGTGTCTAATCCATAGCAATTCTTCACCACTTGCCCAATGACTACCCAATTTTCTTCTTAGTGTCTATGAGGGATTTATTGAAGGCTTGAAATTCCCCATACAAGAAAAGAAACTGCATTACTTTGTTCAATCTCTTGTTGATACATACAAAACTTGGATCTGTGAAGACATTTTAGGTAGCCTAATTCATTTTGTCACATTGTTTATCCGGGTGTGCCCTCATTAAATTTGCTGTCTCCCGCTTGGAACCACAGTCCACAGCACCTTGCTGCCTTCGTTAGGTGTGAAAAAGTAAAGTACCTATAAGTGTCTATATATATAGTCCATATTGACTGCTCTGGGTTAATCCTCATGTGGTCACTTCTAGCATTTAAGAATAATTATACTGAAGTAAGTATTATGGAATAGCACTTTTGTCTCAGGGGGTTTTCTACATGAAAAAGTCATATAGATAGGACAAGAGTTTAAAATTAGTTTATTCTGTGGGCACAGGGCTGCCTCGACTCACTTCAGTTTGCCACTTGGGAAGCAATTTTCAAGCTATCTGAAAAGGTTTAAAACACTCATATTCTGCTCACATGGGAGAGTTAGACCAGAAGAGCTAATAGTTAACCGTATCAGTGTAATTAAATATACTGACACAGAAAAAGCTTCCTGTCAGGCCAAATCCTAAATTTTGTACTACCAAAAAAAATCCCCCTGAACTCAAGATATCCATGTGTCTAGGCTTGTATAATTAAATGGTATTTAAGATGAAAGTAATTTTTAGACTAAAATCTCCAAAGATTTTAAAGGGAGTATTTTGCCAATGCAAGCTTGCCTTTGTATTTGGGTAAAGGCTTATATTCACTTTTCTCTCCTGCCAGTGTTACCTCCTCAAGATGGTAAAGGCTACTAAAATGGGAATTTTGTGCATCCATCCTTTTCCTAGTATTAAGCAATTCTTATGACATTTTGTAGTTTGCTGATAGACTGCAGAGAAGCCAGATGCTTTATGTCTTTTCTACATTGCTATTGTCAGATTCTTACAACTGAATGAATACAGCATGAGAGCACAAAAACATAAGTCTCTGCTACGCATTCGCCTGTGCTAAATTTGATCTAGGTCTCCAGAAAGAGACAGAAACTCTAGATGTTGCATGTCTGGGCTGAGACCATGTATTTCCTTCAAAATTCACTGATAAAAACAGTAATGATGTGCTTTGAATTTTTTAGGGGTGTTTCCACATTTTCAATGACCTTTTCAGCCAGAGTGCCATGGCGAGGCCATTTACACCACCCTCTTCCATAAAGATGTAGTGCTACAGCAACTCTGATCTTCCTGTACTTTGCAAGGGAGAAGACAGCAGCAGAAGATGGGGATCCACTTTGCAAAGGTTTTCATGGTTGTGAAACTGAAGGAACTTGAATTTAAACCTTCTGTGAATGACTTTCCCAGAGGTACTGTGTTCCAGTAAAATCCACTGCCTTGTTTTTTCATAGGCCGTGTAATCAAATATAATGACATCTATGATAATTTGAAAGTTCTGATGTGCTCAAAAGTGGGGAGAAAGCATGTTGGAGCTTCTCAGCATGTCAATGAGTGACCCCACCACCAAACAGCTGTTATTTGATGATGTGCTGTGGAGAAGCCAGATAATTTATGTCCTTTCTATCCGAAATTGTTACACTCCTTTACATACATCTCTCTTGAGTCTCCCAATGGCATACAAAGCCCAGAGAAATTACAGTAAAATCAGCCATCCATCCATCAGCTCAGGCAAATAAATTTACTAGTTTAGTCTTTGTTTGCTTTTGCCTTTTGGTTTTGTTTTTTCTTTCTTAAATAGAGGAACTGTTAACTCAGTGCTCTGTGATAGTTTAATCTCACTGTAGTGAAGAGCTGTGGTATCACACCTATCCCCATTCTTTTTAATCTTCATATTAAATCTCCTACACATACCCCAAGCATGAGGGAGAAGGTAGACTGTACATTGCCATCCTTCCTAATGCTCTTCCTCATTGTCAGTTTTCTTCCACTCTTAATTCTCCCTCAAGGGTCTAATGATATGACAAGTTTTTCCTGTACACTGAGTCCTTTCCAAAAACCAGCTTCTCTGTCCCAATATTTGCTTCTCTCATTACACTAAACTTCAGCTGTCTGATATCCCTGGGAATGGCACTTTCTCTTACCACATAAAAGGAAAAAAAAAAAGAAAAAAAGTGGTGTTCTGGTGGCTTACCTGTCATTATGACTTTGACAAAGAAAACTACAAATCAAAGAGATTTTAGTACTTGGATTGGCTATTTTAGGGGTTAAGCAGACATCGGAACACTACATTTGGGGAATAATTTGGACTCATCACTATGTTTTATAAGTAGAATGAAGGCAAAGCATGAAACTATGTTTGATTGCCCACTTGCTTGTCCATCTGCATGGCATATACCTGCCAAAGCAGGGCAGAATGCTGCCATTTCACTTTTTCACCTGTTAACATGTGGGTGATATTTGGGGCTACAGCTAATTAAGAAATTATTGCAGAACAGATTTTCTGAGAGACAGTGCTGAGTCAACAAAGTTGGAAGGTTTCACAAGGGATATTTATGCATGTATGTATCTCTAATCCAGTCTCACAGGAAGTTATTAAAATGTTTGGTTCCAAAAGGTCAGTGCATTCTGTGTTTGATATAATTTATTATATGGAAATTGAAATAGTAAGGCAGAAGCAAATATTCTTATCTTTTATGAAAAACCTTCTTTGAATGCTATTTTTTTACAGAATATTGCCTTTTTCTCCATATTTCTCAGTCTCAGAATATCCAGGCTTTGCCCAAGCCCAGAAAGGTCAGTTTCAGGAAGTTCTTTTGGTGTCACTATTCAACCATCCGAGTCCTGTGCAAGTTTCTATGCCTTTGTAGGAAAAAGGGAAAGATAATACCGTCTGTATGTATAGACATTACATGTGTAGACAGGACAAGAAGTTATGGCCATAAACTATAACACAAGAAGTTCTGCCTCAACATGAGGAAGAACTTATACACTAAGGGTGGCAGAGCATTGGAACAGGCTGCCCTGGTCATGAAGTCTCCCTCTCTGGAGGCATTCAAAACCCACCTGGGCATGTTCCTGTGTCACCTACTCGAGGTGACCCTGTCTTGGTGGGAGAGTTGGACTGGATGATCTCCAGAGGTCCCTTCCAACCCTAACGATCCTGTGATTATGTGTGCCATTAACTCTACTGTTGGAAACATTATTCCAGTTTATAAAATCTATTCTTTAGAACTTTCATTACTTCTATGAGCACACATCTTCCTTGGAAATTGTTTCTTTCTTGCCCATGAGCTCTTTCTGTTCTTTATTTTTTCACGCCTCTTCAAGACATTAAATGAATGATACTAATATTTGTCACAAAAAGCTGTAAACCTTTCTGAAGTATTAAAATACGCTGAAACCTGACAAAGCTTCCATCACAACTTGCTAAACTGGGTGACTGTGCAGAAAATAATCAAATTATAACATTTTATTCAAACTACATCGTGTTTTACTACACAAAAAAAATTAGTGTGGTAAACACACTTTACAGAGAAACAAAATAGATTACATTATTGCCTTTGACAAAAGCACTGATGTAAATGGAATTTATTGGAATTGTCGAAACGACAAAAAGAATTTAACAGTGATAATTTCTTTATGCTTACTTTGAAGCCACTGGCAAAATATAGTGACTCCACTTATGGCTGATTTCATCCAAGTCATTGTTGTTCCTGAAGTGGGAGCTATTTTCTAAATAAAATCTATATTATCCGCGTATCACAGGCCCTTCTGGAGGTTTGAACTAGAAGGAACCAATAAGATCTGCATTATACAATATCTGCAATGTCACAGATGAACTTCTGCAGCTGTGTGACACACCAGTACTGCTTGTCTGCAGCTCCAAGCTGCTCCATTACTGCATTTCACTAAAGGCGTCTCAGGTGAAAACTGGGAATAAGGTCAGGAACACCACTAATTTTGTAGGTTTGTTTCCAAGCAGTCTTCTCCCAGGAGTGCATTGCATGTCTTCCCGTGCCACAGGGGGAAGCATGTCTGCCCCTGAGCAGGTGCCTGAGCTGGTGGGTACAGGCTGGTACATGACTGGTGTGTGCTGGTGCATTGGGGCACATGGCTGGAGCTGGCATCTGCCCTGCTCCTGTATGGCAGGACTGACTTGAGAAACAGGCACTTAAAAAAGGAGTTTGTGAGTCTTGGCATTGGTAAATCATCCAAATTTGGCCATTCATTTAAAGATATGTATTTTATTGTTCTGTAGGAAATCTGTCAGGCAACTGATTCTCATCAGTGAAAAGCAGCCTGCTGCATTTTTTCCTTTATTTTATTCTTGGAATTCAACTGGCATTAAATAACAGCATATTTATATTTCTCTGCATTTATTTCTTTGTTTCCAGTTCTGGAAAGTGTCCTTACCTAGCAAACTATTTGAGAAAAGGACCCTTACAGCCTTTTATTAGGACAAAGATGTTGATATATTTGGACGGTTCCAGTGAGATCTGGGTGTGTGTACATTGCAAAATTAGCAAAGTCACACCCTGTAAAATAAATTAGTTATATCAGTGGAAAGGAGGGATAATTATGTTAATACTGGAAGCAACTGCCCGTGTAGCTGCTTCAGTCAAATACCCCAGCTCTACCAGTACACCTTTCTCACTCTACCGCAGACTCTTCTCACTGACGGCCGTCAATCATGGAGGGTATGTGGTGAAGGTACGTGGTGAACGTCTCTTCTTTCCCAGGAAAAAGGGATTTAAGAATATGTATGGTGCTTTTCTGAATTATAGTCTCTGCTTTTAAATATATATAAATGATCAGTTTAACACGGGAATTTGCATTTCTCAGCCCTCAACTGGAGCCCTGTCTTTAAATTCAAGGTGTTATCCCTAGAACAGCAACATTTTTCTTCCTTGATTGCACCCTACCTGATGTTCCTGCAGGCATGTTTCAGAATACTAGTCATCAGGATTTGCATATCTATTTTAGCTCTCTTAAATTGTGTCTTTACAACAATGCAATGACAGAATTTTTCATCCCAAATGACATTCTGTTTCTGGAGGGTCAGTGCTTTGTGTTTTTTGTTTGAAATAGCACAAGAGGTACAGCTAAGGGCAGGGGATGAAAAATTGCTAGATCTTACAATCAGGACCCTCCACAAAGGAACAATGGCAATAATAACAAACATATTCAACTGTGAAATCCATAGGATTTGACTAAAAACTGCTTTCCTATCTCTTTAAATAAATACTTAATATTCTGTTTTAAGTTTAGCAACAACAACATTTAGGAATCACCATGTTACTCTGATTCAGTATGAGTTTGCCTAATAGATTATTCTGTCCCTGACAGCAGTCAATACTGGCTGTTTCAGAAGAAGGTACAAGGAACACATTAATGATCAATTATGGAAAAATTTGCCTTTTGGGCAGCAATTCACAATTTTTATATGCTAGTCACTTTTTGCAAAAAGGATAATACTGGGTGTACCAAACCACTACATGCAGATATGAATAATGGGTTTTCTGCCTTCTCTTATAAATGTTCTTTGAGCAGTCTAATAGTTTAAAAGTCAAGGTGGTCCATAATTAAATAAATTATGATCCATTGGGTATTTCTTGGGCTCTTTCTCTTTTTTTTACTTTTCAAGGGTTGGTAAGGTGAAGGGAGCTTCCCAGCTATTGCGTAAATGATACTTCAGAGTTCCCTTCCTCTAGCAAGAGAGAACCTGAAAGAATAATTCTGGGATTACGGTGTTTAGGACCCTGAAGAACAACTCAGAGATGGGTGTCTTGCTCCCATCTTTGCCAGCTTCAGTTCATTTTTGTGGCCTTTGCAGAAGGCTGCATTCCTCACTTTGAGAAATCTTGCAGAATGAGGTGGTTCTTCCAGACCCTGAGTTCCACGTTTTGTGTGTTTACATCCATGCATTGTAAGTGACTAAACAGAAATCTTGTGATTGCAGAAGTGTGAGTTAATAATACTCCTTGATAATTTCTATTTGGAAAAATGGCCATGTGCCTTAACCTAACAAAACCTTTTGTCCTTCTTGAATTCTGATCATGCTACTATTAGGGCATTTTTTTAACCTACTGAATAAAAGGCTATTTCAAATTTTATTTTGTAGGGTTTTTTAAATTCTATATCTAAAAGATTTTTGAGCTGACTCAGATTGATTTTTTGGGGATTGGTAAAGAGACCATGTAGGAAACTTTTCAGATTTAAACAGATTTTAATATAGAATGAGTGTAGAAGAAATAAGATTTTTCAATGATTTTCACGTGTCCCTTGCTGGAGTATCTTGCTGAGAAATAACTGGGAGCTCACTTCCTCTTAGGGGTTATGCACATCTGAAAAATCCTGAGCTCTGGAACAGAAGGGAGAGAAGAGAAATACAGAGTTAGATTTTCTGTCCTCTAGGGATAGTGTCTGACATGAATTAGACCTACTTAAGTTTTAGATCACATAACCTTTACTCATTTGCTTCTGATTTTGGGATATTTTTTATTGTCATATGATCTTAGTGCTGCACAGAGGTGTTGAAAAAGCTGTTCTGAGTCATTGCATCTGCTAACAGAAGTCAAACCAAAAAAAAGTCCCATCCAAGCACTAAATTCAGCACAGGAGTCACGGCTGGCTGGGTAGTCCTCTGCAGCTGGGGACGAGGCTGTGAGTCAGAGATCTGCAGGGTTTAACCTCAGGGGCAATGGAGCAGCTCATCTGCCATTCAGGAAGGCCCACGTGAGATAGGGAGAGACTGAGGAGGGATCTGATGTGCAGCTAACCCTGTAACAGTGACAGCACTGAAAAAGCAAATCTGATTATTATAATCTTTGTGTCTCTTCTGAATACTATCCAAGTTGTTAGTCTACATATAAAAAAGCAAAATCCCATGCAAGTCTCCTGTGCATTGTTCTTTTCCCTATTGTGCTTAATGACTGATCAGTTATATAAAATAGGTACAACTATCTGATAATGCTTATGTAAGTACCTGTTTAGTAATCCTTCTCTGAACATCACGTTTTAACTGATGGAATTTATTAACATTTATATTGCTGTAGAGCTGAGAGACATCAGCTAGGTTACAGCTGTGTTATGCTAGGTACTGTAAAAAGAGAGACTCTCAGCATGCCACATGAATCCTTGCCCCATATATTTATTTTATGAAATATATCTTCCATATTTGCATTAATGGGAGGTGACAGAACAGTATAAAATTGACCAGCAATTTACAGCCTCTTTATATTTTAATTAAAAACATAAATATACTTCTGTGTAGCAAAAGAGAAGTTTTCTAAAATGAATTCAGAATTACTTAACCAGCTTCATTCCTTCCACCCACAGCTATAGAGGAATTTTCCACGAAGATATGGAAATAATTTTACTTTAAAAAAATATCAAAGAATGAATAAAGAAATAATCACAAGTTTTTATCAATTTAGGCTAATATAGCAGTAGGTGAAAGATTAACTTTCAGTGATACACAAATAATGACTCAAAACTCACAAATAATGCCTTTGTCAATTATCAAGGAATAAAACATCATTTTAACAACCAAATGTAGACTGAATCCTTGTGACTGTCATCTGCTCACAATCCTATGTGAATGGGAGCAAAATTTGGTTTGTTTTGTCCTATTTAGCAGGACTAACATTCATGCTTACTAGTGCTATGTATTTGCAGATAGTGTGTTTAAGTACTTTCATTTTAACCTACTCTTAACCCAAGGATGGGCACATAAATAGCCTGGGGTGGGTGGCAAGGCTACAGAGTAAACATTCTGATAATTGTACTCATAGTTTTATGTTAGAACAGTTTTCTGGAAATTCTTGGCAACATACATTTCAAAGCTGGATTAAATCTTATGAACAGCTGTGCTGATTTTGGTGGGGCTAAAGTTAACTTTCTTCATAGTGGCTAGTATTGGGCTATATTTTGGATTTGTGCTGAACACAGAGTTGATAATATAGAAATGTTTTTGTTATTGCTGAGCAGGGCTTACACAGAGCCAAGGCCTTTTCTGCTTTTCATGCTGCCATGCTGGCAAAGGAGGTTGGGAGTGCATGAGAGGTTGGGAGGAGACACAGCTGGGAAAGCTAACCCAAACTGACCAAAGGGATATTCCATGTCATATGACATCATGCTCAGTATATAAAGTGGGAGGAAGAAGGAGAAAGGGCAGGACATTTAGAGTGATGGTATGTGTCTTCCCAAGTAACCATTACAGGTGATGGGGCCCTGCTCTCCTGGAGATGGCTGAACACCTATCTGCCCGAGGGAAGCAGTGGATTATTTTCTTCTTGTGCTTTGTTTGTGTGTGAGGCTTTTGCTTTCCCTATTGAACTGTCCTTATCTCAACCTATGAGTTTTCTACCTTTTACCCTTCTGATTTTCTCCCCAGTCCTGCTGGTGGGGGGAGTGGGCAAGCGGCTGCTTGGGTCTTGCTTGCTGGCTGTGGTGAAAGTACTATGGTAGATTTTCATATAGATTTTGCACAAATAAGAGAGTTGTTCTCATCATTTAGAACATTTTATAAAATTTAGCATTTCCTTTATTCATTTCATGAGATAATGAACCTACTTTTCGATTAGGCCTATATGCAAGATAGACCAAAGAAGGTATACCCCCTGATAAACAAAGTTGGTAAGCTGGTAACAATGGATGAGTAGAAGGCTGAGATACTCAACAACATTTTTGCCTCAGTCTTCAATGGTAACCTCTCTTCCTACAATTTTTGAGTGGATGGACAGCAAGATGGGGACTGGGGGAGTAAAGTCCCTCCCACTGTTAGTAAAGATCAGGTTCATGATCACCTGAGGGACCTGAATGTATATAAGTTTATGGAACCAAATGAGATGCATCCCAGGGTCCTGAGAGAATTCACTGATGTAGTTGCCAAGCCACTCTCCATGATATTTGAAAAGCTATGACAGTCAGATAAAGTCCTAGGTGACTGGAAAAAGGGAAAACTTGGAACCCATCTTTAAAAAGGGTAGAAAGGAGAACCCTGGGAATTACTGTCCTGTCAGCCTAACCTCTGTAGCTGGGAAGAACATGGAACAGATCATCTCAGAAGTTGTGCCAAGGCATAAGGAGGACAGGGAGAGGATTCAAGACAGCCGTCACGGCTTCACCAAGAGTAAGTCCTGCCTGACCTACCCTGTGGCCTTCTATGATGGAATGATTACATCAGTGGACAAGAGAAGGGCTATAGAAGTATTTATCTTGATTTTGTAAAGCCTTTGACATGGCCCCTCACCACATCCTTCTCTCTAAATTGGAGAGAGATGGATTTGACGGATGAGATTTTAGATTGGTAAGAAAGTGGTTGGATGGTTCCATCCAGAAGGTAGTGATCAACAGCTCAGAGTCCCAGTGGACATCAGTGACAAGTGGTGTCCCACAGGGCCCTGTACTGGGACAAGTGTTATTTACTGTCTTCATTAATAACATAGAAAATGGGATTGAGGGCACCATCAGAAAATTTGCAGATGGCACCAAGCTGAGTGGTAAAGTTGTCACACTTGAAGGATGAGATGCCACCCAGAGGGACCAGGACAAGTTTCCCACAGGAATCTCATGTGATTTAGCAAGACCAATTTCAGGATGCTACACCTGGGTCGGGGCAACCCTTGGTGTCATAGTAGGTTGACTCTGGCTGGACACCAAGTATCCACTAAAGCCACTCAATCAGTCCACTTTGCAACTGGAGAGAGGGGAGAGAATATAATGAAGGGTTCATGAGTTGAGATAAGGACATGGAGAGATCACTCACTCATTACTGTCACAGGTAAAACAGTCTCAAAGTGGGGATATTAATTAAATTTATTACTAACAGGATCAGAGCAGGAGAGTGAGAAGTAAAATAAGTTTTAAAAACACTTTCCCCCACCCCTCCTTCCTTCCCAAGTTCTATCTCCCCCCCACCTGCCCCCAGTGGTACGGGGAGACAGGGAGTGGGGGTTGCATTCGGTCCATTACAGGTTGTTTCTGCCGCAGTTCAGGGAGAGGAGTCCTTCCCCTTCTCCCCATGGGGTCCCTCCCATGGGAGACATTCCTTCACGAACTTCTCCATTGTGAGTATTCCCCACAGGCAACAGTTCTCCACAAATTGCTGAATGTGGGTCACTTTTCCATGGGGTGCAGTCCTTCAGGCTGCTCCAGTTTGGGTCCCCCACAGAGCCACAGATCCTATGAGGAAAACCTGCTCCAGCATGGGCTCTGCTCTCCATGAATCAGCAGGTCCCTGCCAGGACCCTGCTCCAGCACCGGACTCCCATGGGGTCACAGCCTCCTTCAGGCATCCACCTGCTCTGGAGTGGCTCTCCTCCACAGGCTGCAGGTGGATCCCTGCACCCCTGATGGTCCTCCATGGGCTGCAAGGGCACAGCTGCTCCACCATGATCTGCACCACGGGCTGCAGGGGAACCTCAGATCCAGCACCTGGAGCATCTCCCCCCCCTCCTACTGCACTGACCTTGGTGCCTGCAGAGTTGTTCACATGTTCTCACTCCTCTCTTCCCTGCCTGCAATTTTCATCTGCCCAACAACTTTTATGTTATCACAGAGGTGTTGCTGTCATTCTTGATTGGCTTGGTCTTGGCCAGCGGCAGATCCATCCTGGAGCCAGATGGCATTGGCTCTGCTGAACGTGGGGGAAGCTTCTGGCAGCTCCTCACAGAAGCCACCCCTGTAGTGCCCCCTGCTACCAAAACTAGGACATGAAAACCAGATACACACTGGGGAATGAACAGAGGCCAGACATGAGCTGGCCATGTGCACTCACCGCCCAGAAATCCAAACAAGTCCTGGGCTGCATCAAAAGAAGTGTGCCAAGCAGAGTGATTCTCCCCCTCTACTCTGCCCTGGTGAGACCCCACCTGGAGTGCTGGATCCCAAGTCAGGTGGGACATTGCACTGTTGGAGCAAGTCCAGAGGAGGCCACCAAGATGATTAGAGGGGTGGAGCACCTCTCCTACAAGGAAAGGCTGAGAGAATTGAGATTGTTTGGCCTGAAGAAGAGAAGACTTCGGGGTGACCTAATTGCAGCCTTCCAGTACCTGAAGAGAGCCTGCAAGAAAGATGTAGAGAGACTATTTACAAGATCATGTAGTGACAGAATACGGGAGAAAGTCTTTAAACTGAAAGAGGGTAGGTTTAGACTAGATGTTAGGGAGAAATTCTTTACTGTCATGGTGGTGAGACACTTCAATAGGTTGTCCAGAGAAGCTGTGGATGCCTCACCCTTGAAGGTGTTCAAGGCCAGGTTGGACCAGGCTCTGAGCAACCTGGTCTAGTGAAACGTGTCTCTGCCCATGGGAGGAGATCTGGAACCAGATGGCCTTTAAAGTCCCTTCCAACCCAAGCCATTCTATTGTTCTATTCTATGATAATTTTTTTGTCCTTAATTAGCGACTTTTTATGACTAACACTTCCAGATGTTCCAGGTTATAATTCTTGGGTGTATAAAATTCAGTCTTTGCCCCAAGTCTGTCATTTCAGTACTAGTTCTAATGAAACACAAATAGTTTACCTGTAATCTGGGAATAAACAGTCTGGTAAAAATGGAAGGGATTCCTGGTGACAGCAGTCAAAACTCGATTATGCATTCTCAAAAAAAAAACACCTAAATTTTGCATTCTCTGAGTCCTGTGCCTCACTCCAGCAGTCCATGAGACAGCTTTCAAATCTATCAGCTGATTTCAGTCACATTTGGAAGCAGAATAGAACACTCAAAGGTGGATGCCTGGATAAAATGGAAGAGCCCTATTATTGCTCCAAATCTGCAACATGAGTTTAGCACCTATGAGTTCAGCACTCAGAAAATGATCATGAGACCTTAACATTGGGCTCCACAAAGCAATATGAGACCAGGATTCAGTAGTTATTAATGAGGATGAAATTGAAGTTACTATGTGTGTCGTGGGAGCAAAACTTAAAGAGCTGAATTTGCTCAGTGTTCTGAAAGCTGATGCATAGTCAGAAGTGGGATTGTTCATGATCCAGCCTGTAAGAGATTTTTAAGCAGGGTATGATTGTATAAGGGGTTTGAAGAATAGCACTTATATTTAACCAAACAGAAACAGTGATCTAATAGAGACAGGCACTTCTGTCTGAGTTCAAGGAAGGAAAAATTGAAGACATGGAGATAAATGGAAGGTAAAGAGGCAAAAAGGTTTGCTGAAGATAAATTTGGCCAGACCAGTCTGCTACCTATTCCTGGCAACACAGCTTATTTTTAGACACAGAAAACACAGTTGATCTAATCTACCACACATCACCCAAAGGACTCCTTCATACAGGATGTTGTTGATGCTTGAAGTTTACATAAATTCATAAAGCAATCAGAAAAAAATCATTGAAGAAAAGTCTCTCAAGGCTATTAAATATATAGACACCTATTCTGATTAGGAAGTCTGTAAACCATACATTTATGGAGGTAAGGAGATACTTTGAAGGGAAGTAAAGCTGTATACTCACCCCATTTTTATTCTCTTTCATAGACATGGGCTATTGACAGATAGACCTTTAGTCTGATCGGTATGACCATTCTCATACTCCTATGTTCTTATCTGAACTGCACTGAATTATGTGACAGGAAATTATTAATTAAGCTGGAGAACATGTGAAAATAATTCCAGAATTTTAAAATAGATAAGGCAAGGGCTGTATCAGCTATCACAGCAGCGATCCTTCCCCTCAGCTTAGCACTGATGAGGCCGTACCTGGCACCATTCTGGGATCCTCAGAACAAAAGAGGTATGGAGCTCTTCCAGAGAGTCCAGTGAAGGACCACAAAGATGATTAAGGTACAGGAGCACCTCACATATGAAGAAAGGCTAGGAGAGCTTGAACTGTTTAGTCCAGAGAAGAGAAGACACAGGGGCATCCTATTAATGTATATAAACACTTGAAGGGAGGGTGCAAAGAGATCAAAGCCAGGCTCTTATCAATGGTATCCAGTGACAGAAACATAGGGATAAAAAACCAATAGGCACAAACTGAAACAGAGGAGTTGTCTGAACAGTGGGAAACATTTTGTTACTATGAGAGTGACCCAACACTGACACAGATTGCCCAGATACCCAAAGGCCATCTGGACATGGTCCTGGACAACATGTTCTAGATGACCCTGCTTGAGCAGGAAAACTGGACCAGATGATCTCCAGAGGTCCATTCCAACATCTATGCTCTGATTCTATGACTGCAAAAGTGGAAGCAGTGGAAACAGTGATGGAACACTACAAGGGTCCCATCTTATTCCTGGGGTACATATTAAATTTGTTGATTAAACAAAGCTGGATATCACTGTTACTAAAAGGGATGACTGGAGTGAAGTACAGAAGAACTTAAAGGACCCTAAAGACAGGAAAAATCAAAATAGAAAAAAATTAACGCAAAGCACCACATTTTTCTTACCAGCTGGAGGAGCAGAAGAGAGGGACTTGGAGTGCTAGCCATTTGGGAGGTAAGATCGAAGCTGTATGCTTTTGGGTCTCTATCTGTACCTTTACTTTGTTTTGCTTTATTTACAACCATATAATCATAGAATCATTAAGGTTGGAAAAGACCTCCAAGATCATTGAGTCCAACCTTTGACCGAACACCACCATGTCAACTAAACCATAGCACTAAGTGTCATGCCCAGTTATCTCTTGAACGCTTCCAAGGATGGTGACTCCACCTCCTCCCTGGGAGCCCATTCCAATGCTTAACCAACCTTTCAGTGAAAAATTTCTTCCTGATGACAAACCTGAACCTCCCTAGTACAGCTTGAACAGGTTAACCCTAGAAGCTGCGGATGCTCCATCCCTGGAAATGTTCAAGGGCAGGTCGCATGGGGATCTGAGCAACCTGACCTAGTAAAAGGTGTCCCTGCCCATGGAAGAGGGGGTGGACTTAGATGATCTTTAAGGTCCCTTCCAACATAAGCCATTCTATGATAGTGTGATTTTATGATTCTATGATTCTATGTCCTCTTGTCCCATCATGAGTTGCCTGGGAAAAGAGGCCAACCCCCACCTTGCTACAGCCTCCTTTCAGGTAGTTGTACAAATTGATAAGGTCACCCCTGAGACTCCTTTTCTCCAGAATCAACAACCCCGGCTTCCTCAGACTCTCCTAATATAACTTGTGCTACAGTCCCTTCACCAGCTTCATTGCCCTTCTCTAGACTTGCTCCAGCACTTCAATGTCATCCTTGAAGTGAGGGGCCCAGAAGTGGACACAGGACTCAAGGTGTGACCAGTACCAAGTACGGAGGGGGAAATCACTTCCCTAGTCCTGCTGGCCACATTATATGTGATATAAGCCAGAATACTATTGCCCTTCATGGCCACCCCGGCACACTGCTGGCTCATGTTCTGTTGGCTGTCAACCAGCACCCCCAAGTCCTTTTCCACCAGGCAGATTTCCAGCCACTTTTCCTCCAGCCTATAGTGCTGCATGGGGTTGTTGTGACCCAAGTACAGGACCCAGCACTTGGCCTTATTGAACCTCATACAACTGACCTCAGCCCATTGACCAGCCTGTCTGCCCAGATTCCTCTGCAGAGCCCTCCTACCTTCTGGCAGTTCAACACTCCCACCCAGCTTGGTGTCATCCAGGAACTTGCTTTGGGTGCACTTGATCCCCTTGTCCAAGTCATCGCTAAAAATAATAAACGGGGCTGGTCCCAGTACTGAGCCTTGGGGAACCCCACTAGTGACCTGCCACCAACTGGATGTAGCACCACCCACCATCACTCTCTGGGCCCAGCCATCCGGCCAGTTTGTAACCCAACAAAAACTACACCTGTCCAAGCCATGGGCTGCCAGCTTCTTCAGGAGAATGCTGTGGGAGACAGTATCAAAAGCTTTGTTGAAGTCCAGGTAGACCCCATGCACAGCCTTTCCCTCATCCACTAAGCAGCTTACCTGGCCCCAAAGGGAGATCCTAGGGAAGATGTGAGACAATGGAAGCCATCGTACAGGATTTATGAGATCAGACTAGAGCTGGGCTCAGAAGTCAAGGGGTAAGGGTATTCAAAGGGAAGAGACAAAGATCCGCCTCCTTCCACCAGGTTCTCTCTGCTTTGTTTGTTTGTTTATTTTAATTATAGTAATTGTAATATAAAATGCATAAATTGACTCCTAGGTCTTCTTTTAAAGCATTGTCAGGGTATTGTATACACAGCACCTGTGGAAAATCATAACTTATAGCCGGGTGAGAAGGTCCTCCTTAGGACCTCTTGAGAAGGATGCAGATTTGCTCCCTAGAACATGTTGCAGTGCTGCTTCTCCCACCAGGAGAAGGTAAGCCCAGACTGAAGAGTCCATCATGAACTTCTATCTCAGTGTTCAAGTAATGTTTCCAATAAGGCTTTTGTGTGGATTTGAACTTTGGCAGTATCTAAATGAAGTAGCTATTTTGATTGACTTGCTAGTCGTAAGTCCTGAGGCTGCCTGACTCTGGAATTGATAGTCCAACCAAATCATTCCCCTGGAGATGAATATTTATTACCTTTCCCCAATGTGAAAAAAATTGAACATGAATTGTATGTAAAGTGGGAAGGTCAGAAAGAATTCAGCTGTTTAGAGTCATTGACTTGTTGAGAATGTTGTTCTCTAATCTAACAAAAGCACTGAATATATTGTGGCTAAATCTGGTTCTTCACCAACTGAGGTTAAACATCCTTTTGCATGGGTGAATTATGTGGCAGAGTCTTTCTGAGAAAAATATTTAGTGGAAATATTTTTCTCAGATGCATTTCTGAACTGATTCACAAAAATATACACCAATATTTTCATAGGAATTAGGATTTTCTTAGCTCTGTTCCACAGGGGTGGAAAATAGTTGACAGGAAATGTGTTATTTAGCATGTTCAGATAAGCTGTCCTCTGGTTGTTTAAGCCTTAAGATCTTATCACCTTAATAGTCATTCTTGTCAAAGCAGATACATGAGCAGCTGAGGTCTATATTTATAAAGACCTGCCTTGAATCCTGGTATTTTATTTAGGGAAAGATGATATTGCCAGGTTGTCCCAAGAGACAAAATTTTCCACAGGAGCAAATCCAAATGGATTTTAAAAGGAGACTGTCAACCCAGAGACTGATCTTGATGACTAGTGATCTCAGTGTTGTTTCTTTATGGGGCATTGCTCAACATAAGGCCTGTAGATGTCTCCAGGAGAAGAGGGAAAATACAGGAAGCAGCTGGTTAGGCTTGGCTTAGCAGGCTGCAAGGAGCAGTAGATGTTTCTAGGAGAAGGAGGAAAAGAAGGAATCTGGAGGAAAAGACACTGGAGGTCCTGAAGGCAGCTGTAGGAGAAGGAAAGAGTGGCCTGATGGAGCTAGGACCAGAACAGGGGCAGTAGTGCCCTGCTTCCAATGGTGGATGAGTGTTGGGGCATAGTACCCTGTTTCTGGAAGTAAGGTGATGGGTTTAAAACTTTCACTGGTGGTGCAAGGGACGTCTGCAATGTCTGTGAGCTAGTGTCTGGTAGGTTGAGGTGGGAGTTGGTGGTACACTCCTTCACACAGCACTTAAAGCAATTGTGCCCATGACACAGTTTCACTGGCTGAGAGTGGAAAGTACGTGTGTTCTTTGTCAGGATATGACTATTTATACAAACACATCGGCGCCTCAAGTTGAAAGAGGCTGATGTTCAGGCACACATTTTGGCCATGCCTCTGACTTTGCATTTTCTCTGCACATATCTGCACATCAGCGCGCCTCATGTTCACACTGACAACCTGAAGAGGCATTATTATCTAAATCCCAACAGTGTGCTTGAATATGATGATGACACTAATATACACTATTTCTGTACAAAGAAAACTGCACTGAGAAAAGCAAGGAGGATGGCAGATGGGAGCTACAGCTTACCAGGTGTGGGGGTTTGTAGGGACTACTTGTCTGGAGTTTTTAGTCATTATCTTTTCATATGGTACTTTCTCAAAAAAAGTCAGTGTAATTCTTGTCTCTCAATTATCTGTTTGTGTGCTTGCACACATGTACACAACTATCTGTAATCTTTCCCTGTAATATTGCCAGCATGATTTTTTAAAAATCAGAACAGTTGCTAGTAGCTCTGTCTCTGCCTGTTTCCTTTTGCAATGAAGATTGGATTTCACAGAGCAGACCTAACCGTTCTTATTTCCCAAAATGTACCAAAGTTTGAGCTTTTTAAAAGGAAAGATAGAAAAGGCACCTTGAGTATTATTGCTACTGCTGCTTCTTTTTAATGGTTACATGGTGACACTGCTTCGCATAGGATTACTGTCAGCGGCGCGGAGGGGATAGAAGATTGGCTGCCTTGAGGAATGAGATGAGACGATAAACGAAAGACGATGTTACCTCTGCGGCATCTGGCTCCATCTCTCAGTTTTCATTCCATGTGTTCTGCGTGGAGCCAAAGTGGGGCTTGTAGCAGTTTCTTGCCTTTGCACACCTGCCATTGTTAGGCAACAGCACGGAGAGTGAGAGAATTGTGACAAATCTATTTTACTTAAAATAACTGTACTGGGTAACTATTCGAGGGGGTTTAGCACGCATATGTGATAAAGCCAAAAGTTCAACAGATCACCAAAGGTACAGGGTACAGAGGCAGACTGATGAACAAAATTGCTATATTATTCTTTTGAAGGTATTGAAATAATTATGTTACTTATGTGTTCATATGCAGTGAACATGGTTTTCAGAGTGCTGCACTCCTGCTTAATTGAAATGAAAACCCTAAATTTCTTAGCTAAATTTTGATTTGTGTAGCAAAGGCTGAAGCTTTCTCTGAAAAAATCAAGTTCCAGTATACTGACGCCTTTGGAGTGCAGCAGTCAGAGCCAATTTGGGCCATTTTTTCTTCATATGCGTCAAAAGCGTCACAATTAAGACAGTCATGGTAGGAGAGAAAAATTGTAAAATAAGTGAGAGGCCCAACAGAGGGCTGAGAAGAGGAACTGTTTTATCTGACGTCCACTTGTCAGAGTATATTTTCTTCTGCAGGCAGGGCCATGTGGGTAATTCTCAAGCTTGCACCTGACATCAAACAGGCAGCTGCTCTGCCAGTGGTTTTACCTTTTCACTCTCCAAATTGTGTCTATCCAAAATAATTTAAGTAAAAAATGTTATCCCTTAAAAACCTCAGTAGTGAGATATTTCAGTGTTCTATTGAAACTTTCCTGTAATAGTCTTTCTGTTATTCAATGTCTGTTCCTTTCAGGGAAGGGTAATTAAAGAGCCAGAGGAGAAAAGAACCAAAGAATGTGTCTCACCTCTCCGGCATATTTTCAACGGATTCAATTAGGGACATGCAAAACAAAATTCCTTTAAAAACATGATTGATGTTGGAGCTTTAACAAGGTGCTGTCATTGGATACAGAGGCTTTTTATTAATACATGTTGCTAGAAATGTCTGGGACAGGATGCCAGGCTGTTGACAGTGTTTGTGTGTTGTATATGTTTTACACGAAGAGATGGGCTATTCTGCATTTTGTTTTTTCTCTCATTGGTTCATTTCTTTAATCTGAATTGAAACTGAAAGATCTTACTGTGAGGGCAAGGAGTTTTGGGTGAAAAGGGCTGTTAAGAAAATCTACCTTGAAGGAGAGTGTTTTACATACAGAATGTTATTTTCACTAGAATTGAAATATTTAAAAACTGGTGGTTGTACCCTATACTATGCATACTGCAGAGGCCTGGGAAACCATTCATTATCATTTGAAGTACCTGAATTTCTATATATATATGTACATATATAAACATGTATATGTACATATTTCATATGCACACATTCATCTATACTCATATACATCTAGATGATATGTCAGTATGTATATATGATATAGGTATGACAATACTATCAAGAAGAGTGGTAAAATGCTGTTAGTACTACCTATCAATAGCCTTTAGAAGTAGGAGCTGTTTGTGACAGAAGGGAGGCTCCTTGTCACGTATAGAGAAGGAAAATAAACCATGAAATCTTTTTTTTTCCTTTTTTGTTGCGGACATTTGTCTATAAATAGACTAAATGTATTTTCTTTTCCTCTCTTTATTTATTTATTAATTTAATAGTGATTAGCTGCCTGTGCACAATGCAACTCTGATGAAATTAAAAATTTGATGGCTTTTAGTAAGAGGTTATAGCTACATCTTGCATACAGATACCCGTAGATTTGGGGAAGCCTAAGGTGGTCTTGCATGGTGTTGGAAAAAGTTAAAGTGTAGGTACTAGTCAACAGTTTAAAACACATTCTGGAAATACATACGATGACATTTTTCACCAACCTTCTAAAGAAGATTCAGGCAGGTAGTAGTTTAAGGGTTACAAAGAACCAGAAATTCTGTTCAGGAACCACTGAAGAAAATAGTTTAATAAATTGGTTAATTGTGATTTGTTTTAAGCCAAAGAGAAGTTGAGGAGGTTTTACTTTTTTTCCTAAAGATGTCTGAGATTTTTACCTAGAACTGAGGATAAGCATAGTAAATACTTTCACCATGAATCGGATTTGAAACTGCAAGCACTTCTGTACATGAATGATGTTACTGAGATTTGCACGTGACCAAGTAGCACATGTGATTTGCTCTGCACCATGACTTCATCTTTTGTTCATATCAGAGACCTGAGAGCTGGCCCTGGCTGGACTCTAGCATTACTTAAATGGTTTTGTACAGGTCTTAACTCAGACACTGTTTTTTGTGATGCTTTTACAAACAGCATTGAACATAGTCTGAGCAAGTCCATTCACAAAAAATTGCACCCAGATAATAGATCTTTCAAAACTGCTTGTATGATTGCTTTGCTAACACCACCAGCAACTTAAAGCACTGAAGAATTGTCCAGTAAATAAAAGGTACTGCTAGAAACTGCTAATAAAGTTTAGAGAACCACCTGGTGACAAATTTCAAAAAGAGCAGTCTTTCAACAGAAATGACGCTACTTTAACACAAGTAGGAAAATTATCCAAGGGGTAGAAGATGAAAGGTTCAGAAAATCTAACTTTATACAGTGACACACTCAGATACATTTCCTTTAGGTCTAAAGTGAAAATTGCCATTTAAGAATAGAGATTTCGAATAAATAGCAGAGTTGGCAGAAGGAACTGCAGGACCTTGGATTTTGGAGAAAATACGTTAACACAAACATACTCTGTATATATTGCCAGGAATAAGGAGAAAAGGGCAATAAGGTAAAACATTTATCTGAATATATGTCTCAAGACCTGCACTCAGACAATGGAGTTTTTTCACCCATTATATCAGAGCCATTAGACGAGCTCAGTAAATTTACCGTTTGAAAACAGCTAGGTAAAATAAAGCAATTTTTTTCAATGGAAGAGCTGTTCAGATTAGAGACATTGTAGGGTGTGAAAAAAAATGTTTGGGACAAAATATCTGAAAAGCAAGAAACTGGGTAACACTGTTAGGAAACAACATTTTTTCAATTGAAGAATCTCCTTAAATTGGCCAAATGCCTTTGCAACAGATAATGAGCTATATTTCCTGACTACTGAGTCTGAGAAATTCTTAATTGCTCATAAATCCATGTACTGGAAAGTTTAGAACATTTAATGAGTTGGCAACAGACTTCAAAGAAAATGATTTCATACAGACTGAATTACTAGGAACTAATGGACAATGGGTAAATAAGAAGAACTGCAGCTGACATCTGATTTAGGACAAAAACCCCATACATTTTGGAGATTAAATCTTTCCTTCATGGTCAAGTATATTTGTCTTTGACAATGATGATGACTTCTACATATAGTTTGAGGCATCAATTTCAAACAATAATACATATATTGCCTTACTGAAAAATGATCTTGGACTGTTCATTTTCCTCACATGTGTCTTTAGTTGCCTGAAACAGAAGGAGTCACATAAAGAACAACAACACTGTATAATTGTGAGTAACAAAAGATAGTCAGGTCTTCACATGGGTGCATCCTCCCATGCACTCACATACACCCACATTATCACATATTTCTTGCACCTGAACGAGAGTCCTCTACTACTCTGCTACAACACCTCATTGCTGTAAGTTATTTTTGTTTCTCTATTCTTTGAGGGAGAGTTTGATGCAGCCTGACTTGTTCATGTAGAAAAATGTATCTTTTAGAGTCTTGTGCCTTGCACCTGTGATCTTGAAATTAATTCTTTGATTGGGATTCCATTGCATGTCTCATCACCTCTTTGAAATCTATGCATCTTCCATTAGAAGAGTGTTCAAAAGTTCCTCCTTTACATCTCAGCTAGTATTTGTGAAGCCGACGTTTCAAACCTACCATAAAAGTTGAAACATCGCAGAAAAAAGCTTACAGACATCAGATAGTAAGAGCAGCACCAGCAAATCATAGAATCACAGAATTCTTAAGGTTGGAAAAGACCTTTAAAATTGAGTGCAACCGTCAATGTAGCACCACCACCATTTTCATCATTAAACCATGTTCTCAAGTGACACATCCACAAATTTTTTGAATACTTCCAGGGATGGTGACTCCAGCACTTCCCCGGGCAGCACATTCCAATGCTTTTAAAGCTTTTCAAGGAAAAAATTTGTCCTGATATCTAATCTAAAACTCCATTTCCTCTTGTCCTGTCTCTCGTTACCCAGAAGAAGAGATTGACATCCACCACACTACAACTCCCTTTCAGGTAGTGGTAGGCGTTGATAAGGTTTCACCCCAAGCTGCCTTTTCTCCAGCTGCTCCTCAAAGGACTCGTGCTACAGCCCCTTCACCAGCTTCATTGCCCTTCTCTAGACTTGCTCCAGCACTTCAATGCCATCCTTGAAGTGAGGGGCCCAGAAGTGGACACAGGACTCAAGGTGTGACCAGTACCAAGTACGGAGGGGGAAATCACTTCCCTAGTCCTGCTGGCCACATTATATGTGATATAAGCCAGGATACCATTGGCCTTCATGGCCACCTGGGCACACTGCTGGCTCATGTTCTGTTGGCTGTCAACCAGCACCCCCAAGTCCTTTTCCACCAGGCAGATTTCCAGCCACTCTTCCTCCAGCCTATAGTGCTGCATGGGGTTTTTGTGACCCAAGTACAGGACCCAGCACTTGGCCTTATTGAACCTCATACAACTGGCCTCAGCCCATTGACCCAGCCTGTCTGCCCAGATTCCTCTGCAGAGCCCTCCTACCTTCTGGCAGTTCAACACTCCCACCCAGCTTGGTGTCATCCAGGAACTTGCTTTGGGTGCACTTGATCCCCTTGTCCAAGTCATCGCTAAAAATAATAAACGGGGCTGGTCCGAGTACTGAGCCTTGGGGAACCCCACTAGTGACCTGCCACCAACTGGATGCAGCACCACCCACCATCACTCTCTGGGCCCAGCCATCCGGCCAGTTTGTAACCCAACAAAAACTACACCTGTCCAAGCCATGGGCTGCCAGCTTCTTCAGGAGAATGCTGTGGGAGACAGTATCAAAAGCTTTGTTGAAGTCCAGGTAGACTCCATGCACAGCCTTTCCCTCATCCACTAAGCAGCTCACCTGGTCCTAGAGGGAAATCAGGTTGGTCAGGCAGGACCTACCTTTCCTAAACCCACGCTGGAGGGGCCTGATCCCCTGATTGTCCTGCACATCTTGCATGATAGCACTCAGGATAATCTGCTCCATGACTTTCCCCAGTACTGAGGTCAGGCCGACAGGCCTGTAGTTCCCTGGATCCTCCTTTCACAGAGATAAGATTATGTTTCCCATCATTTGGTCACCTGGGACCTGTTTAATTGACCAAGACTGCTGGCAAGTGATTGAAAGTGATTTGGTGAATGATGTATGAATAAAATCACATAGTGTGCCACCCTATATTCACTTTGAAAAAGATCTTATAAAAAATATCTCTGTAAACATGTTACAGTATATGGAATGACTCTACTAAGCCATGTAAATAAAGTTGTCCAATTCAGGTTTTGCCATCTCAGAAGTTACTGCATAACATCCCAACTAATGGTCTGTGAGAAGTCCTTAAAAAATCCAGTTTTCCTAAACTGGAATAAACCCAGTGGTTTATCAATGACTATATAAACACAGTAAGACAAACAATAGCTTGCGTAATTTTCATGTTTTGTAAATATTTAGAAAACAGATATTCTAGAAAACTCAAAACTATCATGATAACTTAGAACGATTATGTGTTGTATGTACTAAAAATGAAGCAGCCTGAAAAACCATGAGGTTTTAAAAATAAATATTAATAAAACAGTTATATATTGGCTTTGCTACGATGTAACAATTCGACCACTAGGACTGAAAATATTTTTGAAACTGCAACAGCAGAATAGGTATCTGATTGCTCCTCAGCATTTATTTTCAATTTCTCCGTTCTTAAAGGCCACCCTACACCAGATTAGTTTTTAGTAAAGATTATTTCCTCTTTTGTGGATGAACAAGTCTGCTTAAAGAGAGAAAAAACTAGAACCAAAGCTTAGCCAGCTCTTGATCCTTGTTCTCTCCTTCGCAGAGGAAGATTCAGTGGCCTTCAACCAGGTTTCTGCTTGACTCGTGGTGTCACTGAGCAAGAGTACAGCGTGTTTAAGGCTTTCCCCCATAGCAAAAAAGTTCTGGCAATTTAGATAGAATCTCAACATAAATTTTATTCTTTTTAACGTGTAGACCACAACTGAAAAAGTCATGGAAAACTGAAGCCTTTTCCAAACCATCTGCCCACAAGTTTATTCAATGCTCTCCATCAGTCTAGAAATTTGGTCTCCCTTCTTAGGGGACTCTGACATGGTGCATTTCTAAAATAAAAGGTGACACCTGCTGTGAAAGCAATGAAGATAATTAGTGTGTCCAACTTCAAATAGTTTTCAATCTTTCAGTGATTATGGATGCTTCCTATCAAAACTGTCCAAGATGCTGTAATTTTTATATGGATTTCTGCAAAAAGATAAACCTTGGAAGTTGCTGGACTGTAAAATAGCAGTACATTATAACACTGGCAAACTTTTAAAAGATAAATCTTGGCAGAGCCACTGGACTGTACAGTATTAACACACTCTGACACCATTGGTTGTCTTAAACTCTAGAGAAGGATTTTTCTTGTGTAACAGAATGGAGAAGTGTGTGTTACCTTAAAAATCCATCTGGCTTAAGTTTATTCACAACTATCCCGTGTAAGTGCATATATGTCTAGCGAGCTCCTTCTAGAAAGGCAACAATGGCAATTACATGATTTATATTGGCTTATATACTGTAATGATAGCTCTGAAACAAAGTCTGACAATTCCAGTTCTGAGAATAATGGCTTATCTGTAAAAAATAAGCTTCCAAAATAGTCAGTAATTTTAACATCAGTGTAAAATGTCCCTTTTATCTCCTTTTTAGCATTTTTGCAGGTTTAAAAAAAGTTTATTCTTAAAAACCCTACCAGAAATGCAACCTCTCAGCTCACTTATCCAAGGGACTCTATCTGCTAGGAACTCCTGAGGCTTAGATTTCTCTGTCCCTGCTGCAGGAGCAGTGACCTGCTTGAATTTTCTTTCCATGGTTTCACATAGCTCCCATTCCGCAGCATCTGCTTTACCACCATACTTCCTCCTCTTCTCACAGTTTCCTACTTGGCATTTTCCTCTGTTCTGTTACAGCACATTCACCTGCACTCTGACTCCACGTCCTCATCTTCACGCTTGTCTGCCTCTCCTCTGCATCCCTCTTGATCCCTACATTAGTCTCACTCAATTTGCTGTCCCGTTTCCAGGAGCATTTCCCCTCCCTGCTGCTCCCACTGTCTCTGGCATGTCCATATTCTCCTGTCCCCTGCTTGGCCCTCACAGACTAGCTAACAGACCATTACCTTCCCTGATGGCATCGTGTCTTCTGCAAATAACAGGGAGTGGCATCCATCTTCCTGTTTATCCTTACTTTCACGCAGAAACTTTAAATGGATCTGGCAACCAATCTTCTGAGATCAGGTTTGGGTTGGTCCCTGTGTTGGTAATGGGAGATGGAAGGCATTGTACTTACAGATCAAATTGCACAGTTTTGTAAATGAAAAAAATTATTAATAATTGTCATAGCCAAAAATTTATTAATAATATATTGATAAAAACCCTCTAGCTAACATGTTTTTGTGATTTGAGCAACATGAAGGCTGGTGAGGCTGCTGACAGAGATTCTGCACAGTTGCAGAGGTGTGACAGCAGACTCAAGAATGGGACTTTTCCTCCGATATCGATCAGACTGTGCTCCAGTGAAACCCTTACGAAATGTTAGCATCATTTACTGAGCTCCAATCCTAAATAAATGTTTGCCTCACTGGTTTTCACCTTTCTGTGGAAAGTTGTCCTGTGCTTTGGAACAATTTCTGCCATTTCTGTGACAACTGTCTTCCAAAATGTAGAAATGGTGGCAACTTCAATATGACGTCTCTCGCTGCACACAGTAGAAAAGTAATCATGACCTAAAACTAATCACTGGACCTAATAAAATACTTTGCCTTCAATGACTTCAGGAGCTTCATTTTATTTCTAAAGCTAATCTACCCTTAATGTGTGGGGAAGGAGGACAATAGACCATGTTGTCTCAGTGCAGGCTGGGAATCTCAGGCGCAGCGTGGTTTTGCAGTTTTGAATAGCAATCCATCACTGAACAGCCAAATAGAGGCTATGGTTTCTTTGCAGCAGCTCTTTTTCAACACTAGGATGACATCTGTGCCCTCTGCAAAGGATGTCAGCCTCAGAGGTTTCAAACACAACTGGGCTTGAGTGGGCTGTCTGCAAGGTGGTTTGAGTGGTTTGAGTGTTATTTTTTCTTCAAGAAACTGGTTCTCCAAGGATGATATAACGTTTCTGTCACCCAGAGTTTTCAGCAAGCACATACCAAAATGCGACAGCTAAGTAGTGGGTAACAGCAGATGGAGGATCACAGACACAGACACAGAGCTGTATGTCACAGGAAAAACAAGAAATTATATGCAAAACTCCACCTGAAAGAAGAACTGATGCAATGTGTGTGTCAGAGCATTACATAATCATATCTTCTACTGTTGCTCTCTTTGATGAAAGTTTTGACAACAAGGGAAAATATTTGCAAAGATTTGTCTACAGCAAACTGCATTAAATATATATATATTATAAAATGAATTTACAAGTAAGTTCTTAAGATACAGCAAGAACAATTTCAAGTTTATTGTACAGTTAAATACTTTGACTCAATATAGTCCTTCAAAGTAGTTGAGTTGTGTTAAGACTTCATTGTAAAATATACTGTACATTTAATAATCAATGCTGTGTTCTCACAAAGAAAGATCAAAAGTAAAATGTTAATCTAGATTTTCTTGACTATTTCATTCTTTTACTATACAGTGTTTTTCTTCTTCATGGTGACCTTGTTAGAAGTCTGACAGTGTCAGAACATCTGACACTCCAGGTCATTAGGGACCATGCTTTGCCATAATATTATGTAAGATATTTTTCTCTCAGAGAGGACTACAGAGCTTTCTTTTCACTTGCATTTGCAAATAGAACTGTGGGGTTATGCATCCAGGTATATCCTTCATTATTTATTATTGTGACATATGTTCTTTGTGTAAATTTGAAAAGGTTTTAATCCATCAGGGAATAGATTTAGCAAAATTTTAATATTACCCATTAATAAGTAGTCTCACTTGTTAAGAGCAATGTCCCTGGAAATAGTGTATCATAATCAAATATAATGAGCCAAGAATTCTTCCTAGTAAATAATTTTCTTCTATATTTTTGGTATTTATACTGATAGAGAGGAACATGGCAATTTTTCAGTTGTTTCCTATTGATATGTCCAATTCAATAGCTCTCAGTCACTCATCCTGTGGCCCTGCAGAAGTTATTTGGCAGTTCCATAGATTTTTAAGCCATCAGGGACCATTAGATCATCTTGTCTGATGTTTCTGCATAAAACAGGTCAGAGAATTTCATCTAGTTATCTCCTGTATTGAGTGAAGCAATGGGTATTTAACCAAAGCTTGGTTTTATGTCACAAAGTTTACTTTTTTTTTTTTAAATGGGGAATATTTCATACCTAAGCTATGAAGATTCATTAATGTTTCCAAAGACTCTGAGATACTGGGATTTAATGTGCTATAAAAGTGAACAGTGGAAATATTTCCAGTGATGACCTAAACAGGATTTTTTAATCAATGTGATGAATTGGATACTGGGACAAATTAATCAGTGGTGTCTCCAACAGGAAGGAGTTTTGCCAATTCAGTCCAAGATTTTCTTATTATAATATTGCTGATAATTTGAAGAAGGAAAGATATACAGTTATAAAATGACATTTTAAAAAATGTTAAAATAAAATGTCAAACAGAAGGTAACTTTAAATATTCAATGTCATTAAATTTAATTAATAAAATTTTCTTTAGATTTCAAGTTAAAAATTCACAGAGATTCTTATTCCTTTTAATCTTCATTAGCCCATGTGTGTGTGTTATTAGTTATTTGTTAGGTATTTCTGTAAACATTTGATGATATTAGCAGTGAGAATGTAAAACCAAAATTCTTTAACGCTACTGGGACAATAAAGTGATGCCTGCCTTGCTACATGTGCATACCAAAGAGTCTCCCTTTGATGGCATTCAGTTATGGAAGAGCTACTGCCAAGCCTGTCTGAGGCTGCAAAGTGCCTCCCGGTTCCATGCCTGTTCCAGCATCATTGCCACTGCATGAAGCAAAAGTAATTTATACACTAAGGGGTAGGTAGTCCAAGCCATGTTTTCGGACTTCAGTGAACGTGACTTTAGTATGAATTAACCAGGCTTTCTATCGATTGTTTTCAGGAAATCTACACAAGAAAGCACAAAGCTTTAGAAAAATATTTGTGTTCACTGATTTGTATTTGTCTTTGCTTTTTTAACAACACTGTGTTTCAGTTTTCCACATTGAACAGTATTGCCCTTGCTACTGAGTCTTCTCTGGGTCTTCCTTGAAGAAATTCATCTTCAAACAGCTTTTGTGAACTTTCTTGATAGTCAGAATTTCAATTTACAACAAATCTCCTTCAGAAGAGGGGGTAGTCAAGGCCATTCTAATTTATTATGTATACTGTCTATTTATATTTACCTAAAGTCTATGTATATTTAGTCTACTTAAAACACACACACAGATGTATTTGCTGAACAAACAGTATGTTCTATCCCAAAGTTACATTTACAATGAACAGAGTAAAACTTTTAAGATTGGTAGTACCCATGTGAAGTGAGCTATTATGTAGGAGACACTAAAACTGGTGATAATGATTTAAAACTCTGCTCCATCCAAATCTTGTTTTTTAAACAAATTAAATTAACAAAAATACTTTTGCTTAGAAATAATAAAATTTCAGGCTTATTGCTTTACTTCTGAACAGCTAATATGGCAACATGTCATGGTTTAAGAGCAGCTGGCAACTAAGCACCATGCAGCCACTCACTCAACTCCACACACACCTCTCACCCCAGTAGAATGGGGGGGAGAATCAAAAAAACCACTTGTAGGTTGAGATAAGAACAGTTTAATAATTGAAACAAAATGAAATATAATAATAATAGGAGTAAATAACAACAACAATAATAATCAAAACAACCAACAATAATAATATAAACCCCAAGAAAAAACAATAGTGAACAATACAATTATTCACCATCTGCTTGCCAGTGCCAGGTCCCCATCTCCAAAAGCTGATCAGCTCCCATCCAGTTTATGTACTGGACATGTTGTTCTGTGATGTGGAATATCCCGACTCAGCTATGGACCCTCCCAGGTTTTTTGTGTTCCTCCTCAGTGGCAGAGCATGAGACACAAAAAAGTCCTTGACTTAGGATAGACACTACTTAGGAACAACCAAAAGATCAATGTTTTATCAACATTATTCTCATACTGAATCCAAAACACAGCACTGGACCAGCTACTGAAAAGAAATTCACCATCCCAGATGAAACCAGTACACAATACAAATAAATACATATAAAATTTAAAGAATTAAAAGGAAGGTAATTTTATTCGTTGAAGATTTACAGATTTTGTAGTTTAAACTTTTGGGAACAAGTAAAATAGCTGGCACTTCTTCATGATCCTGCAGGATCTGCTTCTCTGACCAGTTTGACTCTGATATCCTCTGGAAGCAGCAATAAGTAACTTACTGTCCTCAGGTGACCACTTCATCTGTTCCTTGGTATTTGAAAAGCTACATCCTCTCTTCACTGTTCACCAAAAGGTGGGGAAGAGGAGGAGGTGACCAGCAGGGTTTTGGGGGCCCAGAGAGACAACCCTATGGGAAAGGAGTCCCAGGAAGGAGACTGCTAGAACTGGGAAAGGATCTCAACATGTGAGGCAGGGAGCACCAAGGTAATATTGCTGGACATGTCTTCTTTCACAAAAAAACCCTTGTAGCTGAAGGAAGAGATTCTACTTAAAATAGAAGAATAATGACTTTTTTTTAATTAATGTGGAAATGTGGATAGCACAATCACTACCATGCCTTCAAAGACGCGACTGGATTTAGCGTAAGTCACAGGTAATCCAACAGATGCTGCTGTTCTTACTTCTGGACTTATGACTGCTCCCATACACAAAAAACCCACTTAATCCTTTTTTTAAAAGCCACATGAAAAGACTTCCATGATAAACAGAGTAGCTACTCACTAGAACTAGCAGAATAGAAAGCAAGGAAATTAATAGTTTAGGGCCCTTGCAAATCTTGAAGTTTCCTGACATGCAAAACTCCTACATTCTTCTTATCAAAACCAAGAAAATACATATTTCATCACAATGGCATTAACTTTGACCTGTGCATTGTGGCTTTTATGTATTATTTGTATTATATTGACTTAGAGTAGAATTCATCTTCACTACATATAGTCATTTAAAGTTATGAGTTTCAACTAAGCTATTTGTCCAGGTTCCCCTTATAGTAAATGGAGAAAGGTAAGTTCCTCCAAATGGCAATTCATCCCATTTTAGGATAGGTGTCTGAGATAGACTGGATGAATTTTTCTCTATTGCAGTCTCTCTACATTACTGTAGAGGAGCACAAGTGACTAGCTTAGGCTAAGCACTCAACTTTCAGATGGCTAAAAATTAGATGAGATGAATCCCACCCAAATATTTTCTTTTAGGGGATGTATTTAATTAAGAAATATCTCAAAGTCAATTTGCCGTGTGTTATTTTGCTAAAAATTAATAAGTGGTGTTTCTTTTGAATCATATAATATACCTGGCCCTTAATGAATAACCATAATATCAAATAATAGTAAAATTACATACCACTAGATCAATACATGACATTAATATGCACATAAATAATTCTCATACTCTCTTTCAAAGAAGGACATTCATTTAAACTGCTAGTAGGAAACAAAGCTTAGGGTTTTTTTGAAACAACAATCATGAATTAATTTTGAAATATTAACAGAGTTGTAAGAACTAAGTATTTCTGAAAAATCAGGCTGATAATATTGTTTTAGGGTGAGAATAGGGGAGGAGTTCCAGTGTGTTTGTTTCTATTGGATAGGAATTGTATGTTCAGATTTTATTATGAGATTTTTAAACCCTTGACTATTAATTTCTTTGAGTTTAATGTCTGGGTTTGGAAATGATGCAATAGATGTCAACACTATTGTCTCTTAGCAACCTCGATTAGTATTTGAAACAAAGGAGGGTTTGCAAGCTTTGACTTTTTCCCATGTATTCACAGATTTTTTGTGTGTGTGTGTGAACACATTAGTGAACGAATCAGTTACTAACAGTTTTTAAAATGGGAGAGTCAGGCCATCAGCTTAATAAATTATAGGAATAATTTATTTATTTATAGGAGTGTTGTAGGGCAAGGAAGAATGCCTCTTGTGGAGCCCTGCCTCCTTCACTGTGCACCTGACAAGATATGCACATCCCCTAGGTGGCTGAGTTAGCCATGCATGCCTGCACATCACAGCATGCCTTCCTTCCAAATGCTGGTAGAAAGGGCTAAAAAGTCACTGCAAATTACGTGTCACACCTGGCAGTAGTGTAGGCTGCAAGTTGCTACCAGACCTCCTATTCCTTTCGTGTCAACAAATTGCCCTCTGACCTGGAAGGATATGTCTAGAGTGAGAAATTATTTGCCCTAGATCCAAACTGGTTCTATGTCCTGTTCAGTTAAAACCAGGCTTGAATGGATTTAAGTACCTTCAGCTCAGTGTATGCACTGGTTTCATTAGCCAGCTGCTCCACAAATAGCGATATTTTCACTGCCTAGGCCTTTGGATGTGGCTTGTGAAAGTACAAGGTGTTAAGATCTGATTCTTGAGAGATGCCTCTGCCTGAATTAACGTGCAAACAAGACCATACGTTGAAGTCAATAGTATAGATTTTATTTAACAGTAAATGTGAGATAGAAAGAGAGAGAAAGAAACAGAAAAGGGGGGAGGGGGAAGAGAGAGAAAGAGAGAGCTCGCTCAAGCAGAACATAGCCACCACCTGTGGATCCAGCAGCATTCCATTGGTCCTTCTTCACCCTGGGCTTCTCAGAATGGGAGTCCTTTTCACTATTTGTACGTTTTTGTAAACAAAGGAATTAATGCTCACTGTCTACACAGTTCTCTTATTCTATTAGTTTAATGATTCCCTTGCTTCTAATGCTGATTAGACCAATGCTTAGCCTTTTTCTTCTTTTGAGTCAGTGGATCTCTTGGGTCAGTGGCCCTGAGCCAGTGGTCATGATGTCCCCCTGTCAGAATTATATTTTACCCAGTCAGAGCTGAATTGGGTTCAGCACAGTTGCCAGTTGGGTTTCCTTGTGGCCCATAAATTCTGCATTCTTTGTGTCCATTATCAGTGATACATTCTTCTCCCCCAGCTGTGTTAACCTCCCCCTTGGCCTGAGTTAACAGTCAATAGTACCACCTTTATCTTATCTCAAGTTCCCATTACAGTGTTTCAACTTACAGTTCAAGTTCCAGGTATCCACAGAGGCATATTTGGGAGGAGCTTTGGTGGTTCCAGATGACATCTGTCCCATAACTTGGGATGATCTTTGTGTGACCAGAGATACGCATACAAGCACGTGCTTCTTTACACAACTTGCCACAGTGGCAATTTTTGTCTGAATGCATTACTCAGGATGTGCTAGCCAGACCTCACCTCTGCCAGGCCTGGATGTAGTGCCATCTTGTTGCTCCATTCTGTGCTTATACTATGGCAAAGTGCCTTGTGGTCTTAACAGTGTTTGAGACAGGCAATTGTGCTCCTTACACAAGGTTCCTACTGATTGTTAGGAAGATTTCACCAATCAAAAATGAATTTTGGTTTCTTATTTTCCCTCACTAATTATAGCTATATCCTCTGACCATATTTTGTGTAATATCTCTTCCATCTCTAAAGTTTGGCACTTGCATATTCACAAATAAATCACATTCTTGCTTCACAAGAGCTTGGTATGAATAAATTTGCATTCAGAATGAGTTGGTGAAGATAGAAGAGTGAGTCTGGCATTGTAATGATAGAACTGTATTACTTATATTCATTTTGTGACACTTTGTGTTGCTATAATCACATCAAGCCCTGATATCACTCAGTTTAAAACAACCATGGAAGACTATGCAGATTCCCCCTAATGCCTTGACATGCCTTGCCATGCCTAACCTTGTTTCACTCTCCTACCTCCTGCTGTACTAATACTTTTTGAGGAAACCATAGAGGAAACATGCATTCATGCCACTGTGGGTGATCTCGGACATTGGTCTCCTTTCACACAAGCCTTACATTTCTGCTGCTGCATACCTGGCAGAGCGAACAAGCAAAAGCTGCATCCAAGGTTCACATCAGAAAACTCATGGCATTGCTTCTTTCATGTTGTTGACTCTTGCCAGTTACATCTTCCAGTTTAAAAGGCAGAAGTAGTAGTTTCTATCTAATAACAACAAACTGATTTTTTTCCTATAAGCACAAGAGAAAACGCCTTCAAGAGCAAAAATGTAAAGCTGACCATTACTTGCTCTGAAGGCCCGGTAAAGAAGCCTGCTGTTCCAATAAATGAGGATCCAAAAATCCTTGGATTGCTTGCGTATTCAAATTTTGACACTCACAGCTTAATTCCTGCATGGAACTTGTAGGAAATAAGAACTCTTAAAAATCCCTAAGAATAAATGATTTAATCCTCAAACTGGAACTTATTTATCACTAGCGTATTGAAAAGAGCAAAATAATGATAAATTACCAAAGGAATATGCACTTCTATGTTAATATTTATATTTTTTCTTTGAATTGAATACAGAAAATATAAAGCTTTAACATCCTAGCAGAAATACATGATAGCTGTAGATAGAGAGACACAAACTGATTGTCAGAAAGACCAGGCACAGGACTAAAAAGAATTCCCAAGGAGAACTGAAAGATTTGCATACAGTACTATGACTATGACAACAGGTCTGTTATAAAATATAATTTGTTCTGAGTCAGACCTATTTAAATGTGTTTCTGGTGTGATGCAAATGCCTCTCCATGTTTAGCCTTCTCAAGCATGACTTTTGTCCCTGGGCTGGTTGGAGACATCCATAAGGAGCATGAGTGAGGGTCTTCATGGTCGTGTGACTGACTTGCCGCTGGTGGGTCTGGAAGGCTAGGCATGACACTGGCAGTCTAAGTCACACCGTAACAGCCTAACTCCCCTCACACTGTGCAGACCCCAGCTGAGCTGAGGCTAAGGCCTGCCAAAACCTAGCACACTGAAAGACAGGCCACCAGGAAGAGCCACGTTGCTCACATACGGGTTCAGTCCCTACAGCCATGCTTCAGAAGGAGAGGCTTCAGACACCTGCCTTGTGAGAGAGAAGGAGGTGACAGCATCAAGCCTCCTGCGAGTCCAACTGCTATTTGTGCACTGGCTGTTATGACCGAGGACTGGGAACAGGGTAGAGTTTGCCAGTGCTGGCTCTGCCCAGTCCAACAGTTCATGTCTGACTCCAGTGCATGTCCAGTTCAAGTGTCTAACAGCTGTGGCTGTTTGCCAGTGTTTCCAAGAGCTCCGTGTCTGGAAATCTGGGATGGTACCACACAAAGCAAGAAGATAGAAGAACTTGCATTTCCTATATTAGACAAAACTACCAGATAAATGTATGAGAAGACAGATGCAGCACCTCGTGACAGGGCATGGAGCTTTGCATATGGTCATTGACCTGGAAACCTCTGCATATGAACTATGATATCCAGTCCTCAGGGCTGATGACAAGCAGGGAGAGGAAGGACAAGGGGACCTTAAAGGGAAGGAGTTTTATTCAGTAGGCCCTTAGATGATACACTTAGTCCTTTTAAAACCTTCTAGCTCACCGAAACCAGTGGCAACTGGGTAAGAACTTTCCTATTTGAGTCCAGAGAGTTAAGTGCTGTGAAGTTTTAAGTTGTCTGTGGTTACTTCAGTGGTTTCCTTTATTGTTTCTTTCTTTTGGTAGATATGAACAACTTCTAAATAAACTAAAGGAAATAATTCAGCATTTGAAGGCAGATGCCTGTGATGACCTAATAGACTTTTTTTAAAATTTTTTTCTTTCATCACTAAATACTTCTGTGGTTCTGTCAGTGTTTCAAATAAGACTTCCAAGTGCCAGTGAAATAGCTTCATGTTAGGGGGTTATTTTTATAATTCAGTGCATCCAAACTTCATGAAAAATATGCAAATCACCTTCATTATAACCATATCTTGTCGCAACATGCAGCATGCGTAGTGCCAAAAATGAATGCATTCATGGCATCTTTTGGGTCCTAAGATCCAATTATGTCTTTTGTTGTTCCTTTTTGGCTTTCTGTGTCAGCTGCATGCTCTGTAAAGTTACTGATTACTGACCTGTTGGCAACTTTACAAATCAGCTTTGAAATGCAAGCTGTCAGTAGCTCTTGAGTACCCCAGTCCCAGGTTACCAAGGCCATGCAATGCTGCACTGAATTTTTAATCAGTTTTTCCTCTGCTTCTGCCTAGCTTTTTCCAGGTTAAGGTCAATTTTGAAACCAGCTGAATTCTTTAATAATCACTGTCTTTGCAGTCCTCACTGGGTTCAAAAGGAAGAACAATTTTTTTCATTGCATTAATATTAATTTTTTTACTGTGGGGGCTTATTACAGGGGCATACTTTCTGTTTAAGTATTCATTGTTAGATCACAAAGTGCGCTACAGTGTAGCCAAAGTATTGCCTCACGAAGATAGGAGTGAACTGCCACTAACCTGAAATTTCACCGGCCCCACTTTCAAAATGAAGCAAGGCTGCTACTGTAACCCATTTTATGTCTTTTCCCTGCAGCCATGCAACTCAGAGGAGAAAGCTTGCCACCTCAGACACATGTCCTTTGGCTCACCTTTCTAAATGTGACAACCGCAGTTTATTTATTAATTCTACCATTAAGCTTTGATCTCTGTTTTAAAAAGTTGCAGCTTTTTGTCTAAGTAAGCAAGACTAGAATAAGTCTTAATTAGAGTACTGGAAATTTGGACCTAAATGTGAAACAAAACAGTTATCTTTATTTCCTCTTCAGTTTACCCACAGTAGCATTTATCATCTAGGAATTTGATATACTGAGTAGATGCTTATTGATTTCATGACTGGTGAATAATCCAGAAATTCTTTCTTTTTGAGGATGTGTGATGCTTTATTTTACTAGATTACCTTGAAGTTCTGTTTATTTACGGGTTCCTATGCCATGATGACTGTGCTGGTTTAAGAGTTAACCAGCAGGGGAAATGAACTCAACTTAAAGGAGAGATTATAAGTCAGAATAACAATTTATTAAAATAATACAGTGAGTACAATCATACAAACAATTGGTCCTAACACACAAAACCCAAAAGTATAACCCAGCACCCTGGGGCATGAACAAAGTGGTGTTCCTTGGGCCCCGCTTGAGTCCAAAGTAAAGGGAGAGGGGAAAAACATGCTGGTGGGAGAGCTGTTGCAGTCTGGTCAAAAGTGGTGATTGCAGTCCAGTGGTGGTCTAAGTCTGGTTGAGAGCGATGAGCTGCAGCCTTCCTCTGGATCCCACGAGTGGTTAAAAAAATGTTCCAAGACTCCAAGATTATATATCCTCCAGTTCAGGCAGGAATGCTCAGTGCTTCCCTCAGGGTGGGGAGTTCCACAAAGGGTGTGAGGACAAGAGCATCCTCCTATCTCACAGGCCTCTTAACACCTAGTTTATAGCCTGATGAGTCAGGCTCTATGGGCAGAGGGTGCGAATAGTCTATTGACAACAGTTTCTGGGAAATGGCATGGAAGGCTATAGAATACACAGTTTTGAGTTACACCCATACCATGATGAACTGATCTCAGCTGTCCTAACTAGGACAATGACATACCTAATCAGGTAGTTATCACCCTTTTTTCACCACAGCTTTTTGCATACTTTTACAGAATCTCATAATAATGTGATTTTTTTTCTCCCTGGAGTGAAAAGACAGTTAAAATTGCCCTTTACTACCAAGGAAAGCAAGGTAGTAAGTATTGTGGTAGCATTTCTTGTGCAATAATTAATAACATATGATTAAAAGATGTTGATATTTGGTCAGATCTTTAGCATATCTATTCTCTTTGAGGCTACATTTGGAATTACTGGGATTTCCAGGCACTAGTAGCAGTGCTACTATATGTAAGTGAATTCTCAAGGTTGTTTTAAAAGCTGTTTGCCCACTACAAATCTTGGGGCAGTTAGTGACAATAATTACTCCAGGATATTTAAAATCTAGAGTCCACTGAAGTTTGAATTATTTATGTCTGTGAGCAATGGTTTATACTGAATAAGTATGGGTGGCTTATAACAAGACTCAAAGAAGGTGGTTCTCTACAGGTATCTCAAAACAATCACAATAGCAGAGGTAGCTGGGGCAAGAACTTACTGATTATACACATGAGATATTGAAAAATAACTGATGATTCATGGATAGTGTGCAAATGTAGGACCTGAAAACTCAACCACAAAGTTAAACAAACAGTTCTGTGGTTTCCAGGTGGCTTTCTATAAGGTAAGGTCTGGTCTCATTTTAAGCTCTAGTCAAAATTCTTCTGTGTCTAAGATTTAATAAGCAGTCCTTTCCCACACTATTTCTCATACTAGTTGACAATTTGCTGCTTCCTTTTTATGGATGATGGCGAAGAACAAAGAATTTGGTCAGTCTCATCAAAATGATGGAAAGCTTATTTTACTAGTCATGTGAGACCTTAATAATAATTGAGAATTTTCTTCTTCTGTCCTTTTCAGTGGAGATTGGTCAATAGTTAGCGTGTTTTGAAGTGGTAAGATGACCAGTGCACAGAATGACATACATGCTGGACTGTTGCAGAAACCTTATTCCTTTATTAAGCCAGCAATAAGGATTGTTTTCCTGGTGGCATTCACTTGCAAAATTTTTAAGGAGTGTACTAATTACATCTAAAAATGGTTTCTTGTTTACAATTAAAAAAAAAAAAAAGGTAGCAAATTAGTGACTTCTGAAAAAAAATACCCACCTTGAAAAATTCAAGAAAAATTGCTTTCTAGGCTATTGCTATTGCTGGGTCTGGAGCTGCTCATATTCCAGTTTTAACAAAGTGTCTTAACCATCTCCACAGAGATGATCGAAGACCTCCTGAGAAGACCTCAGAGTGTTCAGATTTTTATGGATACAGGAGTCTATGCTGCTAAGCCTCTCTTAATTTGAAACCTTGGAGCTAATGGATCCTTTAAAGACTTTCTCTGAGCAGGCTGCTATGACTATGTGGTTACTGGTCTCAGGGACAACTTGGGACTTACTTTACCGTACAGAGAGAAGCTTTCAATGAGAACTCAATATTCTGCTGCAATTTGTAGTTATTTTATTGTACCTACTTTAGTAAGTACAGTCCAGCACACTTTATTGACACAATTGAGAACAGGAGTCACATCTCTTACGGGTGCCTAGAAAAACAGGACAGGATTAGAGAAAGCAATTATTCAAGGATCTTTGAAAGGGAAGAGATGATAAGGCTGAGAAGAGCACTGATAAAGAACAGAGAGTGGATAAGCCAAAACTGAACAAGAAGAGCAATAAATAGGCAATTTGAGGCTACTCCACTTTGACAAATAACTCTTGAACCAAAGATAGCTGCCGATGACCAATAACAGCAGTTATTTGATTTAGGTAGCACACATAATGTGATAACTGATGGGCAAGAATTTCTTGAGGGACATCATCCTGTCATGCAAGATTTTTTATAGTTTATGTTTTTGACTATCACTTTGGGTTGATCATAGTAGAAAATATAATGGTTTCCATTGACTAGATTGATAAGTGGCCTGTAAAGCTGAATGATACCCCAGGAACTTAAATTTCAGTACAATCCACATCACTACCCACACAGCGCATAACTGCATATAGAAAGCATAAGAGAGAGTAATTATCCTTTCCAAACGTGAATTCAGGATCTCTACCTTGGTAATACAGAAACAAAAAAAAACAGTGCGTGAAGAAAGCTTTGAACTCTTTGCAGACTGTTACCCTGACAAACTTTAGCTGAAAACAACCAGAGTTTTGAGAAAGTCATACAAGCTACAGTGCGATAATAAGGTACTGTGACAGCCATGAAGATGACAAGAGAGCTGTTTGCATCTCTCATGTGAAGACAGGGTGAGAGAGTTGGGGTTACTGGTCCTGGAGAAGAGAAAGCTCCAGGGAGACCTTACTGTGGCCTTCCAGTACTTAAAGGGGCTTTATAAGAGATGGAGAGGAACTTTTTACTCCAGCAGATATTGATATGAAAAAGGGGAGTGGTTTTAAACTAAAAGAGGAGTGATTTAGATTAGATGTTAGGAGGAAACTCTTTACTATGAGTGTGGTGAAGCATTGAAGAAACACAGAAGAAGTTGTGCTCTGAGAAGCCCAGAGAAGCTGTGGATGCCTCATTCTGGATGTGTTCAAGGCCAGGATGGATGGGGCTCCGAGCAACCTGGTCTACTGAAAGGTTCCCTACCCATGACGGGGTAGAATGAGATGATCTTTATATCCCTTCTAACCCAAACATTTCTATGATTTTATGATTCTATAAATGGTATTTCTTATGGGTAATGACATCCCTCATTACACACCAACACAAGGCCAGACGTCACTACCATTTGGTATATCTTTAGAAGCAAAACTGTCATCTTATACCCCAATGAACTTGAGATACAACATTTCTAGTCAGTGCCATGAAAAGGACCACCACAAGGAAGGGTTGAGCCAGTTTCTTTACAGCCCTACTGAGAAAGGGAGTACTGCTGTGTCCTCTTGCTGTCAATGCAGTGTAGGCTGTGAATGAGTTTAGAGAAGCAAACATGCAACAGGAAGTTTTAGGAGTACACTAATTAGTTTACTTTCTTCAGAATAAGACCCATTTGAGAACACTTGTTTTTAACATAATCATCATGGCTAGACTTCACAAACAAAGATTTGGGAAGGGCTCTACCCACATTTTTTAGAGGCATGCTGGTGGCTAAAAAGGCCAATACGAGATAGACAAGTCAGGTTGCAAAAGGCACAGCAGAAGGACTCCTTAGGTGGTATATTCTGCAAGGCACGATTCTTTCTGTGTTGTCTTTTCTCCTCCAGAGTGATCCTGCGTGCGTTCTCAAAAGAAGCAGCAGCATTAAAGATAGTCTCCAGACCTCCTGATTTGAGGCCAGAGTAGACCAGTTATGTTGATCAATATGGCCAAGGCTGAGATGCTGTTTCAGGGAGTCCTTGTATCTTCTATTCGGGGCTCCTCTCTTGCGGCAGCCGGTGGCAAGTTCACCATAAAGCAAGATCTTAGGGAGGCGGTGGTCCTTCATCCTGGACACGTGTCCTGCCCAACTCAGCTGTGTTCTCAGCAACATGGCCTCAATACTTGTGACTGCTGTTTGTTCTAGATCAGATGTATTGGTCACATAATCTGACCAGTGGATGTTTAGGATTGTGTGGAAACAGCGTTGATGGAAGCATTCTAAGAGACACAGGTGGTGGCGGTAAATGACTCATGATTCGGAGCCATATAAGAGAGTAGACAGCACTATGGCTCTGTAAACACTGATCTGGGCACTTTTCTTCAAGTGTTTATTTCGCCAAACTCTTCTATGAAGTTTTCCAAAAGCACTATATGCCTTTGCTAACCTGTTGTCTATCTCTCCATCAATTTTACCATCTGAGGAGATGAGGCTACCTAGGTAATTAAACTGCTGGACTGATTTGAGCTCTGATTGGCCAATGGTGATATGGGGATGATGGAAGACTTCCTGAGGTGCAGGTTGATAGAGAACTTCTGTCTTCTTTAAGCTGACTTCCAACCCAAAGAACTTCTGTCTTCTGTCTTCTTAAGCTGACTTCCAAAGAGCTCAGCAGCGTCTGTAAATCAGGATGTTAAACGCTGAAGAGCTGCTTCTGTGTGGGCGACAAGGGCGGCATTGTCAGCGTAAAGCAGCTCCTGGACAAGGGGATTTAAGGTCTTAATGTGGGCCTTCAGTCGCCTTAGGTTGAATAGGCTTCCATCAGTATGATATCAAATGTAGATACTATCTTGATCATCAAGGTCTGCCGTAGTGACCAGTGATAAAAAGGAGAGTTTGAAGCCCATCACTTCCTATCACACCTTGCACTCTGGGTTTTGGGTATAACCAAAAAAGACTCAGATTATTCCTGGCCTGTTTGTTGGTTTTTTTCCAAGTCGTATATGAAGCAATGAAAAGAGATCACAGGAAAACCCATCTCTGCTCATTATGCTTCCTGCTGTTTGGTGTGCAGCTACTCACATGAGGTATGTATTTGCATGCAGCTTTTTCCTTGCTTTGCCTATGACTAACCAGAGAGAGAGGAACTCCGAAGAGACTCGTTAAACCTATGAAAGCTGCCACAGTTTGTCACATGTGGCTCCACACACGTAAGCAGAGCATTGCTTTATAGTAAGCAGTAAGTCTCTCCTTCTGCAACAATAGTGTTTCATGTCACTGTTTTAGTCTCAAGAGAAGCTGCTATTAAATGGTAGATGTTAGTTTAATATTAATAATTGTCTTAACTTCATGCATCTACAGGTTTTCATCTAGTAAAAGGGAGCTATTCATTTTTCCTCATAAAAACAACATTCCTCTGAAGGGAATTTAACAGATGTAAGGAGGTTGATGGCAGGTGCAGCATAATGAAAGCAAGACACTTTGAACTGTCAGTGGCTCTCTAACTGCTCTTTGTATTACCCTGGCAGAGGTGTGCCTGCTCCAGTTCAAAACAGCTGCTCTCTCACAAGTGTACTCCTGGCTCCCATTCACCACCCTGCAAGGAAAAGCAGGGCTGCAGAAGGAGAAAAAATGTAGGAAAAAATATCTGGATCAGGTGAAAAACATCTGCCTGCACATCAGTATAGTTTAGAGCAGTCAAGAGAGCCTGTAATGTTTTATAGAGCTTGCATATTGTCATTTTTAAGGGGAAAGACTCAGAAAATGAAGATTCATTAATGCTGTAGCACTGGGTGTCAGGCGAATACCTCTTTCATCATTCAGCACACCACCGTGGGGAGCGCTGCTCTTCTGCAGAGTGTTCTCCGTTTTTCTCCAGTTAGTATTAAATTGGTGCTAGGGCTTCTGCCACTTCTCCAGGAAAAGATATTAATAGGTCTTAGCAAGGGATGTTTCTTGCCAGCTAAACTGTAGAAAACCTTTCTCTCATTTTATCTTATTTTAATTATATTGCTAGTTTGTAAGGCATTAAGAGTCTCTCTTTGTGCTTGTTTTTCATATTCTTCACCTTCTTGTCATGTGAATGACACAGCACTGCCTATTTTCAACTCTGTCCACTTATTAGTCTTTTGAACATTTAATAATCAATTTTGTGCCTTTTTTTTTTCTTCATAATTCCCTCATCTCAGTCCATATCTTTCTGGCTGAAACTTTCAGAACAGTCTGCAATATTAATAAAGACTGCATGACACTGTAGTAGAAAGGTTTCTTGACATAGGTTTAGGGTGACCTGTAAATCTCTTGTGGAAAAGTCATAAAGTAAACTATGCAGCTCATCTGAAATTACTGTTATTAAATCTTCATACAAAGGTTGCAAGATATATAATTTTGAGACTGGTGCAGAGGTTTTTTCTAATACTATTGTTTTTCTAGTACTGTTTTTCTAATACTGTTCCTTCAAGTTTATTTTCCTTTCATTCTTAATTTGTCTTAGTCAATCAGCAGAGTTTTTTTTCCAGGAGGAGTTGATATCTTTTGACACTGTATATAGAAGCCCTTCTGTTCTGCCATGTTCTTTTTTATCCATGTGATTACACAGTGAACGGGGCTGCCTTTCCTGAGGCAGATGCTGGAGCTTCTCTACTGTGGTCAGGAGAAACAGGGACTCTTGAAGACAAGATTGTAACCACTTTATGCAGTTGTATATGCAATAGTCTAACCTTGTCCCCTTCTAGGTGACAGGAGAATACCTGGGAGGATGCAATTGCCATTGTATTTTACTATTTGTTAAGATTTAAAGAGAAAACAAAATATTCTAAGTGACTACAAAAGGTTGTTTCAATTCTGTTGTGAAATGCCATATTTAGAACAGGAGAAAAGTTAGGGCCATGGAACTTATCGTTCTATTTGACTACGTGACAGGAGGTTGTGTCAAGGTGGGTATCAGTCTCTTCTCCCAAGTAACAAGTGACAGGACAAGAGGAAATGTTCTCGAGTTGCACCAGGAGAGATTTTGATTAGATCTTAGGAAAAAAATATCTGCACTGAAAGGGTGGTCAGGCACTGACACAGGCTGCCCAGGGAAGTGGTGGAAGTGTTCAAAATGTGTATGGATATCATGCTTGGGGATATGGTTTAATGGTGGACACAGCAGTCATGGGTTAACAGTTGGACTCGATGATTTTAGAGGTATTTTCCAACCTTATAGATTCTATGATTCTGTGAGGACATACTGTATCTTTAAATAATTAATTGAGAAAATATTGCCAAAACAGATTATACCTAAATTATCAGTATATAATATGAGATCTGTTTCTCAACTATCTCTCTTCCCACTGAAGATGTAGAGCATTCCTGTAAGATCTTGACCGAGAAAGGGGCATATGCCCTGGAGCACACTGTTTTTAATCAATAATGATTTTGAGTATCTTGCAAAACAAAGTTTTATGCTACTGATTTAACTTCTGCATTGTATATATTTCAAAATACATATTTGACTGCCTTTCATATGAAGTAATAGACCATATTACATAGGCTTATTGATATGCTTCATTCAAGACATGGTGGCCCCAACTCAATAAAGCACTTTAAGCATGTGCTTAAAATTAAATATATGCTTGAGTATATTACTGAAAATCCACCCACAGAAAGGTTTTACTGAAAAAATGTGGCTTTAGGCATATTTCTGAGTACTCTGCTGAACTTCAACTTGTAAGCCCTATTACGTTGTGAATTGAATGGAGTCACTCAAAGTGTATAAAATTAAGCATGTTTATGACATGTTTATGGTTTTGCAGGATCAGTACTTCATATCTTGGAGCACATGAGGAGCTCTTTAATAATGAAGGGGTTCAGAACTGGTCCTTTTAAGTGGCAGTTTTAATAAAAAAAACAAAATAAAAAGTATAAATTGCAGAGTAATGATGTTAGTTCAGTTCCCTAAGGTAAGCCTTACATCATCACGTTTGTATACAGTAAATAAACCTACAGAGAAAAAAAATCCAGACCAGTAAATGGATTATAGAAATGAGTTTGGTAATGAAACTTTACACAGCAAGATATTTGCCAGTGAAGTCAAGACATGCGTGGCTGAAACACTGTTTAAAAAAAGGTTTTTCAGTCTGCCTAATATTTCACTGGCCTTTGAAACATTCATTTACATAAATATGTTTTCTTATGGCTCCCTTGAAGGTGGGATTTATCATTTGCATGCTGAAGATTCATGTTGGTACTCTTCTTAAGAAAATTTTCCTGCAACATGAAGGAAATCAAGTTACCAGCAAAACAATAAGGCAGCTCAGAGTGAGCTGAATATTCATATTTTGTCTTAAAGCATGAAAAAGCTTACAGGTCTGAAGTTTTAAGTTTCTGTGTTAAAAAACTCGAGGTCCCAGGCATACAATGACTTCCACTCATATGAAGCATGAACTGATACAGTGCACCTTGTAGATCAATCGTGTTTTTATCAGCCTTCTCCTCTTCATTCACTTGCAGAGTGGATTTAAGCTATTCCTGTGTGATACAAAATTCAGTGCATTTAGCAGACCAGAGGAAATTTAGATAAAACTTCTTTTTTACAGACAACTTACATACTGAATGAAGCTGGTCCCATCACTAGCCACATGCTTTGAGTCAAATACCTGTAGTGCCCTGGCTTGTTTTCTAAGCAGTCAGTGCTCTTCCATGAAGAACATCAAGTACCACAAAGTGACAAAGGTGAAGGCTAAAGTAGCTGCTGCACTAGCCATCCAGGCTTCTAGGAAACATCCACACAGACAAGGAAGCTATGCTGCAGGCTCCAGGCCTGAGGTCAAAGATGCATAATTATAAGCATCATTTCCTGATATTAAAGGCTCCAAATCATTAGTCTTTTAATACATAATATCAATAGCTGTAATGAAAAATGCACACGATGCAGAGAATCCCCTGAATCTTAATGTACTCTCTGCCACTGGAAGTATAATGCAATATATGTATCGGATAATCTGGAGAAAAAAAATAGGTCAAATGGTGAAAATGAGGAGGAAGGCAGTGGCTAAACCTCTGATTCTGGTGTATGAATGCAAATTGCCCCCATTCCTGGGGTCAGCACAAGCAGTGCCTCTGGAAATATAGTGAAATGGAGTGTGAGTGGGATTTCTGCAGAATGCATGGTTTTTCTGGCTCCTGCACAGTGAGATGTTTCACACTGTGCACAGCAGATGGGAGCTGGGAAGTTCGGCCCAGGCATTGAAGCTTGCATGCATACACGGAAAAAAAACAACCCCAAACACATTTTGTGTGTGTGTCATCAGGCTCTGGCAGAGTTGCTGCTGGTAGCCTCTCACTGGGCTGTGTCTCGGTTCATGTGCACTTCAGCATCCTCGCATGCCCCTGGCACATCATGTGAGCGCAGCCACTCTGCCAGCACATGGAGGCTCCCACTCAAGTGGGAGCATCAAGTGATACTAAACTTTCAGGGCAACTGCTGAGCCCTTTTTTTGCTCTCCAGCAGACCACCTTTTCCCAGTGCATGGATATTGTGGGCATACTCCGTTTAAAAGTAATTTTCTAAGGCTACCCAGTCATTGAAAGCAAGCAGAAAATTTATCTGGGTTCAAAAAAATAAGTTGTCTTTTCAAATTGTAGCAGCAGATGTAGCTGCGAATAACAACAGACTGATAAAATCCTATACCCCTTGTTCTGCTTCAGTTTCTTCTCTACTTTTTTTAAGTTCTCAACAGGATGTGTGGATGATCTTCAAGCAAGATGGAGATCCTCCTCCTGTGTCAGATTTTCTGAGTCACAAATCCATCACATTCAGAGACAGCACTAACACCCTCTTAATTTCTTCACCCTTTTGAGCTTTTATATTGCCCAATTCAGAAGCTTGGAAAAGTTGGTTATGCACAGGATAAGGCAGCCTCAACTAAAGCAAGTAATGCCTAACCCCTCTTTATTATTCATGATCAAGAACAGTGTTTCCTAAACATTTTTTAACATAATCTTAAAAGATACACTTGGTCTTTTTTGAAAAAATTCCACTGATTCTGTTGTTGCAGTGATTTCCATTTAGGATAAAATAAAAGACTAAATTAAATTTCATTTATTACTTTTATTTCCTCCTCTCCTTTCCCCATTTCTGTTTGTTTGCTCAAGTGTTTAATATGTCTAAATTTTTTAAAGTAAATCTATTTTTGCAGGTTTTTGCAGGCAATGTACAGCAATCTGTGCAGAATTGGTGTGGGAGAGAAATAACTTGGTTTTGGTTGTATATAGCTGCCTGTATAAATGAGGACATTTCTTGATGCAACGATTTCATTAGGTTAGTCAGAATCTCTAAACTGTAAACCAACAGAAACCCCAAATATGTACCTGCAGACAAAAAACTACATTAATTTTCATTGAGAGGTTGGTTTCTGGAAAGATGGCCATGAATGCACAGATCGAAAAGTGCTTTTTGAACCAATCTCTTCAAAAGTTGTTTCTACCCAGATGCCCATGAGAATCTGAAATATACTGACACATATGGGTTTACTTCAGCTCTTGCTTCTCTACAAGGCTAGTGTGAGAAATGTTGTAGTTCCAGGGAAGGCTTTAAATATTCCTATTTTTCACTGCAAGAAGCATTACTACTGATCCATCTACTGATCCATCACATGAGCTAAGATTTCTCAACTCATTTCTAGCCCAGTTTAGCACGCATACAACTTTGGATAATTGGGGCAAGTTCTAGACTCTTTTCTGAACAAAACCATAACTCCCTGAGCATCTCCCTTCCCACAGCAGTTAACTCAGCCTCGTCCCTAGGCAGGAAGCTGCATCCCAGCATTCAAGTGCTGCTCTGGGGTTTTTGAAGCATAATAGAGCTTTAGGCCTCTGAGGGGAGGATGAGGAAGGCTTGGAGGAGAATGTCAGAGATTCCTAAATTAAGGCTTTTTGTTTTCTTCTTGACAAATGAAGAGTGAGAGGCACTACTAGAAGGCAATTCAGACCTCAAGAGGCTGAAAGCACTCCTGGAGCTGCTTCTTCCACACTTCATTCACTGTAGAAAGAGCCCAAGGTGATGAGGTTCCTGTTTGGGCGCTTAAGATAAGAGCTTAAAATTAGGTAGCCTGATCTCTCTCCTTTACATCACCACAAATCCCCTATTTTGCCCTTTGGTACAGCTTGCACAGGGTGGCTCATTAACACAATATTGATGTTCTCTGATGAGTGAGGAGGCCAATAAGAGCAGTGCTCAGTGTGAAGTATTTCACCTGTTTGATACCTGTTTTTTCCTTAATTATCTCAATGGTGCAGTGTGTTTTCCTATCCCAGTGACATTCAGTTGCTTGTATTGTTAATTTTGGCTTTGTAGCTTGCATCTAGATTACCATTTGTGTGTCCCCAAAGTGGTATCAGTTGCCTGAAATCTTGATTCCTCAGTGTTGTGTGGCTTGCAGAAATGTCAGCTGGTCCAAGGGAGCGGTTTTAAAAGAAACAGAGCTGATCTGACATTCTTCAAAGGGAAGCCTAGGAGACTCATCTCTGCACCTGGATTTGTTATATACACCGAGCAATGGGAAGAGTGCTATGAATGCTGTCACTCGAGCAGTGAAGAGGGACAGGCAGCCATGTCAAAAATGACAATGTTTCTTTTACTAGTCTTGCAAAAGATGTCTGCAGTGATGTGACTGCAGATGACATCAAACAACATAAGTGGCTGGTTTCTGCAGTAGATTGAAATTCATCCAGTTCCCTGTGTTCGCTGTGATGACTTTCAATGCTAATTCTCAGTGAGTGAGGCATGAAATATATTCACAGGCTATACACAGTTAGGATACTTTTAAGTTATTTGAGATACCTGTGATATAAACATCTGTGCCTCTTGCTTTTGTGCATTTTCTCCTGCGTTTCAATTACACAGTCAAAGAAACACTGGAAAAGGGGAGAACAAGTTTGCTGATCTAGTTCTTTTTCTTTTTTTTGAAAGAAATGAGTGCCTCATTGTCTAAGTAGAGGAAAACATGAGATAGAAGCACACTTTCATCTTCACCAACAAGGAAGAAATCAGCTGAATTGATGCAAATGAGGTGTTTTTGAAAGTGATCCCCAAAGCTTGCTGTATTCGCTAAGCAAAACTGTGGGTTGCTTAAACTTTCATTTGGAAATCTAAATAATGTTAGATAGTGTAAAAGACGAAAAAGTTTTAACTTGAGTTTTACTGCATGACTGTAATGCTCTTCGAAAATGAAGCTAAAGCCAGCATTCAGCACTTATACTGTCCTGCAGCTGCAGCAGCCTGTGTACTTTACTGTATTTTAAGAGTGTGCTTCTCAGTCCTGATGACCCTCTGCTTTTCCTAGGGTTACCTGAAAGAGAGAGGCTGCAAACTGCAGGGAGGTAGGAGGGAAAAGCTTCCTGTCTGTGCAGGTCATGAGAATCTGGTGACAGGAACTACTCCCTGGGATCTGTAGAACAGGAGAACTGGAAGGACAGTCTGCAGTGCATCAAGTCTAATCCCAGGCAGGCGGAGTTATAGTTGTATAAATAAAAAGGGATCTCTTCTTCAGTATAAACTGATACTAAATCTTTTTTTAAATCACAAATAATTTTTTCCTTTTCCATACATGACACTCAGTATCTGCATTTTGTATTAGCTCCTTTGCTAGATACTCTGCTTTTACAGTCAGCTAGGAAGAAAGAGAGACATATTCCTGTCATGAATTTTGGATTTCAGTCTCAGTTCTAATGGCTTTTTTACATAAAAGACATATATAACTGCAACAGCAAGGGGCTGGCACTCTTCCCTTTCTCAAGGAGAAGATCCACAGAGTAGTGTGTAACCTCTCTTCCTGACTGCTCACCTTGAATTCTGGGGTTTGTATAATGGAATAGCTTTTATAGGATAGGGTGAGAATATCGTCACCTTGGAACAGATTACCAGATGAGAAAAAATAATTTAAATAAAGGAAAAAGAGGTAAATCCAGGACTCTCACAATCTGGCTGTGCATCCTTCCCACTGAGCTACCTAACTCACAAGCTGTGGTGGTTTCTCTTGCAGAATATACCACCTAAGGAGTCTTTCTGCTGTGCCTTTTGCAACCGGTCTTGTCTATCTCTTATTGGCCTTTTTAGCCACCAGCGTGCTTGTAACAAACATGGGTAGAGCCCTTCCCAAATCTTCGTTCACGAAGCCTAACCATGACCCCAGAGGTCAGCACAGTCAGAGTTTTGCCCTGTCTTGCCAGCTGGAGCTGCCAGTGGGGTGTTGTGTCAGCTCCTTGGCACCTTCATGACCTGTTAGGCTGGTGGCAGTTCAGCCTCGTGCCCTGGGCTGCAACCTACAGCACCCAAGCCACAAACACCTGACTGTAGGTTCTCCAGAGTTGGGAGCACCCGAGGGACCTGCCAAGGCTGGTGAAGCAGTGTTGGAATGTTGAAACACCTGGTGGTCTTGGGCTTCTACACTCGTAATAGTCTAACAGCGGGATGGGGGTTGAGATGGTTCGGGGACGCAGTCTGCTGGGAGGACTCCAACAAAACCTGCTGGATGGAGCCTCTCAGGGAAGAGCCAGTGGTTTCTGGATCTTCCATGGGTGCAAGCACATAAAAGGTGTTTTCCTCCATCAATGCTGAGACACCTTTGGGTGTAGAAGGAAGCAGAATTATGGATACTTGTGTGGGGATTCATCTTGTCTACCTTTAGATGTTTGTTCCGTGAATGTATGTATACAAGCTTGTTACGTCAGGCTCCCATTGATGAAAAATAGGCCCTGTTGGGATGTAATTCATCAGACTGATGTTTTCAGCATCTTAGGAGCTTTTTAAAATTTTACTATGAGCTTCCTCTATGTTGGTATGTTTATTTGTGATACCTAATTATTGTTGTCTTCTGACAAAGCTGTAGTAAGAACACTGTCCTCCCTTTTTAAAAATTAATTTCCCCAGATATCTGTTTCATAAAAGAGTTGTAAGGAGAAAAAAAAAAATATTTAAAGTTTCTCTCTTATCAAATGCCAGGAAATATAGAAGGGAAGTAGAGCTGAATTCAGATGGATCCATAGGCTCTACATATTTGTGACCGGAAACACTGGCCATTTGCTCATTAATACCTCTTCAGCATTCAATAAAACAGAATAAAGGCTTTTATTTTATTAAATATTAATTAACCTTTTCATATTTTTAGGGAAGGCTATAGGAATAAAGCATTGATGGAGGGAGCTAACCGAAGGGATAACAGTAAACGAGACACAATTTTCCTGATTTCTAGAAAAAGCTCTCCTGGCTTTACGCTACCACTTTATCTAATTATATCTGATTTTTTTCAACAACAAAACATATAGAGAAAGAAAAAGAGAAGAAAGCACAAACAGCTTGGCTCTTTGGAAAAAAAAATTCTCACTGAAAGCAATTTTCCCCCCTCTTTGTTTACTGGTGAAGGTGAAGCAGTAACTCAACATGCAGGTACAGATGTGATAATTTACTTGTCAGTTAGGTGGTGGAAAAATCACTCTTAATGATAATTGTTGTATTAAGGTTGGGTTTTTTTCTTTTTTTAAAAACATGAAGGCAGCTGACTATTCTTTTTCAACAGTGCACTCTACTGTTTTTTATTCTTGGCCCCTAGCATCGTACATTTATTTTTTCAGAGAGGGATATATCGTGTTCTATCATTCAGCACAAAGGCTATTTGTGGTCCTGAGTCGGGTCTTCTCTATCCACTTGGCAATGCTATTCCCTGTTGTTAAGGATGTGCAGATAGAAAATGTACTTATGATTCTGTATAATTTACTTGTTGAGAGAATCAACCCTTACCTTTCTTTAGGTGTTCATTTCTGAAATGCAGTAGATCATAATCTTAATCAGTTTTTATATTACTTTTTTAGCACATCTATTGAACTTGTAGACATGATGCATTTAGGTGATTTAATTGTGTGTTTTAAGTATTCAAAATTAAAGTTAGGGGGAGCTACTTCTTTGGAAACATGGTGGTTATTTAGTTCAACTGGTTAGAGAAAAAGTACTTTTTCTTTTTTGTTTGTTTATTGGTTTCTGGTGATAAGGTTGGTGTGCAGTTGACATAAATGGGAACCATGCAAATTAATTTGTTTTGAAAACCACCCTGAAAAGTCAGATGATGCAGCAGAAATGGGATGAGGTACAAAGTAGCCATCGCAGGTAAGAACAGAATGAAAGCTTCTATGAAACTGCCAGGAATGCAGGCAAAGATTGTGGCTATCATAAGGAGATCTAAGTACTAAGGCGAAACACACCCCTTTACAACAGAGGTGAGTTCTTCTTCAGTTCTAATTAAGCAAATAAACTAAAATAGAAAGGAACATTCTGTTATATATCAGTACATGCAGGAACCTTAGTGAACAAGACCCTGGCCTCCTGGCTTAGCTTCTTCCCATAACTCTGACCAATAAATGTCCATGAAGAATTCAAATACCAAACAAGCTTTTTTTATTAAAAGACCTGTAAAGGACAGGACCTGATGTTAAGTGCGATTAGCGAGGGAGATGCCATCACTGACAACTTACTTGTCATGAACACACAAGTGCCTGTCACATGTATAACCTGCCTGGCAATTCTCAACGCTTTTAACTGCTGATGTTCCACCTAGCTCTCTAGATATTCAGGTTTTTGCCAGCCCTTCTACAACCAATCACCTGAGTGCAGGTCAAATTACAGTGCAACTACCTACCTCCATCTACTGCACCCCCAGCGCAGATGAGGCATGCAGAACCAACTATTATAATGTGGGTACAAGCAGTAAGATTTACACCAGGAGATAAGAATGGAAGGAAAATATGTGCTTCAGGGGAAGGGACATGGGAGATTGAGCTGGAGATCACTTTCTTGTTCCTATTGCTACCAGTGAGTTGGGCAGCACAAGGACTTAACTTGTTGTTGTCCTACAGAAGCAGCTGCCACCCCAGAAATGCTAATGCTTCTCCAAAAAAACAGCAATAACCTGTTTCTTCATGGCTGTAGTGTACCTCATTAGGTATGGGAGGGTTGCAACAATCTGGTCGTCCTCAGCAATTTGTTGTCTTATTTAACCAAATCCCTTGGTACCAGCATGACCAGACTGCAGGCCTTTCCTCCCCAAAATGAGCAGTTTGCATTTGCTTAGGGATATCACTATCTAGTCATATTTTAATGATGCAGCTTTCATAAGGCTGGATTTTCCTTTTGTCTTTTGTCTTTCTTCTGACATAGCAGAACCCTTCAGAGTGTATTAGCCCTCACAGCAAGACTCTCACAGAAGGAAAGGCAAAAACAATTTCCAAAATTTGGCAGTACTTGAAATAATTTCTTTATTAAGCGTATTATAACAATTGCTTTTCCTTTTTACGGGTCCTTTTTGTCATTTCTGTATATCCTCAAATCCACTTTATATGAAGTTTTACTGGAAAAAAAAAATACAGGCAAAATAGCCTTTGTGAATTAGGAAGCTTTTAGTATTATTTTTCCTTTTCCACCAACAGAGGGAGTACATTTATCTTTCCCCTCCAGAGCTTTTGGCCATACGGCTTGGTTAGTGAGACCAGTAACTTTGCTGTGAGTGTTGCACTTGTTAGGGCAGGAGGTCAGTCAGGTCTCGGCTTGCAATCGTTACAAAATCATGGTGCGGTATAAACTGCGTAAGATTAAATCAGAATAGCTGGTGCTGCTGGCTGAATGGGTCTTGCACCAATTACGAGCTGCATATTGAAATTTTGCAATGTGGTGCACTCCCTTAAGGACTAGTGATGAGATCTGTTAATCGCATTAAATTACCTACTGGTAACTGCACCATTAATGCATGTCAGCACCACTCCTGACAGGGCTGGCTTGAGGGGTTTTTACTGCCGTAGGCAAACTGGAAAGTGTGTGCCATTCTTAGCCGCATTTACTTCCACTGTAAACAGTCAAAACAGTCAGTTGAATCTAGGTCTCAATTTTAAATTATACACTGGTGACTTATTTAAGTAATTAGGGCCATATTATCCACCTCAACAGCTGAAAAATGTTTATGAAGAGGAGTCTTCATAAGAGTAATTACATTTCTTTCCTGATCTCTCCTTGACCATGAAGTACTTGTGCAATTGAACTGCTTAGTGAGGATTTGGAAAATGCAAAAAGAGTGAGGCTGGGAAACAAGAGATATTTGTTGCCCAAGGCCATGTGCTCTCTGTGGCATCAGGGAAATCCTGAAAAAGTTAACACTGAGTACGTCGGTGCTCTCTATCCCAAATTCTTCTCTGTGTCATTTTCAGTCTCCCAAACTACTACTAGACCTCCTCAAATTCCTTACTTCTAATCAAAATTATACTTCAATTTAACTATTACCCTTCATCACATATTTGCAAAGTTGTTGCCATCATTTTGATTTGAAATCATAATGTCCCCTCCAAAAAAAAACAGCCTCCCCTTTCTTGCACAAATCTATTTCGTGTTGCAAACTCACCAGTGCATGTGGAGGTAGTACACTCATTTTGGCTGGGCAGCTTGGCTTTGCAGCCTTTGGTGTTAAATTTCCTGGTCTATCCTTCTGGCAGTATGGGATATATCTCTGAATTCCTATGAGCCAAAGTTGACCATAAGGTTCTTTTGGTTACTATGCATAAGGGAATGCAGATTTGTTGACTCTGTGCATGTAAGCTTTATGTCCTGCCGAGTTTCCCTCTGGATATCAAGCTGTGTGTGAGAAGAGGTTCGTATGCCCTCATCTTCTGTCCTGCCCTCAGTTCTGTTTGCTACATAGGGAGTGTGAGGAAGTATGAGTGGAGGAAATGTCTTATGGTAGGATAAAAATCAGAATCAATGTATGTGAAGTGAAAATTTGTTTAATACGATCTGAGTTATACCTGAATAGGAATTAGATTATCTGATATAGCTAAAAATACCCCAGGAATTTCAGCCCCATTTTTCTTCTCTGCAGTCAAAATATCTAAATTTATTTGAATCAGAAAGTTGAAGCAATCAATTCATACATAATGCAATACTTTAAAAATTAGGATTTTAATTGAAATTAATTATTTCTGCAGTCCCAGGTTGAAATACTTTATTTCAGTGCATTGAATCAAGTTGAAATATTTGATGCATAATAACTCTTTAAGTTCCAAAGAAAAACTTTATGGGTATTGTACTTTGCTCATCATATTTTACCCTGCTTTACAGGAAGGGCTAATTTGCTATAGTATATTTACCATCAGAGTTGCAAGCCATGTGACTCAGAGTTTCCTGCATGACTTGCCCATAGGAGAAGATACAGAGCACCATAACCAGCCCAGGAAGTTCATGAGAAATCATGGAGTTAGGTAGCATCTGCACCACAGTGCCAGTGGGATTCCCATGAGGTGGTGAGCAGATGCAACTTGACATCACTGTGATTCAAATGAAACATTTCTGCTCAATAAACCAAAGCATTTTGTTTTAGTGGGACCACTCCAGAAGAAATAACTTTGTTTTTATTTTCTCAGTTTTGGTGGAATCATTTTTTCCTATGCAGTTAACATAAATCATTTAACAAAAATTTTCCTGAAAATACTAATATTTGCATTGCAAAAGTGCGTGTATGTGTGTATATACCTACACCTATATGTATATGTATATATACCTAAAAATTGAGGGAAGCTTGCATATGTTCCTCTTCATTTTCATTTAGCTGGGATGTTTGGCTGCATTTTAGAAACAAGGGAGAGATATGACCCCAGAAATGAAACTTAGACAAAAGGGTTACTTGCAGTTAAGAACATCACCTTCTTTTTATTTGCCTTTTTTTTAAAAAAAATTCTGAATGTGTCACCTTGAAAAGTGAGGTGACTGTGTGGTACAAAATACGCATTAGAAAGTGCTTGGTCTGAAGGACTGGCTGGCTCAAGAGATCAATAATCTAATGCGGGACTTCTCACCCCTTAGTCACCAGTCTGAATCTGGCATAGGTGAGTAATAAAAACACAAATCTCTCTGCAGCTGACAGCCATTTGGATGAATAAATAAATTGAGCTGATAATGTCAATACAATTTGGTGGAAAAAAATCCCACATCTGTGCAATAATTAACATGCTTTGGGGGTATCTCAGCAAACAGAGCAAAACATGAAAGGGCACAAGGATTGAAAATAGCAGAGGGTTGTATTTCTGTAATATTTCCCATCCTGAATTACACTGAAGCTTTTTTAAAATTTAGTAACTTCAGTATGTTCCAATGCATATGTGCCTGCAAATGCAAGAAATCAAGGTCTGCTTAAATGCTCGATAAAGACACCACAAACACTGAATTTGTTCGTGTTTATAATTTCCTAAAGAGAGAGTTCTGTGGCTCTGCTTGAAATACAGGAATGCAGGGGAGCAAGGCACTGAACCAGCTCCAGGACTCTTCCCACAGTTACTTGGCAACATAGCCCTGGCTCTCCCTTCTCGCCACAGTCCCCAGGATCTGCTTTTGGTTGGGGTTAATTAGATGATGCTCAGTGCATTCCCTGGCTAAGGCTAAAGTCTTCTGGGAGCTTTCTTGTGGCCTAAGGCTGAACTCACAATATCTATGCTAATGAATTAGTGGGAACAAGTAGGAAAAGGGTTAGTTACAGAAAACCGTCTTTTTAACCCCTGTATGAGCCAGTGTTCATGTAAGGCTGCCAAACTCTGAAGCCTTGCTGGACATGAGCTGGCTTCCTGTGGACCCACTTGGACGTATCCGCATTGCACTCCCCAGCAGACTGGTTCCAGCAACACGATGTGGAGGCACCCGAGCGCTGGCTCTGGAAGCTGTACAGAAGTATTTATGCAGAGCTTAAGCTAATAAGCTCTGCCAGACCTGGGCTAGCCTGAATAGAGCCAGTATGGATGTCTGCAATTGTGGCACCTTTTATCAGCAAACTGGATAATCTGCCAGGGATAATGGAGAGCTGACTGTATATTGAATGCTTGTTTGCAAAGAAAATTATGTGTTAGGGTTTTGACTCTAAAACATCACCGTATTAAAGTCAGACAGCTGACAAGATTTCTTCTCCTATCTGTCTTCTGGCCTCCTTCTCAGAGGTTGCTGCCCCTGTGACAGGGTGGCTTAAAAGCTCATGAAGCAGCTTCTAAGTAGTTTATAACATGTTGTGGTACGTTTTTTTTTCTGAAGTGATGAAGTAATAAATAGTATTTATGGCAAAACTTTCTATAAGCCAGGAGACTGATACAGACACCTTGGACCCTTCCCATTCTGTTTTCTGGAGGTATGCCAGGTTTTTTGATTGAGTTGTTAGAGGGGGAAATATTGTCTTCTTTCTGGCTGCATTCACTCTAAGTGCCTAACTGTGGTTGCAGAGAGGATGATGAACATATTCTTACATCCACCCCAAACTTTGGCTGTTTAGGATCTCTCTGGATGAACACATCACAGGCTTGACATTTGTGAACCAGTGCTCCAAGGGGAGGAGCCATCAAAATATGATACATGGGAAGAGCTTTCAAAGAAGTAATCCAGACATAACAAATATGTAATAGTTGAAAGGATAAGAGAGGAAACTAGGAAAACCAGCTTCAAATGTTCTGTCTTGGATGTTTTTAAGTCACAGACATGACTAAGAGCAAGTGCACATGTTCATATACATGTGGTTGTGTAAGCATCTCTAGAAGGGCCAGAAAAAGTAATATTTAAATTCAGTAATTAAAAAAACCATGCTGAAATTACAGTATATCCTGAAGTTCTCTATTGGTATGATTTGGCAGTCAGGGAAGATCACATATTTAAACTTAGGATGAAAAATGAGCTGACAACAAGTACAGAAATTAATAAATTATAATTTTATTCTATTTAAATTTATGCCTATATATGGAGTTAGTTTCTCACAACAAAAAGATCAAAAACAAAACTAAAAGTTTCTCTCAACAGTTCTCAGGGTCTTTGTGCTTTTAAAAAGTGGGTGGAAAAATTTTTGCACAGTCTTTGGTGGATGATGCCTCTTTGTCTGTGGCTGCTGGTCATGGCAAAGGATTAGGCGTGAAATTTTATGGCAGAAGTGCTACAGTCTGTCTCCACACCATCTGAACACAAGGCTTTACACCTATTTTTCAGTGGAGGTGCATATTACGCTGTAATGTTTTATTCCCTTATGTACGGAAGGGAATGCAGATTTTTCCTCTAGCTTTAAGGTGGCGAGTACCAGTGCTTACAATAGGGTCCCAGATGATACTGTGATCTGTTTGTCCCCCCAAGCTTCCTGAACTAAGTAGGAGTCCTTTCATCCCTTGGTATGCAGATGGTTCTTTGCTGTTAAAGTCATGGTGTTTTTCTACCTCTGTATGCATTACAAGGCACAATTAACTTTGTATCTTCATCTGTGAAAAATCTAATTCTAAGTACGTATTTTCCATTTCCGTTTTAAATAATGCAATCTGTGAAAGAAGACATCAGAATGGAAATTGCCCTAGAAAATGTTTTATTATATGTGTCATGTATATCATGTGACTGACTCTTTTGTCTGTTTGCAGCTTTCATACATACATGAAATTTCAACATTAAGGACCTGATTCTCACAAACACCAATACCCTTTAGGAGTATTCTGATGCCCACCCATGTTACAATCTTTTCACAATGAGAAAAGTTTAAGTAGACTCACAATAAACAAAAGTATGACTCAAATGTTGGTATCTTTTCAAGTCATTGGAGAATAGATACAGTATTGGTTTAATAGTCACATTTTCTTCAAGGTAGTAACAAAGTACGTATAAAAACCTATTGATAATTGAGAGGTAGCAGAGTTTATGTTATTTGGCTTTAATTAATATTCTAAACCTGGTGTGTGTTTATCGGGCTATTACGGAAACTGTTTCCTTACTATTTGCTTTAATTCCAACTGTTGAAGTATGGATACTCTCACAACACCAGGCTCAAGTCCCCACTGTGCCCTGATGTGTACAAACCTGGAGCAGTTCCATGTGTTCTTCCTGAAAGTACTTTGGGTTGTTCGGTGGGTTGTGTTTCCAGGAATTAATGGTTGGGATGCTGGACCTCAAATATTTCCCTTTGGCAGATACTGGTTTTCATCTTTATGAGCCTGTTAAGGCAATTACAACCAAAATATTATGGAATATGCTCTCCATCTGAAAATCTATATTAATAATTTTATTATATGCTATGTGAATATTTTCAGGATGTAGAAGAACCATCTCTAAAAAAACCCACCTTAATTAATTAGGAACATCACATTCTCAGTAAAATTACACAAAGGTGTATAAAGTACTGGAATTGATGGAGCTGGATTTCCTGTATTTTTCTCCATTATGACAGCTACAGCAAAAGTCTGTCGCCTGAAACTCTTCTCTATACCAGTCTGGACTCATCTACACTGCAGAAAGATCCTCTTAGAAGGTGTCCTAAGGGATCACCTTAAGCTTCTGCACAGAAATTAGCTTTGCCTTGGTCTTAGGCCAACCCCAAGGACAGTCTTGCTGGTATTTAACACAGATAGAAGCTTCTTCAGACTCCAGGACTCCCTGCTTGATAATATAAATAAAGTCAATACATTTCACAGGATCTGAACATTTATTAAGTGCTGCTGCGGCCCAAATACGGTTTTAATGTAACAGTTAAACAAAACAAAATCAATGAAAAAAGTTCCATTGGATTCAATGAAGATTGTTCCAGTCTCCTGAAGTTTCAGTGTAAGTGTAGATGCATTCAAGCCTATTGCTATGAAGTGAAAGTCTGTGCATTACTCAGCTGAAGCAACCTACAATGGTTCTGCTGTCTTCTGTGCTCTGCAGAATCTTTTTTTCAAAGCTGAATATGAGGACAGTTGTGCAAGTTGTGTTCAGTCTCATCACTGAACTAATCACTTAATGAATGGAACAGTTTATTATGTCTACATAGGGATTTTTCTGCTATTTTCCTGCAAAAATTCCCAAGTGGAGACCATCACTTTCTTATGACATAAACCAACTCTGTGCTACACTCTTAGATTTTCAAAAGGTGCGGGGTTTGGTCAAAGGAAGGACCACAAGTTCTGCACAGAAAAAAGGTGTGTAAAGTGAGAAGAACCCATGTGGCAGATATGGAGCAAACAGAAACCCTCCAGTTCTAATGTTTTTGATGCCTGAGAAACTAACAAACAGTGAGATTCAGCTGCAAGGGTATTTCTTAAAAAAAGTGAAACTGCCTAGATATACTTTTCTTAAAAAAAAAATAAAATTAATATTGTGGTATAAGAAAGGGGCATTGCAGGAATATTTGAGCCTATCAGGCTGGTCTGCTTAGAAAGTCTACACCAGCTAATTACTGTTTGTTTTTAAATAAGAGCTTTGATCCATATTTTGATCAACCAGCCAGTGTTTTTTCTTGAGGTTCAAATGTTCAAAGATAGCAATTACCAAACTATCCCCCAAACTATCAATCTGTGTTTACTAGGGCTGGATGAACCCAAAATCTAGAGCCATGAGGTTGCAGAAAAATATTCCCTAATCCTATCTATACTTTAGTTCTGTTGCACCACAGAACAGGAATACTGGGGGCAAATTCCATATCTGCATTCGACTGTCAGGTGGAAATTTTACACTGTAGCCACAATCATGTGGTTATTCACAAAAGAAAACTCAGATAAGAATATACGAAGAACACACCGTGAGATATGAGTGAACACTATGGAGAAACATTCCTTCCTTTTTTCTTTTAAGAGTTGTTTCTTACTATTTTAAAACTATTCTAGGCTATGGTTAATGAAGAAAACCTGAAATAAAAAAAAAGAATAATGATAAACTGTAGTTCTGTTGCAGTGCAATTTAAACTAAAATCTGTGTTTATAATAGTTTATCCATATATTTATTCAAATGTATGAAAATGTATGCAAATTTGCATTCCATTGTTTTGTGGTTAGATATACTACAAGGGTTGTTTCAGGCTATGCAGCTTCTCTAGGTAACAACTCTCACTGTCTTCTGTTGTGATGTGATTCAAACAACACGGTTTGCAACTGATCTTGAAATCTCAAACTGAAGAGAGCAAGCAAAGGTGAAGTAATATTACCCAAGAACTTAAAAGAAAATGGAAGAACTACCCATTCTTACAGGTGCTTTATATAACAAAAAAATGCCTTTAACTCATTTTTAAGTTTTTTGTGCCCATGCAGTTAAGCATGTAATTACCTGTTTACCAGGTTATAGTCTAGACATTCAGCACTCAATAAATTGGTGAGTGCATTTGGATGAAATTCAAGAGAATTATCACCACCCTAAATAATGCTCACATTTATTGCAAATCTTAAATGACTCTTTTTAAAAATTGTGAGCCTCTAAAGTATATCCCTTCCCCTAAAAGACCCAATTAATCGCTTAAGCACCCCTCCAGTTCTACTGAAGAGGCATCTGATTAACAGTCTTTTTCTAATAGAGGTAAGAACCTGGGAGGGTCAGAAATGAAATCTAAATGTCTCTTTTCACAGCTATTTGGGAAAGAAATTTGTGTAGTAGTTTGATCTGTATCTGCACTTGGATTGAACAATTGTGTTCAGGCAGAGAATTGCCTGGCATTATCTTATGACTCACTTGACAGAGCTTACCCCTACTTTTCATTACCTGAAAAGAGATCATTACAAAACATACAAGTAGTATAATTTTATAGCAATCTATTTTGAACTAGCAAATTAAATGGGAAGAAGAGAGGAAATGGAATGCAGCAAGCATAATTCTTTAAAATGTATTTCAAAGAAATGGGAGTCTAGGAGAAGTGTAGTAGAAGGTCCAGGTTAGGGGGCAGGAGCCCTTTCACTGTCTTGTAAAATGGCAGGACTAACTGCATAAACCTGATTCGTGCTGGAGAACCCTTTCACTGAAAAAGGGTGAATATATGTGGGTGTCACAGGTGAAAAATATTTTAAAAAGTGAAGGGTAATAGATGCCAAATAATTGGGTGTATGTGTGTGTGTATTTTGGCAAAGTCCAAAATTGTACTTTTGAGGTTTCAAGATGAAGACTACTGCTTTCTAGCTGCAGACAATGCAGATTGATTCTAAATTTTCCCAGCACTTGGACTAAATAGGAGTGAAATGTCTCGAACCCTCTCATTACCAAAGAGAAACATGACAGGACCAACAGTGAAATGACAAGTGGCAGAAAGCTCTAATCTTTCCAGTTGTTAAGATCAGTACTCAGCTCCTCTACTAGTTACCGTTTATTCTGTCTCACCTGTGACAGTGGGAGAAGGACAAGGTGACCAGCAGAAAGGCTTGGAAGCCAGGCTTGGGGAGTTTGGAGGACTTCTTTATCATTAAAATCTGTGAGGAAGTGCAAAACCAAATATAATTGTTCTCTGAATTCACAACTGAAACAAATCCCTAGTAACACTTTTTGGGAGACGAATTAGTTAGAGGGAGAAGAATTTTGCAACCAAGGTTTTGCCATTCAGTTAGTTGGAAGAGCTAAAATTAATGAAGTACAAGGTTGTACCTGAAAGCTGGATCTCCCCACTCTCACAGCTTTTCTGTGAGACCATCTCATTTCTTGGTCCCTTTGCTTCCTATGGATAAAGGTCAACATAACTGCAAGTCCCAAAAATTAAATACAACCAGTTTTATAGGATACTCCTGAAAATGTTTAATAGTCAAGCTGGTTGAAGCATCTCCAGGAATTAGAGAAAAAACTATAATTAATAGAGGAATAATAACAGAAGGTGCTGCAGAGACAGGCGTTGAGCCTAAGATTTCAACATCAAGACTCTTAAATTGATTTACCAGCATGATAGACAAAGCTGCCTGAAAGAAACTTATCCACAAGGTTTCAGGCACTTCTCTTGAACATGGTGCAGAACGTGTTTTTATAGATAAGAAAGTCTTTAGGCAGAAATGTAAGATGCCTTAGAATGCTTAAAAGACTAGAAGGCATGTTTTGGCACTTTGGCAGCTCTTAACTCAAAGCTAGCTGAATGCCTTTGAATAAAATACTGTGTCTTTCAGAGGTGCAGCAATCTTCCCAACAGCCTCTTTGCTCCATAGGAGGTTTTCCTTTCTCCATTGCTGTGACCTGCCTGTCTGCTCCTGCTGCTGCCGGCATCCTCTCTGCAGGAGCCAGAGACTGCCAGCTCCTTGCTGCACCTGTAACACAGGAGGATTGCTCCAGGGGCAGGAGTGAGGAAAGTTTCACCTGACATGGTCACTTCTCACAGGGGAAGACAGTCTGCAAGCCAGGAGCACACAGTGCAGCAAGCAGTGTGCTGTCTGCCATATCCACTCTGAATTGAAATAAAAACCATACTACCACAGGGACCAGAATGTGGGAATTCCACCTCTTTTATTGTGGAGTCTTAAACATGACTGTTTTACTTCTTCTGTGCCCTCTTTCCCTGTTCCTTCTCTTTCACAGATCCCCACAGCTTCAGTGGGAGGGTTTCAAGCACCTCACTTCTCCCAAGCCTGCTGTATAGCCTGGCGCCTTCCTCCTGCATGTTTGGAAAGGTGAATTTAAATTAGGTGAAATGAGTGGTGTGGCCAGGTGTGACCACAGCTGTCTCATCTGTTTAAATTCATGTCCTAGTCCTCTCAGAAGCGTTCGAATGGTTTTCCTGGAGCTCGGGGAGAAATTGGAGGGAAATGAACCTGTTTGGAGAGGGAGAAGGTGGCAGAGGCGGCAGGGTGCAGAAACAAAGAGCCACAGCAGGGATCCAGGAATGGCAGGGAGAACATGAGTTGTACAAGGGCAAGTGGTACACACTCAATTTTGCAGAGAGAGCCAGAAGCAAGGACACTGTGGGCCAGGTGAGGAATCTTTCTGCTTTGTTCTGTTTACACCTCACCAATTGGAGATTTCTGTCATTAAAGATAATGATCCTAGCCATTGTTCTAAGAAAAATTCACTTTGGGGAGATTGCTATAAGAAGAAAACTAAGCAGATCCATCACAAACCTCTGGCCTGCTGAGAGTCTTAATGCACATAATGCCTACGTGGGTGCTCCAAGCACAAGGAACTGAACACAAGATTAAAAGTAACGGCAACTGTTGCTTGTTGTTGTGGTTTAACATCAGCCAGTAGCTGAATACACACAGCTGCTCATTCACTCACCCTGCCACTCCCTCCACACCCACCTTGTGGGATGGGGAGAAGAATCAGAAAAAAAGATAAAACCCATAAATTAAGAATCTTTTAATAATGGAAATAAACTTTAAAAGTAACCATTATAATAATAACAATAATAATAACTGAGATGAAAAGA
>NW_016690402.1:221667-282809 GCF_001604755.1 Lepidothrix coronata
GAGAGAAATAAAATCCAGAAGAAACAAGTGATGCACAATACAATTATTCACCTCCCACTGACCGATGTTAAATCCATCCACCAGGAGCAATTGGCAGCTCCCAGCAAACACTCCTCCACTCCCCAATTAATGTACTGGGTATGACATTCTTTGCTATGGAACATCCCTTTGTCAAGTTTGAGTCAGCTGTCCCGGCCATGTACCCTCCCAGTTTTTTGTGCACTGCTAACTGGCAGACTGTGAGACACTGAAAAGCTATGAGTAATACGTACTCAAACTTGGGGCACTTTTAAGTGATCTGAGTTCTTAAGATTGGAGATGCTAAAGATAATTGAGCAGATAGTTGGATGGCTCTTGCTCATTTTAGCTAGTGATACCAATAGCATACTTTTCAGTTCTTTTCATCTGCTTTGACTATTCTTTTTTATTAAAACCAATTAGAAAATTTTCTAACTGTAATGTATTATCTCTGATATAATTACCAGTAAGTCATGAATACCAGTCACATGACTGCCAATGAAAAGCTGTTCTGTTTCTTAAATTAGCTATCTTAATATTTTCTGCTGTAAATTTTCTTCTTTATTTTCCAAATCAACTTTATAAAAGTGCAATAGAGCAGAAATGGAACAGGGGTGCTATAAAAAAATCTTAGTGAATGGAATAATTGCAGCATTTACAACAGATGAGATGTTTGCAATTAATTTTACAGTTACCATTCAAGAGACATTATTTTGGGAAACAAAATATTTTACTAACTTAATACTGTTTGTACACATTTCATGTTGGAAAACATTGGGTAAAACCTAAACTCTTGTTTATATTTTTAATAAAGTTTGAGGTTGTGGCAAGGGAATCAAATTATAACCAATATGAAAGTTTATCTCTACAAATCTACCAAAATATCACAAATGGTCATGCTTTTAGTGAGAACACCTGCCAAACTTTATGTTGTTATATATCTGTAGTAAACAAAAGAAAGAGTATGACACAGCCACTGAGAATGGAAGTTATTTTCTGGAATAGTAGCTCTTCTGTTAAATTTTAAAATTATCTCATCTTGCAGGCAGACAAAAAGCCTCCATGCACATGGACATGGTTATACCATAAGGGCTGAAGTGGGGAGGCTCACATGGCACTGGCTAAGATCTAGAGAGATGAGGAGTCTCCTCCACATGACATGTCATTAGGCTGAAGATGCTTGTTAGAGTCTCTCTTAGTCCATACCATTCTATTTTTTTTTTATCTAATCCCTGAAACCCCTTGCCTGGAAACAGAATCACCTCATGAAGTTGAATATTTCCCACAGTTTGTAGACCCAGCCACTTTCTTTCTGGCTCCTGCAGTCCCCAGGCCTGCTGCATAGAAGCAGCAGCAGCTATTTATCTTGTATATTCTGGAACTGAATGATATGAGAGTATCCCAGTTTTGCGAAAAGTCAGCGACTAGAACAATCCAAATAATGTTATCTGATACAATGGTCATCTGATAGATTTTACAGGTTTTTATATTTTCCTTAAAAAGATGATTTCTGAAGGAAACCCATCATACTGTGACTTTACCAGGTATGATTTTAAATCTTGTTCCTTTCTACGAAAAGTTAGCAGCACTGGAAGCCAAGCTTCACTGTGTAAGTATTACATATGAGGACTGCAGCCCTATTAAGATAAAAGTTCCAAGGAGTGAAACTCGTTGAGGCTATTGCCTAAAGCAATCCCATCAGGCCTCCTGCTGAAGGTATATCTTCTACTTAAGAAAAACCACTATGTGTGCTTTCTGCTTTGTAGCAATGCTTTTCATTTTAATCTAACTGTATTTGTTCTGGTGCTTTTATTCCAAGCAAACAAAAATGAATTCTTAGCAATCTGGGAATATGTTTCCTAATGCCCTGTAGCAAATACACTTTTTTTCAGCAATACAGGCTACTGGAGAGGGAAAATGAACCCTTTATGTGGTAAGAAAAGACAAGTAAAAATGGAAAAGTGCAAGGGATGTTTTCTGACCAAGAGTAATTACAGTGAATAGAAGTACTTTCTATTCATAGAGCAGGTAAACTTAACTCCCCTCTTCTTCAGGTTTGATCTAAAGCGGGAGCTGCAGCATGTGATCTCCATGGAACTGAAGTGCAAGAAGGTCACTCGCAGACCTGGCCTTAGAAGAAGAAACAAGCCTTTGAAACTTGTTTACTGACCCACTCTCTGTGTGGGACATATATATATTTTTAATGGCTCCATGTGGATATGTGCGTTAGCAGAATATACACTACAGTTGTAGGAGAATCAAGCAAATCTTCATCAAAATGCTGTAGTTTGTAGCACTAGCATAAACCCTGCAGGCCCAATCATTAATGTGAAAGCCTACATTAACAATAATGGAGTTTTATTGGACTAAGAAGGTGGCCTACACAACTGGCATGAGGGGATTTTTGTTGTTCTACTTCATGGTCTACTGCACTGAATATAAAACACAAACTGCAATGGGGCTGGGGGGCAAGAATGGGGAATGCGCTGCCTTGATTAGCCATTTGTGTTAACCAAATTAACACTCCTATCTGAGCCACGTCACTCTGACTGGCGTGTCAAGTGTGACTGTAGGCAGACCCCTGTATCCAGCAAAGGATTTACAATACTTCAGGATAGACACTATGACACCTTTTGCAGTGCTCATATTAGGCTGCCTGTAGGTAGGCATACGTCCTCATTGTGCACCTCAAATCAGCTATACTGTGCTATTTTTGTGGGAACTTTGCCTTTGAGGAGCAATTCAGAGTGCCCTCAGTAAGCTTTATTTTTAGATAAGAGAAGAACACAATCCCTGTTTCTCATATTACAGTTCAGTGGCTGGAACATCTGCCCAGGAGGTGGAAAACTCCTTTGGAGCCCAATGCCATTGAGCTGAAATATCTGAAACCCACATCCCTGCCCTAACCACAGCAGCCTGCAGCACAGGCAGAGAGATGAGGGCTTTCCTCCATGCCTTCAGTGTGACTATTTTACTGCAAAAAAGCAAGAAGTCATAGGAACTCAGAAACCTGGAGCAAAAAACAGAGTGGGGCTTTCAGGCTTGGCAATAAGCCCACCAACAAGAGTAGGAGTAATGGCTCTTTCGTTCTGCCATATTCACAACCTTCAGGCAAAGCATGTCAATCAGTCCATGGACTTCAGAAAATGCAAGTCTGTTCGAAGCTTGGTCAAAACCTACTGTACACGCTAGGGGATAAAATGTGCTGAATTCACTTCCATTTAAGCTCACCATGGTTTGCAGCACAGGGTGGAAAACAACCTGGGGGGTTGTTGCGCCCTCCCTTGCTGGTGAGTAGATGTCTTGACCGTGTTTGACTGCATGGGCTTTACAGCACAGCCACCCTCACTGGCCATATTTGTTACCATAAACGCTGCTTTTGGACACACTGCCTTATCTGACTGTTCCTGAGGTGCCGGAGGAAACTGTAACTGCTATAAACTGAATTCATTCTGCATGTACTTGTTTAAAAGACACCTTTAGTTTAAAGGTAGTTAAAAGCCCTTGTACTTTCTAAATAAAGAAATTCTTTAAATTACCTAGATCTCTTCTGTTGTTGCTTTATCTTCTGTATAGTTCTTGAACGTCACAAAGTAATTACACAGCCATAGAGGACCATTATATTTTCTTGCTATAAGAAATTCCATCATCTCTGACAATAAACAGTTTTTTAACAAATGGTAATACTGATTCGCCTGTGTGTCAGATGTATATGTACAATTGTGTACTACTGCACCCTGGTACAATTTAGAGTGTTTAATTGAAACAAATAGATCTATTTTACCTTCCGATTCTGTAGGATATGATAAATATATACCACTCTTGTATTACCACAAGGATGTTTTTACAAAGTTTGGGCAGGAAAGGGTTTCATGTAGAGAAAGTTCATGGTGCAATTATCAAGGCTTTCCATTCCTTCCCAGCCCCCCGGGCAGATGGAGCTCGTCAGCCCTGTAAGGCAATCCATCTAAGAGAAGGTCACTCTAAACAAACCTACGTCCTGAGACCCTCCCTGCCACTGTCCAAGCTTGCTCGGCCCCGGCAGATGAACCTCAGGATTAAAGGGTGGGCTCAGTTCAGCGCACGCTGTGTCTCACCTAAAAAATCCACTGCGCAGGCTCGAAGGGTTAATGACCTTTCCCAAATCTTCGCTTGCGAAGACTGGCCATACATACCATTCCTTCCACTGATATTTTTCATTTTGATTTTTATGTTTATTTTTATTGAAGGTTTATATTGCTATTTTCATTTCTGTAATGACAATTCCTCTAAATAGAGAGGAAATAAAATGTGATAAAACACCACTCAGTCATTTTCTGGTAATTTTTTTAAACACTGGAGAACCTGACCTACATTATTTAGGTTCAAGGTAAGATGCAGTAAAATGTAACTGCTCACCAGGATGCTGGAGACAACTGTGACAGTTGTGTTGCTGAGGATCTTTGTGCAATTCTGAATGTGCTCAGACATATGGTTCATTTCTCCATTTCTCACTTAAACTGGGCATAAGCACATATGGACTATTTTTGCTCATCCATATAAATCCAGCAAAACTTCACCAGCAAGTTTGTTTAAATAATTTAGATTTAAGTTCTACTTTAGGAAGACCTGTGACTTTCAGAATCTAAGAGAGGATTAGTGTTGTGTCTCACCTGTTGCATCTCTTTCCACTGTTCCATCGTCCATGTCTCTCCTCTGTTTCGTCACCTCCTTCAGGAAGGCTTTTTAAGGCCTTTACCCTATATGTGTTTTGAGATGAAATTTCCAAAGCTGTATAAAGATGCAATTGGAACTGAGAAGTTTTGATTGCTGTCTGCTCACAGTTCTGGCTGAAACAGAACCATCTCTTCTTTTTCATAGATGTCACAGCTATTCAAATATTTTATTTTTTCAACTAGTTAATTTTCACTAGTTATAGATACAGCATAACAAGTGAAAAATATCTAGTTAAAAACACTCTTAATTACTCCCCTGTGGTCTTTTCTCTAACTTGGTAAATGTTAAGCATTTTAACCAAAGACTTGTATTTACATTGCATTTCAAATTCACAGTTGAGTTGAATTTGTACATGGAACTTCCAGTTGTCAGTATGCTCTGAGTTTTGGCTATTCAGCTCATGATTTAAAGTTTTTGTGTTTTTGGAGCTCCTGTTGCTACTACATATACTTTTCTTTGTCACTGATTTATATCATCACTGTTGTTGACCATGAACTATGGAGATATACTCTGACAACTATACCATTAATTATGCCATATACATCAGACTTTTACTGAGTCAAGGAATACTTGAATCAAAGTGTTGTACTCAAAAGGAGAAAAATTAATGAAAGAGTTGAAAATTAGCTATAAACCAGAGGTTCTGGAAATTGGTTTAAAATATCAGCTTTGACTGGTGGCTTTGTTTGGATACAAATAAACATTTATGAGGTTCTTATTCTTACAGTCTGGCTGAGAGAAAATCCAAGATTTTCTTTTGCACTATTATGTATTTATACTACTAAACTTGGTGTAAGAACTGTGGCTCATGCATTATTCTTGGCTCCCTGGGAAATCACATTTTTCTGAGGTAGGAGTACAGGACTGCCTCTGAGTCCTAGTAGCTTCTCGATTTTCTGGCATGAAGTAGGAACATGAGGAGCTCAGTGGGCTCAGTCTACAGAAACCACAGGGTGGGCCATCTACATTATTATATTTTAATACTGTAGCATGTGAGAGGGAAAACCAGCCAATGCCTTCTAAGCTCATCACTAGTGTAATGCTACGGTTTCATTTTTTTCAGTGAAAAAAATGCAGTAAACTCAAAATTATATCAAGTCCTTTGTAGCATACATACAACATTTGCAAGTCAAAATAATTCTGCAAAGCTGTAGTTGGTGTAAACAGAATCAGAGTCAATCTACTATATGTGGTCAGATATTGGAAGAGGCTGCCCAGGGAATCACCTGGAAGTATTCAAAAGGTGTGTGGATGTGGCACTTGGAGACATGGTTTAGTGGTGAACACGGTCGTACTGATTGATGGTTGTACTCAATGATCTTAGAGGTCTTTTCCAACCTAAATTATTCTTTGATTGTATGATTCTTCGATAAATGCCTATTGGGTACCCAGGATACGTGGCTGAACTTTGTTGTCTTTGGGACTGAGCTGGGAGAGCACCCAAGGGGGAGGTATGAGGTAGGATCCCAGGCAGGGGCTGGTGCCAGCAGGGTAGAAGAGTGATGAGACTGCGGAAGGCTGCTCTGAAAAGACAGTTTGGGAATCTCCTGTGAACTTATCAGGTGGTTCTGTTGAATGAAATTGTACAGCCTCTATCATGTTCCTGCATAAAAATGACTATTTTAGGTTTTTTATATTATAAAAGATTCTGTGTATACAAGGGATTCCAAAGGACTGAGCCATCAGCGTAGCCGTGAGACACATGTTAGCACAGCCAGTGCAACCTGAGATATTTCACCACAAAGAGGTGGCAAAAGAGGGATTCTTGATCATTGCAAAAGAACATCCTGACACCTTGCTGTCATCACAATGGTTTTGCTGAATGAATACATGCAGTAGAAATTAAATGTATCCCTATTTTAAATGTACCCTCGTGCTGGCTGCATATGCAACAGCAATAACTTGCTTGATATCTTTAGCAAATACATGAGTTATGTACCTGTGTGCAATTGTCACAGTGTCTGAGGATCTTCCACACACAATCAATGGCCAGTGACATTATTCTAGAAGCAGCTGGCGGATCTCTCAAAATCGCCAGGTCTTGTTCTTGTGAGTTTCTTTAACCTGCTGGATGTCTGCTGGAAACTCAACACAGCAGAGAAGAGGCAGTCCAGGAGATTCCTAGAATGTATAAAGGATAATTTCCTAGTCCAGTTGGTAAATGAGCCTACCAGTGTTGGGGCCCTGCTAGACGTTCTGTTCACAGAGAGGGGCTGGTGGGAGATATGGTGGTTGGAGGCCGTCTGGGGCACAGTGACCATGAAATAATAGAGTTTTCAATACTCAGGGATACAAAGAGGACCATCAATAAAACTTCTATCCTGGACTTCCATAGGGCAGATTTCGGCCTACTCAGAAGACTGGTTCACAGGGTACCTTGGGAAACAGCCCTTGAAAACAAAGGGGTCCAGAAGGGATGGACATGCTTCAAGAAGCAAGTCTTGAACGCACAGGAGGAGGCTGTCCCAGTGTGCCAAAAGGTGAGCCAGAGGGGAGACGGCCAGCCTGGCTAAACAGGGAGATTTTAAAGGAAATTAGGGGAAAAAAGAAAGCTTACCAACTATGGGATAAAGGGCTGGCTACTCATGAAGAGTTTAGGAATATAGTTAGGTCATGTAGAAAGAATATTAGAGAGAAAAAAGAGCCACTTGGATCCCCATGAGTCTATGGGACCAGATGGGATCCATCCTAGGGTGATGAGGGACCTGGCCGAAGAGCTCGCCAGGCTGCTCTCCATCATTTACCAACAGTCCTGGCTCACTGGAGAGCTCCCAGTGCCTGGCAAGCTTATGGAGCACATCATCCTAAGTACAATCACACAGCACCTATAGGATGGACAAGGGATCAGACCCAACCAGCACAGGTTTAGGAAAGGCAGGTCCTGTCTGACCAACCTCATCTCCTTTTATGATCAGGTGACCCCCCTGGTGGATGAGGGGAAAGCTGTGGATGTGATCTATCTGGACTTCAGCAAGGCCTTTGACACCGTATCCCACAGCACACTCCAGAAAAGGTTGGCAGCCCACAGCTTGGACAGGGGCACTCTGTGCTGGGTTAGGAACTGGCTGAAGGGCTGGGCCCAGAGAGTGGTGCTGAACGGGGCTACATCCAGTTGGTGGCTGGTCACTAATGGTGTCCCCCGGGGATCAGTGTTGGGCCCAGTTCTACTTAATATCTTTACTGATGATCTGGATGAGGGCATTGAATGTACCATTAGCAAATTTGCAGATGACACCAAGTTGGGAGGGTGTGTTGATCTGCTGGAAGGCAGAAGGGCTCTTCAGAGGGATCTGGACAAGCTGGAGAGATGATCTGATTCCAACAGGATGAGGTTCAACAAGGCCAAGTGCCAGGTCCTGCACTTTGGTCACAACAACTCCATGCATTGCTACAGGCTGGAGACAAAGTGGCTAGAGAACAGTCAGGCAGAAAGAATCTGGGAGTTTGGATTGACAGGAAGCTGAACATGAGCCAGCAGTGTGCCCAGGTGGCCAAGAGGGTCAATGGCATCCTGGCCTCTATCAGGAACAGTGTGGCCAGCAGGTCCAGGGAAGTGATTCTTCCCCTGTGCTCAGTGCTGGTGAGGCCACACCTGGAGTACTGTGTCCAGTTCTGGGCCCCTCAGTTCAGGAAGGATATTGAGGAGCAGGTCCAGAGAAGAGCAATGAGGCTGGGGAAGGGACTCAAGCACAAGTTCTATGAGGAGAGGCTGAGGGAGCTGGAGTTGTTTAGCCTGGAGAAGAAGAGGCTCAGGGGAGACCTCATCACTCTCTACAACTCCCTGAAAGGAGGTTGTAGCCAGGTGGGCGTCGGTCTCTTCTCCCAGGCAACCAGCAGTAGGACAAGGGGGCACTGTCTTAAGCTGTGCCAGGGGAGGTTTAGGTTGGATATTAGGAAGAAATTTTTTATCGAGAGAGTAATCAGACATTGGAATGGGCTGCCCAGGGAGGTGGTGGATTGACCATCCCTGGAGGTTTTTAAGATGAGACTGGATGTGGCACTTAGTGCCATGGTCTAGTAACCATGGTGGTAGTGGATCAAGGGTTGGACTTGATGATTTTGGAGGTCTTTTCCAACTCGGTTGATTCTATGATTCTATGACATCCCCCTGACCCCACTGGGGGCTCTTGAACTAAACAGTAATTTTTAACACCTGATGTCCTCCTCGTAACACCAAAAGTGAGAAATTAAACTTCTGGCTGTTTACTATAATTTCTATTTTTGAATGAGTATTCCCTGTTAAATACCTGCTTGATTTTTACACCAGTGGCATATTGCAATAGGCCTCCTAAAAGTAAAATATGATACAGGCACTATTAATTACATACCTTTTCTCAAGTCGTCCAGGCTTTTGCTAGGCAACCATTAAAGTGCTCTCAAATATTCTGCTGTTGTGGTTAACTCTGTATTTTCGTTAAAGCAAGCATTTAGGCCATTTCTCTTTTGGTTGATTCAGTCCCCTCCAGAGTCACATGTACCTGCCAAGGGGATGCACAGCATGTAAACTTCACTGATACAGACCTCTTGAGGCATCTGGTTTGGCTTTAGGGTGGAGAAAAGAGAGCTCACAAGACACAGTTTTTGGGTCTAAGTTAGCTTTGCTTTTGTCTCTAGAGAATAAGATCATGGCAGATACAAACACAATGAAATGTGCACTAAACCAACTGAAACCTACTCCATGCCTATTCCTTTAAAACAGAAGAGTAAGTGCTGTGCTGAGGAAGTCCCATAGGACACTCTTCCCTGTAGCAAGCATTGTCTGCAACCTTCTATTGATTCCTTCCCAAGGGAACCACATACATACACAGACCCCAGCAAAAAAGGAAACGATGGATGCAGAATCCCTGGAGAGCAGTAAGCTGATGCTGAAATGAGGGACCATCCTAAAGATACAGGATGGCTCCAGACTATTACAACGATTTCAAGCAATATGTGTCTGTTATGTTTGTGAGATGTCCTTGATACCATGTTGAGGTTGCTTATTAGTTTCAACCAGGAGTAGAGGGTTAGAAAATTTGTGCATGTGGTCCTGCGTTAGTAGGAAGATTTGTTCCTGCACATTATTAAACTTCTTTAGAAAGTCAGGGAATCTCAGGTAAAGTTAAAATGTCTTCAGATAGAGCCTCAGAAGGACTAAAGAGATCCCATAAAATGTAAAATATTTTTTGGTATATTTCATCTGAGAAGGAGTTTTTTGAGACACTGTTACTATATATGCACACACATGTACATATGTGTGTAAATACATATGTACACATGTAGTACGTATTAATAAAGTATGTTCTATGCTGGTTTACTAAAAACCAGTCAACTGATGAAATCACTTTCATGGATTAAAATAGCCTCTCAGATAATATAAAAATCTCTCAGAGGCAAGGCAGAGTCCTTGTGGTGTAATGTACAGAGTGTCCTGGGCTCTGCTGACATGTCAAGTGCTGTTTCCCATCATCCTCATGCTCCTTGAGTGGTACTGTGAACAAGTATATATGGAGCATCCACACAACATAACATTACGAGCCTTGATGCCCTTTACTTCCTGGAGACTGAGGTAGTTTTTTCTTGATTGCAAGCCATAATACTGCAGTGTGCATTATAGATGTGATCTAAGGTCCTAAACTACTTGAGGCAAGGAGTCCTGATATAGGCACAGAACTCCTGCCTATGTGGCTTCCCACACATCCCAAAGAAACGCAGGTGGACAAGCAGAGTCTGTATGCAGGTCTGTCTCCAAATCTGGACGTGAACAGGATATATGTGGGGACCAAGGCTGCACAATGTTTTGTAGACTGCAAGTCCAGTGCACTCCACAATATCTGAAAATGCAGATACTGGACAGAGAGGAGGTGCCTCTAGGGACACTCGTGATTTGGGTCATCATGACGGGAATTGATTCCTAACTTAAGGGCACTAAGTATTCACCAAAATGGTTTACTTTTAATTATATAGGAACCTACATTCCTAAACTAGGCATTTTCGTTTAGATAACCAACCTTACCTTCCCCATCCAGTGAGGAAGGAAAGCAGAATCTGGTTAACAATCACTATTATGAGGTCAATGTTAGCAGCACTAGAACTGAAAAATTTCAAGCATTTGTCTTCTTGGCATTTATATCGAAGTTTGTTTGCCATTTGCATTTCTTTGTATTTCCCTGTGAGTCTAGGATTAAAATGCACACTGAAACTCAGCTGAATCCATAAAGCATCCACTATAGAAATTCATGCTCCATCAGAAACTTTGCAAAATTTTAATGAAGCCATAACTAAATTCAAAGTTGAGTTAGCTGTGCTTTGTTATTTTGTAATGAAAGTTCTGTGCAGCACTGCTCAAATGGAGAGGACTGCTGCTGCTCCTGTGATTAGTAAACATGGGAGACATGCTGAGCCAATGCCTCCCTGTGGCATTCTCACTGAAGTCAAAGTCACCCTCGAGATGAATTTGACCTGTTGAACTCAGTGCTTTTAGAACTAATAGCGTAATTTCTTCAACATACAGCTACAAGGAAAAAGACTTGTGACTTGAAGGCCGGGTTGTATGAATTCAGTTTAACAGTGGGGAGAAAAGGTGTGGAAGACAAATCTGCCACAAACTAGGTTAAATTCTGATTTTCTGAAACATTGGCTAAAAAAACCCCACATTGTATCTGCCTAATCTGAGGCTGAGTCAGAAGACAGGACAAGGAGGCTAGTGTATACAAAGGTGTCTCGTGTCTCTTTTTGGCTCATATTATAGTGTACGGATTCTTCAAAATTATTTATGTACAACCTTCCAGGGACACAGGAATAGCAGAAATTAGAAATGTTAGTGCTGAGTAAGAAAACCTGGTCAGCCTAAGGGAAACCTTCAGGACAAAGTAGATAAAACTGCTCAGTAAGTACTGGTATCTGGAGACAAAGAGAATCAAGAGCAATTAAAACAGGCATGATTGAGCAAGCATCCTTCAAAGGATGACCTTGAATTTCCTTTTCATATTCACTGGAATTTATTGGCCATCCAGGGTAAAAGAACAAAACTGCATCTTATTTTGCTGGATTCCATGGTATCCTGGAGAAAAAGCAGATATGATCCACCATAAACATCTGGAAAGAATAGAATGACCAGCTTTTCTTAATGTGTAGGATGGTCAAATGGAATAAAGAGCCCCTGCCTATTTACAGAGGTTACCCTTTTATTGTATATGGGATAATCATATCAATATCTTTCTTCTCAATTCCATTAATCATTTGTACTGCATGTGTTCTGGATTTGAAGTCCACTGATCCGTGCAGATCCGTTAGATCATGAGTGCTGTTTTCCAGTCCTAGAACTGGATGGACCACTGTGCCTGGATATTGAAGAGGGCATTGAATGCAGCCCAGCTCTCAATATTAGTTGAGGCAGTTCAAATGTGTCCTTTCTGTAAAGGATAATTCATGACCAAATCAGTAGTAAGAGACTTACTAATGACTGTGTATGATAAAATGGTAATTAATATAACATGTATGTGGTTTCTATGTATACAGACAAAATATTTAATAGAATATAATACATTCACTTCCAGAAGCAAATTAATGAAGGTAGCAAACTATTTGTTTTTTTTAAGATGTTTCTAGCATATTTGCATTGCTTTTAAACCATAAAAATGGCAAACTTCAGAAGAGAAAAAATGTGATTTTACAAAGGGACACATAATCATAGTGTTATTTTATGAAACTATATTACATTGTAATCAACTGGAAGAGCTAGCAGGTTTTAATGCTGAGTGTGTTTTCTTATGATAAACACTTGTCAATATAACACTATCTTGTGCTTGCTATATCTTGTTTCCACCATGACCTTTCAAACCACATGCATGTTCTTTTCTCTCCCTCTGAGAAAACCCTAACAACATTCTAATCATCATGAAGAGCAATTAACTGTCTTCAACCAGCTGTGCTACTCAGCTCATCTGGGAGTGGGATAAAACCTGCTCCTTAGTGCAGATCCACCTACCCAGGCATGGCTAACAAGGCTAGTGCAAAACAGTTTTAAATATGAAAAATTGGCACTTTTGCAAAGTTTGGAAGCTTTGGGTCCAGAGCTATGGTATCTCTTCTAGTAAAGAGAAGCCTCTTTCCTGCTTGCTCTACAGTCTCTGTAAGATAATGTATTAGTTTTAATAATATGGTTTTTAAAGGTCAGAATTTGAAGAACAGCACTTGTTTGTTGACATCATTGCAGAAAGCAGCCTTGCCCTCACTGAGCAAAACTTTGTGGCAGTGGTATTCTCTGATTGCTGAAGAGTAATACCTTCCTGAATGTGCAGTTGCTGAAAGGGCACTGAAGAGTCTTCCAGAAACTATAGTTGGAAATTAATTGTTTCAAATAGTATTTGGCTTCTTTCTTTTTACAAATCTGTGACTACACTCTGTTCTGTATCAGTTCACTTCCTAGAGCTCTTGAAGTTTTTTGTCTGTTAGCAAATGAAACACAGAGCAAGTAAAATTAATCTGTATACAGGATGTTTTAAAAAATAAAAAGATGGAGGCAAAAATAGTAGTTACCATTTGATAACTTTTTTTTGAGCTGCAAAATAAGATTAAAAGAAATCAAGCCGACTATATGCTGTTTCCTGAAATCATCAGGGGGTTTGTTCTGTATAACTGGAAGTATGCATAAAAGAAGTGTACCTTCATTTTTAACATACGTGTAGTTCAAATAAGAGAAGTATTTTTGGTTTCTGTTCTATGTGGTCATTTTATTAGCTCTTTTAACTGCCTTGCAGATTGCTCAGAAATTTAATCTAGCTAACCAAAATATCTGTGATACATATAATGAAAATACAAATATAATCAACATATAGTGCGGTGGATCCTACAGAAACTTTTTGGAGTTCTCTGAAAAATATAATCTTATTTAGTTTCATTTTATTTTATTTCTCATTATGTTTATATATATACTGCTGGAAAAAATTTGTTGTGCTTAATACAATTTTCACAAATATCTCAGTTACAATTTTATGAAACAGAATTAAACAGCTGCTGGAAAGTGTTGACTACTTTCCGTCAAGTCTGAACCTTTGTCAAATTCGTGATTTTTTTAAACTCAGACCTTTGTTTATCCTCATGCTATATGTTTTCCAAACATTACTTATTTATACTGACACTTTCTGAGGAATAAACTACATATTAAGGCCCATTCTATTCTGCAAGCTTAGTTGCCTAAAATTTAGTTCTTGGAAGTCTAAAGTCACTTTTCTTTAGCAGCCTAACCATGGGTTTAAACGCAGATGTATCAAGTGGTTTCGAGTTCACCCAACCCTTTGTGTGCAGGCATTAGAGCAGGAAGCCAGGTGCGAAATATTCACCAAGTCTCAGAAGTACAATTGTTTAAACAATCCACCTTTCATTAAGTACTGAAGCTCATCAACTAAATTAAGAGTAAGATTAGCAGTAGGTAAGCTGAAAAAATATCTTGGTATAGCTTCCATTGAAATTTCAGTTTAGATCTCCAAAGAAAGTTTAAAAGAATTGGGAAAAAAAAGGAGATTTAAAAAAAATGAATGAGACATGTTTTAATATGAAGGAGTAGGAAGAACCACAGCATGTTATATGTGTAGAGAGAAAATCTGCTCTTATTACACAAGGAACTAAGAGTAATTGTTATTATAAAAGTCTTTCAACTATTCAAAAGAAGGTGAGGAGATCAGTTGCTTATAATTTTGCTATACTGAAAAAAACTGCTGGCAGAATCTTTTTTGTTTTAATATTTGGCTGAATTTTCTTGAGGATATTTTTAGTGAAAACAGCAAAGCTGCTTCTGAGACAAATGGGTCTGTGCTGCATGATCTACTGTATTGGGTCTGGCTGCAATGGAGTTCATTTTCCCATAGCAGCCCTCATGGTGCTGTGCTTTGCATTGTTAGCTGGAAAGGTGCCGATAACACACCAGTGTTTTGGCTACTGCTGAGCACAGGATCAGCACTGTCTCTCAACTTTACGCCCCTGCCATCAAGGGTAGGCAAGATTCTGGGAGACAACACAAGTAGGCCAGGTGACCCTAACTAACCAAGAGGATATTCCATACCATATGACATCAGTTCAGACATAAAAGCTAAGGGAAGGAGGAAGAAGAGGGGGCATTCCTTTTTTCAATTCATTTTTGCCTTCTGAAGCAACCACTACAGGTGCTGAAGTCCCACTTCCCACGAAGTAGCTGAACATCACTTGTTGATGGGAAGTAGAGAATAAACCTTTTTTTTTCTCTTCACTTGTGTACACACAAGCTTTTGTCTTTCCTTTAGTAAACTGCCTTATCTCAACCTGCAAGTCATCTTCCATCTTATTTTCTCTCCCCTGTCTGCCTGGAAAGGGGACAGAGTGGCTTGGTGGGCACCTGGCATCCAGCCAAGGTCAACCCACCACCTGACACCTGAGTTGTACAGAGCCAGCAAGAGGAAAGAACTATTGATAGACAGAGCACAAGCTCTCTGCCTCTTTAAACAAATGGAACATATTCCGCTAAGTGAGATTTTGGAGACTTGAGCAGAAAGTGGCATATCCCCTGCATGCTGTGGGAAACAGCTCTCCATCTTAGTGGATGAAGTGTAACAGTCATCTGCTTGGCCAACCAAGCTGATGGCCTGTAAATTGCTCAAGTTAGAGGGTCATAGTTATATGCCTGCGAGCTATAACAATTCATATCCTGTGTGGGGCGAGGACATGCTCACTGTGGAGATTTGAGGATAGCTGCAGATGAGATGAAGCCCATGGACAGTCAGCTGAACAAAATCCACAGGCTGTTGTTTTTCATTTTTGTGAGGTGCTGCTGGAAATGAAGGGCTTCCTGAATGCATGTATCTGACATGCCTACTCCAAGAGAATAGCAGATAAAAACACTAGTATCTTTTATTTTCAAGACCCTTGGGTGCAAGAGATTTTATCTTTATTTCCCTCATGGATAAGCAAATCTCAGTCTGCCTTTCGGATGGGTGAGGAAATGGTATTTGAGTACCTGAAGGAGGCTACACTAGGTCACCTGGGTGTGAGCAGAAACATGTCTTGCTTATCCTTTTGGAATTCCTTTTCACAATCAATAAGTCATTCTAAATATCAGCCCATCACATTAACACAAATCCAAACAGAGGTTGATTCTCTGCAGCCCTGTACAGAGAGAGCTTCTGCTTTTACCACAGAAGTGTCCTGTGTGGCCTGAAACAGTAACAGATCTGTCAAATCCCAAACTGAGATAGGTAATAAATTTTCCAGTGCTTGGCAAATGGCAGTGTGCTTTGGCCCTTGTGGAGCCTGGGTAATTATAGACTTTGGATAGGAGCTCATGGTTCAGGATAATGCAGAAATCTGTGAAATAAAGGTGGAATAAATTGTTTTGCTGTTGATTCAGAAAATTGAATGTCATATGTTTGGAAAAGTTGTGGAAGATCCAATTCCATGGTTATACAACAAAATCCCTGGATGACCTGTTCTGCTCCCAAAGGATGCTTTTTTGGCCTGGATGGTCCTCTTTCAGAAGTTTATGGATTGCATTCTGCCTCAGGATACTGGTCCGTGAACAGCTGCCTCCTTAGACAAGGAAGCATTCTGTACCTAAAATGATGAGTACCAATTGTAATGGCAGTAAACATAGAGCTGCTATCTATGGAGCACAGCTCTCACTGTCAACATGATTAATGTGCTGCTCTTCTTTGTGAGATAGCCCTTTTCTGACTCAGATGCTGACTTATCTCATGGTGCAATCCTGAGAACAAAAAAAAAGGCAGGTAGTTTTATTCCTGAACATTGTGAGAATAATTTAGACAGATTAATTGGAACATTTTCACCCTAGTTACCCTGGCAGTAAACTTCATTAGGGTCCTGAAGATGATAGCTTAGAGGGTGGCCTGAGCATAAACTTTTATGATGCTCATAGAGAAACATATGTCCATCTCTACACAGTGAGTTGTTCAATTGGACATACATGAAAGAGAAGTGTTAGAAATATCAACAAGCAGCCTTCATGCTGCTGGAAAGAGTGCTGAACATGTGATTGTTACCGCATGAGGAGAAAATATTCAGCAATTGAGAAAGCCTAGAAGGAAAATGGCCTATACAGTTATTGAAATGCAAGCAGCATCTCCTGAATAATTACTTTTTTCATTGATCGTGGATTATGCATGGCTTTGATGAGTGGTAGATTTCTGAAATGCAACCCATTGTCTAAGATATGTCTCAGCATGACCTGCAAAGGGCCTTTTGTGGCAGACTGAAACAAGGTATCATAGAACCATAGAATAGCCTGGGTTGTAAGGGACCTTAAAGATCATCTAACTCCAACCCCCTTGCCACATGCAGAGACACCTTCTTCTACAACAGATTGCTCAAAGCCCTGTGCAACCTGGCCTTGAACACCTCCAGGGATGGGGCACCCACAACTTCTCTGGGCAACTTATTCCAGTGCTTCACCAACCTCACAGTGAAGAATTCCTTCCTAGTGCCTAATCCAAACCTACTCTCTTTCATTTTGAAGACAGTCCCACTTGTCCTGTCACTACATGTGCTTGTAAATAGTCTCTATCTTTCTTGTAGGTTCCCTTCAAGTACTGGAAGGCCGCAATTGGTCATCATGAAGCCTTCTCTTTTCCATGCTGAACAGTCCCAATTCTCTCAGCCTTTCCTTATAGGAGAGGCGCTCTATCCCTCTGAACAACTTGGTGGCCAGCCTCTGGACTCACTCCAGCAGGTTGCCATCCTTCCTGTGCTGGGGACCCTAAAGCTGGATGCAGCACTGCAGGTGGGGTCTCACCAGAGAGGAGTAGAGGGGCAGATCACCTCATTTGATCTGCTATCCAGGCTATGTCGAGATGCATGGTACCATGCTCATGGGCCTTACAGGAGCACATTCCCGGGCCTTACAGGAGCACATTCCCAGGCAGGTTCAGGAATAGCATGCGGTACATATGACTTGGAAGATAAGACAAAAGATGTCCACAAGGAAGTTGTAATTGCCTGTGAGAAGTCTCGCTGAAGGCAGAGCAGGCACTTGGCCTGGATGAAATCTTAGCCTGTGGCTCCCCAGGACACAATATAAAGCTTGGTCCAATTGAAGATATACAGAATGAAAATCTCTCTGTTCTGGACTGCATCATTCCATGGGTTTTGGTTCATCTAGGGTGGAAAAATATCTGTAAGTAGGAATGAGAAGAAACATATGCTTGAGGCAAGGCTGAACATATATCAGAACAAATCCTTTACAGAATAGAAACAGAAGATTAGCTTTTCATTTTGAAAGCAATCACCTATATAGGATACTTTGTATGGATTAGTGTTCGAGAAACTAAGGATATGGATGATCTGGATTTATTTTATCTATTTTTAGAAGATATCTAGTTTGTATCACCTTGGGGTTTTGCTCATTGATTGGTGAATTTGCTTATGGGGAATGAAAAACTGGAATAAAAAGTGATAGCAAGCACAAAACTGTAGACTGTTCAGAGTGTGCAAAAAAGTGCTAAAGCAGAAGAATGGTATGGCTAAGTGAGGGACAGAAAAGGGACAGATAAACAAAGAACTTTACTGAGGATAGTGTTATTTGGTAGTAACTGAGAGACTAAGGGTCTTTTTAATTTAGCAGTTGAGGTAGGACCATGGTTACGACTCAAGAGATAGGTCCATGCTATACATAAATAAATGTGCAGAGATGATTTGTAATAGAATCTGTGTATGCAAAGGCATGTTGTGGCTTCTTTGCACTTGAGGTCTAACAAAAGCTTTATAGGAAATAATTTAACCAATGTTTCCTTCAAGCTGACAGTTGGTTTGCTTTCCCTTGAGGCTATGATACATTACTTTTTTGCTCCTCTTGAGTCTTGTAAAAAAAAGCCAACACACATACAACCTAAGTTGCTTGTATTATCACTAAAGTAAGTCCTTTCCTTTTCATTCTTTTCTTGTTTCCACTGGGAAATTACAAGCAACAACACCCTTTCATAGGAATAAAAACAAGACTATGAATCACTAAAATCTTTTAAAGAAGCTAATTTCTTACTTTGACAGTGACTTACCTTTAGCATCTCTGCTGATGTCATTTTTAAAGTCAGTGAGAAAGATATAGCTGACCTTTTTCTGAAGCAGTACCAGGGACATCTGTGTAACGTTAACTTTATCAACAGGGGACACAATCAGTGGGTTCCTCAAAATGAGCACATTTTCTGATCATTGAACACAATAAATGACAAATAAATGCAGCTCACTTCACAATGCATTTGTGTAGTAACTAGTTCTTGCACATATTCTTGGGACTACTCCTAAGTATCCTCAAAAATACCAAATGAATGAACTCATATATTGCTTGTCAGACAGGAGTACTCCTACTTCATTTTCACTCTTTGTTTTAAGGAACCTTAAAACGTGATATAAGCACTTAGAAAGAAGACGAAGAAGAAATTAAAAAATTTAAAAAGTTAAAAAGTAAAAGAAAATATTTCCTAATATGTAAAACAAAAAAAGTGTATTCACTACTGAGCTCTATTTGGCATTGACATATCTTTTTTTTCTTTACACAATTTCAAATATTTAATTTGGACTTCTGTAAGGCCTTTAACATGGTCCAGCACAACTAAATTGGAGAGAGACGGATGAACTGTTTGATGAATGAGAAGCTGGTTGGATGGTCACATCCAGAGGCTCAATGTCCAGACAGACACCAGTGACAAGTGGTGTCACTCAGGGGTCTGTATTGGGACCAGTACTGTTTAGTATCTTCATAAATGGCATAGACAAAGAGATCAAACGCACCCTCAGCAAGTTTGCAGACAACACCAAGCTGAGTGGTGCAGTTGACACATCTGAAGGATGGGATGCCATCCAGAGGGCCCTAGACAAGCTCAGAAAGTGGGCCCATGGGAGTATCCTGAAGTTCAACAAGCACAAGTGCAAGGTGCTGCACCTGGATCGGGGCGGCCCCGAGTATCAATCCAGGCTGGGGGATGAAAAGATTGAAAGCAGCCCTGCCGAGAAGGACTTGGGAGTGCTGGTGGATGAAAAGCTGGACATGAGTCAGCAATGTGCACTTGCAACCCTAAATCCTGGGCTGCATAAAAAGGAGCATGACCAGCAGGTCAAAGGAGGCGACTCTCCCCCTCTACTCCATTGTGGTGAGATGCTAAGATCCCACCTGGAGTACAGCATCTGGTTCTGGGGTTCTCAGCACAGGAAGGACATGGACCTCTTGGAGCGAGTCTAGAGAAGGCCACAAAAAAAGAAAGCTGTAACTCTTATAAACTTATTTTATATATAGGCTGAGACAGCTGGAGTTATTTAGCCTGGAAAAGAGAAGGTGCTGAGAAGACTTTATTGTTGCCTTTCAGTACTCAAAGGGGACTTTCCAGTTAAGTTGTTCAACTGAGTACACACCATGCTGATTTTTCTTTTGTTCATTTCAGTGCAAGCGCAATTAGGTCTCTTAAACCATGGACTAGAAGCACAGCCAGTTACCATGATGGAGCTGGGAGCTCAGATATGGAAGATGCCTCTATTGTTGAGTGCTTATTAACCTATTTCCACTCAAAATAATGACACAGGTTAATTAATCTATCATTGAAAATGTTTGACCTAACTTGACTGACTTTGCCCTATGAGAGTATAAGATTATTTTAGGAGTCAGAAAATCTGAAAAATGCTTTTAAAAGTTGTGCATCGTCTCTCCACTGCTAATTTTTTGGTTTCCAGTACTTAAATTCCTGTGCTGTTAGCGTCCTCACAAATAATAAGGTATTATTTATCTCTTGGCACTTGGCTGTGAAAGTCGCAACCAAAAGCTACAATGGTAAGGACAAGGGACAAGAAAGTTTGACAGTGTGAACTGCAAGCAAAGTAAGGTTCAAATTCAAACACCCACTTTGGCATATGCAGAACACATGCCTTCATTTGGCTCTGCACACTAAGCATGACTTCAGTTGTTGCACCTTGGATCATGTAGAGTCTTGAGGAGAGAGGGTGCTCCTTCCCTGAGACCACCTGAGAACTGGAAGGACAGAAACAGTTAGAGAGCTTGGGATGCCAGGATATTCACAGAAGCACAGATAAACCCACAGAGAGTTTCAGAAGTGATAGCTAAATCGGATGAAGCTCCACATGAAAATGTTGAAAGTCCATTAAGGCAAATGCCATCACTAGTGGTAATCATTAACAATTGAACCAATTAGCTGCTGCTCAGCAAAAATGTCAGCAGACTCTGAAGCCTATCATTTAAGCAGGTGTAGATGTTTTGGGCTTGATACAGAAACTGGACTTTCACTGCAAGTAGGGTCAGCCTCAATTATTGTAAAAACCTCCTCTGTATTTGAAGCACATGGTTTAATGCAGTCTCCACTGAAGTAATTTCTGCCCTACCCTGTCTAGGGCCAGAATTTCATTCTAGAAGTCTATAATTTGCTGCTTCTGCACTTGATATCTGCTGCTTAGAATGGCTTTATCCTTTACGGTGTAAAAAAGTTTCTTCACAAGTGTTTACAGAATGAAATCATAATGGAAAACTTTAGCTTTCACAGCAGTTAAAATAATTTATCAATAATAGAAATTAACCTGCTATTTGTACTGCCATCTTATACTAATGTCTCTAGAGCCACTGTTTTATTCCACTGAAATATTACTGTCTTATTTCACCACCAAATTTTCTTTCTTTAAAAATGCTAAATTTCTCTGGCAGATGACTTTAAATGTATATTCAATTTCTGTCCAAATTCCTTAAGATACCAAAGACCCTTTCTTTAATGAGCATACAGACCTTTTCAGAGTATATGACTGGGGAATTCTTAAAACATCATCATAAAATTGAGTTACATAGCCCATAAGGTTTCTGTAAAAACAAAACACATTATACTCCTGGTCTGGATTGAATGTGACACTAATTGCAGACACTATTGCTTCTGGCCCATTGCCTCAGGGTGCTATTGTTTTAAAAGTGATCTCAAAAGACAGTGGTGTCTTCAGACCAGGGAAACTGGGATTTGAATTCCTGGAAGAAGAGTGACTATCCTTTGGCTTTCTTATTCTAAAGAGGAACAGAATATGTCTCTAAGTAATCCTAAAAGCAGATCATAGTTAATAGTGTCTCAACAATCTCAAAAGAAGTTGAAAAAAACAGTCACAAAAATGTCAGAAATTCTCAGAGTTATCACAAAAAAGTAAAACTGTCAATGATAGATTTGTTATAGAAACCTGAAACTAGATTTTAGCATAAAATTGACAGTTTTATATTAAAAATAACCCTCTGTCATCTTTTCTAACTTTATAATAATCCTTTTGACTTATACTGAGATTTTCAGTTGAGGCTTCCAAATTTCTCCACAGATATCACTCATTATTTATATGACTGTGCTATATGTTGTTGTACATTCCTGTATGTACGTACGTGCACATATGTATGTGCACATATATATGTACAGTCATATGCATGTGTGTAAAAACTCATGCATACAGAGTTTTCAAACACTCTGGGCCTGTATGCCGCTGTTAACCCTTCAGAATTATCAGGCACCTGTATGTTATATTTTTAATCAAACCAATCATGAATATTACTGCACAATGAGGTATCACAGACACACTGCAGACTGCTAACCCCTGCCCTTACAAAACAGAAGAGTACTTCAGTCTGGGTTTAACAGTATTGCAATATTTCTGAGTCAGAATGAGGAATTTACTTACAATTACAAGACAATTCAGAAAGTTGGTGTCATTTAGTGACTTGACTAGTAGACTAAATTTAGGCGATATGTGGTCTATTCTGTGCTGAAGATTGGACAAATCACTTCCTTGTCTTTTATCTGATAATTTTGATCCCTCTTGCAAAGTGTTTTGAAATCTATTAAATACTGAATAAGCACTATTTAGAGATAAATTGGGACACAGATGTTTTTAAAGAGAGAGAGGCTATATTGCATAACAGAGAAAACAACTATGTCTCCTTTTTTCCCCCTCCAAGTCTTCCTTTTTAATGTCTGTGATTTCTCCTCAAAAGCTCATAAAAAAGGATTCTAAATTTGCCAGATCAAGTTTTATGAGCTGCAAACATTTAAAATTAAGTAGATTAAATATATTCTAAAAAAGGTTTTTAGCACTAGCATTCAAGATGATTTGCTGAACTTTCCCCCTGTAATGTTGACTGTAGCTGAATAAAAATCCTTGCGAACTAGAAATGCATAAATAACTTGGGAGAATAAACCTCATGTAATTATGAAAAATATCCCATATTTTCAAAAAAATTTGGTTTGATAAAATATTTTGAAAAAGAAATATTTCAAAAAATTATTTCTTTGAAAAACAGTTGTAAAATTATTGCATTTGTCAATAGCATGTCTTTCTCCTTCACCCTGGCCAGAAGTATTTTAAAGACAATGACATTCAGTTCTCAAAAGTTTACCCAAGCACATTTTTGCAACAATTTATTTCAAAACCTTTCAAATAAAAACAATGAACAGAAACATTTCAAGAAGCTCAGCATAAATATGTGGTTCTTTGTTGACCATTGTGGACTTTTTTGTCATTCACTCCTCCAGGAAATTATAGATACTCATATTAAAAACTGAAAGGGTCAATAAAAAGACAGTAATTATAATGCCAAACTGAATGGCCATATTGCTATTAGACAAAAAATGTAGTTCTAATTTTGCTCCCTGTGACATTATTTTTACTTACAAGCAATCCTAAAAATAAGCTTAAAGTTTCAAACAAGGAATGAGAAGTTAAATTACATAAGCAGCAACCATAGCACATTTGACCTAATAACAATTGTTCATCAATAAAAATTTGGGGAAAAAAGTTCAAAGGTGAAAAAGGCACTATAACCGGCAGTCACTGAGATCTGCACACTTATTTTCATCCCTCTCTTGACAAATTCTTCCCTAATCAAAAGTAAAGAAAAGGTAGAATAAAAGCAGAAAGAGAAAGGCTAGTTAACATAAAACAGCTGTACTGGGTGAAAGCAAAGGTCCATCTCACCAGTTTTCAATAGCGACTGCTAAAGAAGGGATCCGCTGTAAGACAGCAAGTATAATTCTACTAGCATTTTCCCCCCTTTCCAAGAATAAGTCACTTAGGGATGCTAAAGGCTGTTTAACAACCTTCTATGCAGCCTTCATCCAAATGGATCTGATTTTTCTGTAATATTTTTGCCACGCAAAAGTCACTAAGTTGTAAAAATCAGTTCCAGAGCATAGATATGCCCTCAGTAAAAATGTATTGTCTTCTGTTTACTCTATAAGCTTTGGCTGGTATTTTTTGGAAAACTCCATAAAAGAGTATGGTGTAATACACACTTGAAGAAAAGTACAAAGATCAGTGTTTACAGAGCCATAGTGCTGTCTACTCTTTTATATGGATCTGAATCATGGGTCATCTACCGCCACCACCTGCGACTCTTAGAACGCTTCCATGAACACTGCCTCCGTACAATCCTAAACATCCACTGGTCAGATTATGTGACCAATACATCTGTTCTAGAACAAGCAGCAGTCACAAGTATTGAGGCCATGTTGCTGAGAACACAGCTGCGTTGGGCAGGGCATGTCTCAAGGATGAAGGACCACTGCCTCCCTAAGATCTTGCTTTATGGTGAACTTGCCACTTACTGCCGCATGAGAGGAGCCCCAAAGAGAAGATACAAGGACTCCCTGAAACAACATCTCAGCCTTGGCCATATTGATCAACATAACTGGTCTACTCTGGCCTCCAATCGGGAGGCCTGGAGACACACCATCTATAACGCTGCTGCTTCTTTTGAGAACGCATGCAGGATCACTCTGGAGGAGAAAAGACAATGCAGAAAGAATCGTGCCTTGCAGAATATACCACCTAAGGAGTCTTTCTGCTGTGCCTTTTGCAACCGGACATGTCTATCTCGTATTGGCCTTACGCACTTGTAACAAATGTGGGTAGAGCCTTTCCCAAATCTTCGTTTGCGAAGCCTAGCCATGACGATGATGATGACTCTACAAGCTTTGGCTGGCATTTTTATTATATACTCCTAGTCATTGTGGTGAGAATTAGACAATAATTATTTCATGAGTTGTATGGAGCAGGTGAACAAGAACTTATAGACCTTCCCCATATCTCTCCTTAGGAATCCCTTTTTGAAGATGTGGAGTCCTAAGGTGTTTAAGGAGCCTAGGCTGCACTCCTGAGGAGTGTGCCATCACACTATGAAGTGTAGATGAAAAACATCCGCATGTTCTGTGAAAGGTTACGTGTCATCCTCAGTTATGTGCTACTTGTCTTTTCCTGCTTGGGATCCTAAAGCAATGCTCAATGAATAAGTACATCATTTTTCACTCTTGTTTAAGAAAGCCTTTGAGAGTCATTTTTTTATAAAAGAAACCACAGTTTTGTGCCTCTTGTCTCTTGTGACCTCATTTTCTCTGTACCTTTGGCAATATGTGAAAATTGTAATAATAATAATAAATCTGCTCTCCTCAAAAGGCTCCCACACTGCATTTTCAGCCTGATCTCAATATTTGACTGCTTCCGGTTGACACCTCAATGGTCTCTTTTCTGAAGAATAACCTTTTTGTATTGCTTTTCTTCCACCTTGCCAAGGCCTTTAATACCTAGAATGTAAACTTCCATGGACACAGTAAGAAACAGTGTTTTCTGTAAACTGCTTGTGATACGAGAAAAATCAGGGTCACTGTGTTTTTATTTTTTTCATTACTGTTGCGACCCATCACCATTCCCACAGAGTTTTGTTAAACAAATTCATTAACTCTTACAATTTCACTTTATTCCAAAGCCTTTAAAATTAAAGAAAGCATATAAGTTGGAGTTTGGATGATTTGTCTGGAATTCTCATATAGTGGTGTAGTCCCAGTGATCCTGCATTTTCCACTGACAAACAGAGATAGGATAGGAGAAAACTATTCAATCTTTTCCTTTTTTTTTTTTTTTTACATGAGTATTTTTCTCCCAAGTATAAATTTACAGCTAGTCTGCTCCTGAACTCTGTACACATCTATTTGTGTGGAGTTACACATTTGAGTCATAAATTAACCTGTTTCTGCAGAGGTTGCTGCCTGGAACTATTTGAATTTGATCCTCCAGAGGAACAATATTAAAAGTTTAGGTGAAGACACATTAACATTGATTTTCATTCAATTTTGCTGAGACATACACTGATAATTAACATCCATTTGCCAACTCTGGCACCTATCAAAGGAGTATGGAAACAAAATTTAAAAAAAAATTCATTTCTGTAGTATAAAGTCAGTATGAAAGGGTTATTTTTTGTCTCCACCTCTTTCTTTTTACTAGAAGGCTATAGGATTTAAGTTCCTTTTTAATAACTTGTCAAATATCTCAAAGCCAGGTGGGATAAAGGCCTTACAAATACTACAAAACCTTATAGTTTGTATGTAAATAACATTTAATCATGCCTGTAAAACAAATAGAACTTTAAAATAGTATTAATAATGTTGGAAAAAAACATGTAAATATAAACCAAGAATAGGTTCTTGCATATTGTCATTATGTCATTATGTTTGACATATTTTAGGTGCCAGCTCTCTGGAATTTTAGCCTGACCTTGTAACTTTCCAAGAATTGTTTTCCTCCATGTGTCATTAGAGACGTCATAAGTGTGGTCTTACATCTTCTCTGGGGAAGTGGAAAGAAGCTATGGCACACTTTGCTGAAAATGCCTAGTGTCTGAGGGACTCAGATATAAACTGAGTACAGAAAACACTCTTTCCTAGGTGGTTCTATTTAAATATATAGGGAAAGTAGTTTTTTTTTCCTATTACTATGTTAATTATTGTCAAATTAAACACAGACATTAAGAAATAATTGAAGTTTTATGGTTGGGCTCAGTGATCTTATAGGTCCTTTTCAACTGTAACGATTCTAAGAGTAGATGATTTTATGTGGCAGAGCTACTTTAAGCTGTGAGTGTAAAATACTTTCTCATTCTTCCATAAGTTTGATCCTTAACTGGAGGAAAGAGACAAAATAAGTGTATTTATTTTCACAAATGTTATATCTAAGAGCCAAATGAATGAACAAAAAGCTCAGAGAAACTGAAGCATTTTCTCTCCATTTCAGTCTCCAAACTTTACACTCTAAAATAGTGATAGATTTACTTCTAGACATGATATGTCTCTTCAAAATAGAAAATGCATTTTTCTAAAACATAAGAAAATGAAACATTTAAACAAATGTTTCACACCCCCCAAAAAAAAAAAATCCAACTTATCTGATATAGTAAGAAAATTTTTAAAAAATGTTGCAGATAGAGTGAAACTGTAGTTTTGACATTTAAAAGGTGAAGGGATCTTTAGTGTCTCCTTTGGATGCTGGTTTTTAAGTAAAGGATCAAGAAAAAACTTGAAAGCCTCTAAACAAGTTGGCCAGTTAGAGAGAGAAATGCAGGAACCAGGATCAAGAGAAAATATCTAGAATAATGGTTCATATATCTCTAAGGTGAATGTGAAAAATAAATTAGGGCAATTGGACTGCCATGCAGCTTTGAACAGTGGGCTCCTACGAGTAGGGGTTTTAGGGAAGTCACAGCACTAGAACACAATTACTATGTTTTGATTTGAAAGTAACTACCTAAAATATTACAAATAAGTTTCTTCCTGATAAGAAGGAATGCAAGCATTGTTACTACCTGGAAAAGTTTGACTTGCTGGTGGCCTATAGGCTTGGTGTAGACCCTTAAATTGGTCAGCTTTAACAAATGAGTTTTACGTATCTGCCTGTCTTTGTATATATCTGTATATATATACCTATGTTGGGGCGCATGTGTCCGGCCCCAGCCCCAGGTGGGGAAAGGAAAGAGAGAGAGAGAGAGAGGGGGAGCTTCACCGGCGCGGACTGTGCCCACGTGGGAGATGAGAGGGGGAATCTCAGAGTACACAAAGGAGAAGGACAACTCTAAACCCAGGCAGATGGAGCTCGCTTAGCCCTGTAAGGCCATCCATCTAAGAGAAGGTCACTCTAATCAAACCTACGTCCTGAGGACCTCACTGCTACTGTCCAAGCTTGCTCGGCCCCGGCAGATGAACCTTAGGATTAAAGGGTGGGTTCAGTTCCACGCACACTGCGTCTCACCTAAAAAATCCATTGCGCAGGCTCGAAGGCCTTACCCATGTTTGCAAAGCCCTGTAGCGACATCTTCTACTAATGCAGTCACACAAAGACCAAAAGACAAAGGCATGCACCTGCCTCCAAAGGTGTACCTAAATTAACTCTCACATGCTGGAACATCAGAACCATGCTTGACTCTGCGGATAGTGGACGTCCTGAGCGTCTTTCTGCCTTAATTGCCCATGAACTGTCACGTCTCAACATCGACATTGCTGCTCTCAGTGAAGTTCGCCTTCACGAGGAAGGCAGCCTTAGAGAACATGGTGCTGGTTACACACTCTTTTGGTCAGGTAAACCCAGGACAGAAAAGCATCTCTCAGGAGTTGGCTTCATGATTAATGAAGCCGACAGGTCATTCTGACCGCATTATCTCCCTACGCCTTCCACTACACAAGCAACACGTTGTCCTCTTTAGTATATATGCCCCAACTCTCCAAGCTGACCCTGCTGAAAAAGATAAATTTTACTCTGACCTGCGCCACCTTACCCAAAAGGTTCCTGCAGATGATAAGATCATTATCCTTGGTGATTTCAATGCCAGAGTAGGAAAGAATTTTGAAGCCTGGAAAGGAATATTAGGCAAGCATGGTGTTGGAAGCTGCAATGATAATGGTCAACTTCTGCTAGAATCCTGTGCGGAGCAACAGCTCACCATCACCAACACTATCTTTCAGCAGAAAAATAGTCTGAAGACAACCTGGATGCATCCCAGATCTAAGCATTGGCATCTCATCGATTACGTCTTGGTGTGACAGAGAGATGTCCGTGATGTCCACCACACCTGTGTGATGCCCAGCGCAGAATGCCAAACAGACCATCGTCTTGTGCGCTGTAAACTTAACTTCAATCTTAAATTCAAACCTTAAAGGGGCAGTATCCCAAGGAGGAGACTCCAAGTTAACAATTTCCAATCAGCCACAGTGAGAAACAAATTCCAGGCAAATCTTCAAACTAGGCTTGAAAACCATTCCACAGATTCTACAGATACCTCTCCTGAAACACTCTGGCACCATATTAAAAACAGTATCCTGCAATCCTCTGAAGAATCCTTAGGGTTCTCTCTAAAGAAAAACAAGGACTGGTCTGATGAAAACAACCAAAAGATCCAGGAATTGTTGAGGAAGAAGAGAACCACCCACCAAGCACACCTTAGAATCATAGAATCATAGAATCGATTGGGTTGGAAAAGACCTCCGAGATCATCGAGTCCAACCCTTGGTCCAAATCCAGTCCATTTACCTTGCACTGCCATCCTGTCATGTAAGAAAAGCAGCCTTTTGTCTTGCATGCAGCAAGCTCCAAAAGAAACTCTGCGACATCCAGAACAAGTGGTGGATCAATCTAGCTGAAAAAACTCAATTATGCACAGACACAGGTGATCACAGAGGGTTCTATGAAGCCCTGAAAATAGCATACGGGCCTACATACCAAGCCCAAAGTCCTCTACTCAGCGCTGATGGCCAAACGCTTCTAACAGATAAAACCTCCATTCTGAATCGATGGTCTGAACACTTTCAGACCCTTTTCAGTACTAGCCATGCAGTCTAAGACTCAGCTATTCAGTCCATCACACAACAACCGGTGAAGTATGAATTGGATACTGCCCCCACTTTAGGAGAAACCCTCAAGGCCATACAGCAGGTGAAAATTGGCAAGGCAGCTGGGGTTGATGGAATTCCATCTGAAGTCTGGAAACACAGGGGCCAAGCACTCCGTGCTAAATTTCACGAGTTTATAGTGCACTGTTGGGAACGAGGCGAACTACCATCAGACCTTCGAGATGCAGTCATCATCACCCTGTATAAAAAGAAAGGAATTAAATCAGGCTGTTCAAATTACTGTGGTATTACTCTGCTCTCCATTGCTGGCAAAATCCTGGCAAGAATACTCTTGAACAGACTAATACCCGCTATAGTAGAAGGTATTCTACTTGAAAGCCAATGTGGTTTCAGAGCCAACAGGAGTACCACAGACATGGTGTTTGTTCTCAGACAACTGCAAGAAAAGTGTAGGGAACAGAACGAAGGTCTCTATGTAACCTTTGTTGACCTCAACAAGGCTTATGATACTGTGAGCGGAAAAGGTCTGTGGCAGATTTTGGAACGTTTAGGTTGTCCGACCAAGTTCCTTAAAATGATCATCTCACTCCATGAGGATCAACACGGCCAAGTCAGATATGGCAACAGACTTTCTGAGCCCTTTCTAATTACCAGTGGTGTGAAACAAGGCTGCATTCTTGCACCAACCCTGTTCACAGTCTTTTTCAGCATGATGCTCCAAAGGGCCACGGTAGACCTCAATGAAGAAGATGGTATCTATATTCGATACTGTACTGACGGAAGCCTTTTCAACCTAAGGCAACTGAAGGCCCACACTAAGACCTTAAATCATCTTGTCTGGGAGCTGCTTTATGCTAATGACACCACCCTTGTCACCCCCACAGAAGTAGCTCTGCAGCGTTTAACATCCTGCTTCGCAGACGCTGCTGAGTTTTTGGGCTGGAAATCAGATTAAAGAAGACAGAAGTCTTCTATCAACCTGCACCTCAGGAGGTCTTCCATCATCCCCATATCACCATTGGTCAATCAGTGCTCAAATCAGTCCAGCAGTTTAATTACCTAGGTAGCCTCATCTCCTTGGATGGTAAGGTCAACAGAGAGGCAACAGGTTAGCAAAGGCATATAGAGCTTTGGGAAAACTCCATAAAAGAGTTTAGTGAAATAAACACTTGAAGAAAAGTACAAAGATCAGTGTTTACAGAGCCATAGTGCTGTCTACTCTTTTATATGGATCTGAATCATGGGTCATCTACCGCCACCACCTGCACCTCCTAGAACGCTTCCATCAACGCTGCCTCCGTACAATCCTAGACATCCATTGGTCAGATTATGTGACTAATACGTGCTCTAGAACAAGCAGCAGTCACAAGTATTGAGGCCATGTTGCTGAGAACACAGCTGCGTTGGGCAGGACACGTGCCAAGGATGAAGGACCACCACCTCCCTAAGATCTTACTTTATGGTGAACTTGCCACCCGCTGCCGCACGAGAGGAGCCCCAAAGAGAAGATACAAGGACTCTCTGAAGCAACATCTCAGCCTGGGCCATATTGATCAACATAACTGGTCCACTCTGGCCTCCAGTCGGGAGGCCCGGAGACACACCATCTGTAACGCTGCTGCTTCTTTTGAGAACGCACGCAGGATCACTCTGGAGGAGAAAAGATAACACAGAAAGAATCGTGCCTTGCAGAATATACCACCTAAGGAGTCTTTCTGCTGTGCCTTTTGCAACTGGATGTGCCTATCTCGTATTGGCCTTTTTAGCCACCAGCGCGCTTGTAACAAACGTGCGTAGAGCCCTTCCCAAATCTTCATTCACAAAGCCTAGCCATGATATCTATGTTAATCTGCTATTACTTTATTAAACATGGTACAAGAACATAAACTGTGACCAAACACAGGCTGCACAAAACTCATGCAATGCAAATAGCAATACAATAACACAGGAAACCATTGATTTTTCATGATTATCAAATTGATATTAGCTACCCTAGAGAGCATACAAGAAATTGCAAAGAAGGATGGACATGAGAGAGAAACATTACTCACAGAGTAATGGAAGGCCAAAGCCCAACTAGACTTAAAATTGCCTAGTGACACGAGGAGTAATAAGAAGAAATTCTGTCAGCTTGCTGATAGAAAAATGTTCAGAGCAAAAAGTTCAGAGGAAATGTGGCACTGCTGATGAAAGGGAGAAGACAGCGCAGTGATGGATGACATGGATAAAACTAAAATACTTGATGCCTTCTCCACCTCCCTACCTCAGTCCCTCTAGGAAAAGCCTGAGACCAGATCACTGCACAAGCCAGTCATGCTTGGGAAGGAGAAGAGCAGTCAAGAGTGGAATTGTCACAGGTTAGGGGCTACTTGAAGGATCCTGATGTGCTTAAATCCCTGGGCCTGGGTGAGATTCATCTGTAAGTGTTGAAGCACACAGTTGGGGTGATTGTAAAGCTGCTACTTACCGGCAGCCAAAGAAATTGAAGCTATCTGGAAAAGTCTCTTACAAATGAAAAAATGAAAATAATATGCCCAGCTATATAAATGTCAGGAAGAACCATTTGGGAGTTACAGGCTGGTCAGATTCATCTCAGTCCCTGGGAACAGATTCTTGGATGATATTTCTAAACAATTGCACTTGGTCTAGATAGACAGGTTTTTTAAGAGTAGCTAATATGGGGCCGTGTTTTGGATTTGTGACCAAATCAGTGTTGATAACACAGGGATGTTTTCGTTACTGCTGAGCAGTGCTTGCACAGCATCAAGGTATTTTCTGCTACTCACCCCCCCGAACCAATGAGGAGGCTGGGGGTGCACAAGAAGTTGTGAGGGGACACAGTCAGGACATCTTACCCCAACTGATCCAAGGGATATCCCACACCATACGGCATAATGCTTAGCACATAAAGATGGGGGGAAGGATGCCAGAGGGGCCAGTGCTCGGGAAGTGACTGGGCATTGGTCGGTTGATGGTAAGAAATCATTTTCATTTTTATGACTTGTCTTTCTTGGGTTTTATTTTCTCTCTCTGTCTTATCTTTTTCCTTTTCCTTACTATTATGTTTGTTGTTTTATTGTTAAACTGTCTTTAACTCAATCCACAGGTTTTCTCACTTTTACTCTTCTTATTCTCTCTGCCATCCCGCTGTGGCGGGAGTGATGACTGTGTGGTTCTTAGTTGCTGGCTGGGGTTAAACCATGACAGCACTGAAGAACAAGAAACAAAGGTTAACCAAGGACTGATCATGCTTATTAACTCAATTGTCTTCAGTGATAAAGTGACTAGTGATGTGAATGAAGTGACAATAGTGGATGTAATACACCTTGACTTTGCTGGGGCCCTCAGCAGCACTCTCACATGTAAATTGAAGAGGGATGAGTTGTATGAATGTACATCTAGGTAGGCTTAATATTGGCTGGACTTCTGTGCTCAGAGGGTAGTAATCAGTCATATGATGTCCAGTGGAAGCTGGTAATCAGCACTAGACCCAGTGGGGTGACAATGGCTCCACGACTATTTGGTATCTTTGTCAACAACCTCAATGATGAGACAAGAATTCTCAGTAAATCTGTGGAAGATATTAAATTAAAGTAAATGTTTCACACAGTAAATATTAAAACTTCAATTCAGAGACATCTTAAGATGCTGGAGGACTGGGCCAAAAGGAAGGCCATGCAGCTCACATTTGACAAGTTCAAAGTTCTCTTTCTGGAACAGAATAACTCAATACAGCTGTGAGCTGACCAAATGGCCATGGAGGTGTAGCAAATATATGGCTGAATCTAAGGCCCCAGTGTGTTCTCATTAGAGATGAGGCAAACTGCATATTGCATACTTCTTTTAGTTAGAAGAATTTTTGAAGGAACTTATTATTCACTACTACCTTGTGAGGCTACACCTCAACCATTGTATCCAGCTTTTGGTCCCCCTATTCAAGGCTGATGTGGAGAAACTGGAGAGTCCTCTATGAAGACAGGATGAGGCAGATGGGGTTGTTCAACCTAGAGATCTCATTTCGGCCTCCCAGTTCCTTAAGAGGGTTTATAAGAAAGGAGAGAGAGGGACTTTTTATATGGGCAGATAGTGACAGGACAGGCTTTAAACTGAAAGAGAGCAGGTTTAAATTAGATGTTAGGAAGAAATTCTTTACTCAGAGAGTAGTGACACACTGGAACAGGTTGCCCAGAGAACTTTTGGGTGCCCTATCCTTGTCAGTGTTCAAGGCCAGTTTGGAAGGGGCCCTGAGCAACCTGATCTAGTGGATGGTATCCCTTGCCAATGGCTGGAGGGCTGGAACTAGATGATCTTTAAGGTCCCTTCCAAACCAAGCCTTTCTATGGTTCATTCTGTACCTGGACTTGCTGACAGGCAATGGTCACAAACTGCAGCTTGAGAGGTTCAAGAAGGGCATTATGAATATATTTTCCAGCACTGGAATGCTGAAAAATGGTAGTTCAGCACAGCATTAAGATCACACAGAGGAGTTGTGGAGTTTCCACTCATGTGGGTTTTCAGGACACGATAAAGTGAATCTGATTTAGTGTTAGCAATACTCCTGCTTTGAGTAGAAGGTTGGATGAAATAATCCAAAGATCCTTCCAATGATTCCCTTGTTCTGATTCTAATTTTCTAATTCTTAATGCAGTGGAGTTTTATACTGTTTCCATGTTCTTAAGAATGAAGAAAATGTACTTTTACTTGTATCTATGTAGGCAGTGTTGTTGTCTGGGATGGTGGAAGTCTATATTTATTTTGAAGAAACAGGAAAAAATGGTGAAGAAGTTAGAGCTGATTTGTTATTTATCTGAGTAAGGTGGTGTCTATTACTTCTAGTAAGAATCTGACACAAGAATTTGGGTAGAGAAAGCAGCTTTTTGTTTCTTTACTTCCTTCAGTTCAGGGATCAGGATCACCTTGGCACAATTATCTGGTAACTAAGAGAGCTATGGATGTTCTCATCAGTAAGATCTCAGTAAATAGAAGCTGTCAAATAGTAGACTGCAGAGAAGTGTTCTATATTACCAGCTACTACAAGAACACTTTGAGTTATAAATATCCATAAGCTTTAATGGAGAAAAGAACTGTGCCTGTCAGCAGAAAAAAAATACTATCAACCTGTGATGCCCTACACAAATAATGTCAAACCTGGGGCATGATGCAGATTAAGGTGCACTTTAAGCCATCTACTAAATGGAATATTAGCTGGGAACTGGATTTTGCCATCAATGAAACATAATTTAATATATCTGAAGGCCAGTATTGGTTCACCTATCTCATCTGCAGTTGCAGTGAAGGGAAAAAAAAGCCTTTTGACTGTAAGAAAGTACTCCCTTCTATTACTGAGCTCAGCAGTGAGTTTTGATCCTGATTGTGTTCCATGGTAGCATCTTGAAAGGAAAATATTTTTAACTTTGAACACAGGAATACTCTCTGCTTCTCTGAGTATAATACCACTGTATCCCAGTGAAGGATGAGCACTGCTTTCATAACTTTCTACTTTAAAGTAAAAAAGGATGTATTTAAGTTGACATGAACAGCTGATAGGAAATGTTAACCTGGGATTATCTACCCAAGTAGATAATCTGAGTTTACAATACTAATTGATATTCCAATCTAATTTCTGCTGTTATTTTGTCATTTTACCCTTCGCAAGATATGATCTTGCTTGATCTTGCCACCACCTATGCTAGGTTTACCCTACCTTAGCACTTTAAAAATTATGCTAACAAGCTCTACCCACCTTCTATAACACCTTGAGAACTACAGAAACCAAAAATGCTAAGTATTTTAACTGTGCAGAAAAGATGTGTGTGTGAAGTGTGAAGAATCTTTGAAAATCTTTAAAAATTTCCATGACTATTCCTAATAGAGAGTTTATTTGATTGCAAGCACTTTGACTCTTGGCCTGTTGTTCACCCTTGATTCAGACATCCAAAGACTCCCCAAAGTTTGGGGCCTACAGACAAGAACAAAACAATAAACTGAAGGGGACACAACTTAGAGGAGACAAGGACAAAGCTAAGAAACTGCAGAGAAAATTGCCAATAATGAGAGTGGAGTTATGCAGAGTTTGGAAGTCAGGAATGAAGATAATGAGAGGTTAATGAATAGATCATAATAGAGGTTGTCCATAATGTAGATGATTACTAGACCAGCATTTCAGATTAAATTAATAAAGGAAAAGCAAGAAAGGCCAGTGATGAAGCATGCAGCTGAAGCAACTGAAGATCAAGTTTAGACCATTTTTTGCATTGATATCAAAGAAAAACAGATAATTTTAAAAAGAGAAATTATAGCAATGAAAAGAATTAGAGACAATTTTAAAAAGAAAAATATATGGGGATAGAAAAAGACAGAATATCTGCATTGTATAAACTTACCAAAAATATCAAAGAAAAATGAATAGAGAGCTTGGAAGAACTGCTGAAGTCAGTATAGCTCAAGCAACCAGTTAGAAGCCAGTTAGAAGGTCCTATTGTCACTGGGCTGTTATTTTCTAACCAAGGATGTACTACCTCTTGATTACATTGTGAGGGAATTTCATGCTTACACAATTAAACCTGGTTCAATATTTAGGGAATACTTCAAGAAATGCTTCAGATGGCATTCCAGACCTATGCCTACAGATTAGCTTCCCAGTTGTCCCACCAAACTCTTACCATGATTATATTTTATATAATATATTAAACATTCTATATTTAATGCATATAATATATAATATATTAAATTATGCACAAATAAATATATTATTTACAAATATATTATAATTTAAGTGGCTTTCTGGCTTATCTGATTATTCCCTCTGGAGTGAAAGCTTTCTATTCCATTAGAGAAATCTACATACAACTAAGGGAAAAGAAGAAACTATATATATATTATATATATATACAAATTATATTTTAATTTTTATATATCCTTGAATATATAATGTATCACATAAACTCTTAAATACATCAAGTTATATTAGTCCTAAATTAATACTGTATAGATCAAGAAAAAGCATTTTGGAAAGTTTTTTTACAGCATATCAGGATAAAAATGTATCAAATGAAGCTTTTGAAATCTTTGTGCAACAGACAAGGTATGACAGTTGAAGTGGTGCCACTACGTAGACTATACAGCAACATGGTTGTAATAGAAAAGGATATGGACATGAAAAGATCAGGGGGTACTTAAAAAGTTGCATTGTATTGGCTTTATGTGGCAAGCTTTTGGTAGCAGGATGGGCTACAGGGATGGCTTCTGTGAGAAGCTGCCAGAAGCTTACACTATGTCTGGCAGAGCCAATGCCAGCCGGCTCCAAGATGGACCTGCCATTGTTCAAGGCTGAGCCCATGAGCAGCAGTGGTAGTGTCTCTGGGATAACAAAGGTAAGAAGTGGGAAAAAACCTGCTGCACAACAGCAGCCAGAGAGAGGGGTGAGAATATGTGAGTGAAACAACCCTGCAGACACCAAGGACAGTGCAGAGATTCCCCTGCAGCCTGTGGTTCAGACCATGGTGAGGTAAGCTGTCTCCTGCAGTCCATGGAGGTCCAAGATGGAGCAAAATCCACCTTCAGCCCATGGAGAACCCCATGTAGGGTCAGGTGGGTGCCCAAAAGATGGCCCTGTGGAGAGAGGAGCCCACGCTGGAGCAATCTGCTCCTGAAAGGGCTGCATCCTATGAAAGGGACACACGCTGGAGCAGTTTGTGAAGAACTGCAACCCATAGGAAGGCTCTCAGGTTGGAGAAGGTCATGGAGGACTGTTTCTGTAGCAGGGACCCCACAGTGCAGCAGGGGAAGAGTGCAAGGAGGAAGGAGCAGCACAGACAAAATGTAATGAACTGACCACAACCCTCATTCCCCATTCCTCTGGACTGCTTGGGAGACGGAGATAGAGAAATTGGGAGTGAAGCTGAGCCAGGAGAAAGAGAAGTGTGAGAGGAGAGTGCTTTTAGATTTGGTCTTATTCCTCATTATCTTAATTCACTGTTAACTGGCAATAAAATAAACTAATATCTCCAAGTTAAGTCTGTTTTGCCTGTTACGGTGATCTCCCTGTCCTTACCCTGCCCCACTAGACTTTTATCATATTTTCTTCTCCCCAGTCCACAGTCAAGTTGAGAGGTTTAGTGGGCATGTGGTGGCTAGACAAGGTCAACCCACCAGATATATCAAGGGCTTTTCTTACGTATTGCGAGTGAAAAAAGGATGTGCCTTTTGGGTCTGTTGTAAGGTATCTTTTGAATTTTTTTTTCTCCTTTGCATCCCATTGACTATAAAAGAAGACCAATTCAGCTCCAGGCTTTCAATTCTTTTCTCTTACCCCTACACATCTATCATCTTCCTAGGGCAAAATATCACATGCACAAGGGTAGATAATGGCAGAGACCATTAATGGCACCTTCTCAGAGTTTTACATAAGAACACAGGAATCATCTTGCTAGAACAGGTTATCTAGGTCCGCCATTCAGAATCTGAGGACTAGCAACAAGCTTCCCACAGGAAGATATGTGAAGTAAATCATGGGAAAAATGCTTCATTAAATGGCTCATCTCTATTCCTTAAGTTTGTGATTTGCTTAAGGCCTGAAGTGTGAATTTTGATCTCCCTTTCAAATACTCTATTGTTGTTAGTAAATATTCTGATATTATATTTTCCTGCTAGGCATATAAACATCTAACAATCCTCTAAAACTTACTCAACTATAACCTTCAACAGCATTCTGTGACATTGATGAAAATTAAAGCCCTGTTACAGAGTGAGAGAACGGTTTGTTTTATCAGTAAAAATTTGTCTCCTTTTGAATTCATTGAGTATTTCTGTTCTTGTGCTAGAAAACAAAAAGTACAGTCACAAAGGACTTCATGGATATTGGGAGGAATTCCTGACTTAAGAGATGAATGGTACTTAAAAAAAAAAAAAGTTACAGGCTTTTCTACAGTTATCTGTTTTCCCATTTAACTTCCAGTAACAAAGAGAAAAGGAGCACAAATTATATTGTACCACAACAGAACGATCAGTGACAAATGTCTGTCAGTAAGATTACCATTGCAGATAGATTATGTAAACATATGCTTCAAAACCATTTTTCCTTATGCATTCTGTCTCGTCACAAAGATGCCAACTGGATAGATTGACTCTGCAAATAAGATGAGCATATTTAATAAAATGAGAATGAAGAAATGATAACATTTTATTATCTTGTTTTAGAACACTTTCTTCGTTCAAATTTTGTCTGGAAAAAAGATTAAGCACAGTTAATCAAGGTTTGTCACTAGGTTCCAGTGATGATTTTTTTACACTGCAAAATAAAAAGCACAAAAGTAGCATAAAAGAAAGGGACATATGGAGTTGCTTGTGGTTTCTTACAGACTTCAAGCAAAGAACAGATTTTTACAGACTTTTAATACAGAGAAACTTAAACTCACAATACTTTGTCTCCTCAGTTGTTCCCAAAAGCAAATAAAAATATTACTGTGAAGCAAATAAAAATGTTACTGTGCACATGGTGTGGCAAGGAGGGGTTCCATACCACAAGAATCCATACCATGGCATTACTTGGAAGAAATTATATTTTCCTGTTTTCTAATATCTTTAATCCTTCATACTACTGTAGATCTAATTTATAGAAGGGATCATAATTCCCTTCATGTTCAATTCCTGAAGCATGCCTGTTAGTTTGCACATTGCCTTTGCAAAGGTGTACCAGCACAATGAATAAATCCCATTGCAATGAGACAGTCATGAATTTGAGTCCAAAAGACTGTTAGTGATGGAAATCCAACTTTTCTTTTACCTCAGAGGTTTAGCATATTTATTAATTACAAGGAAGTCAATTACATGTTGTAGATGTGGAACCTCAAGAGGGTGTATCTATAGAAAGACCTTTAGACAGAGCTGATCTTTAGGTTGATCTTTAGTAGTAGTATAGGTATCTTGGTTAAGTTAATTTTCTAGATTTCCTCAGTGGGCATGGAAAGATCAAAGATGGGACAAATCAATCTTTAGAGATGTATAAGAAAGGAATTTGAAAAGTGGGATGTACTACCCTCTGGAAGTGTTGATTTGTGTCCATTGAGAAGGAATCTACTCTAGACTAGATTATTGGCCAATTTTTTTTTAAATTAACAAAAGAAACCTAAGGTTTTTTTTGGTCTGAATCAAACCCTTGTTGGTTAACTGAAAAGACTTGTTTGAAAAATGCTAAACAGAATCCAGAAGTCATTGTGCACTGAGTGGTGGATGCCTTCTAGGAAAAGTGTATTTTATACTTTCTGGTGAAGATTCTTTAATTATGAGATATTTCAGATCTTTTCTTCCGTCTAAAATGCTACCTCTCTCATTTTTGGGGAGATTCCGTGTTTTCTTATTCTCCAAATTGCTATTTTTCCACAGTATTTCCATAATATATTTTTCTTATGGCATATGGTAGAACTGAAGAATATAGGGCTTTCTGGCTTGTCTCATCTACTCTTTTTCTTCCAAAACATTTTCTTTTTATCTGATATTTTACTTTGTCTTAACCTACTTTTCTGATTTAGATTTGAGTTAATACAGTGCTCTGAATCTTGACATCTCTAAACAGTTTAACTGAAGTGAGAACGCTCACATTTCTTCTGTAAAGTCCACACTTAGACACACAGGCTGCTATCTTTATCACCACTCACTGTGTAACTAATTGTCTTGGCTCTTATTGTAAATTTCCTGATTTTCTTCTGGTATAAATTCATTCACTGTAACAGAGGTTCAAGTTCACTGCTGTTAATGGAAGTCTCTCTGACTTATTCTGCTGTTCACAAAAACAGGATCAATAATATGTGAGTCCTAAAAGTTCTATAGCATGAAGCATTATACTAAACATATGATTTCAATATGACAGGATTTATTTCATAATGCTTTAAATCTAGGTGATTATTTTTCCTGATTAACATTAATAAGTTGAAAATTCTTTTCTATTTAGACTGTTAAGAGTTGTCTTATTGTTCCTCCTTCAGTGGCACTCTGTTTCAGTGAAATGTATTAAAAGTAAAAATTAAATAAATCTGCATTAGAACAACAGGATGTTATCTACAGGATAGCAAGGCTAGGCAGAAAGGAGCTTCTCTGTGTTCTGGTACAAGGTGAAGAATCCCCTGTGCTTAACTGACCTGGAAAGAACTTATGCATTTCCTTTCAATTTTGTATAGATGGTTAATTTTTTTTCTTAGAAAAGCTTTCTTCTTTTTAAGAAGACAAATAATTTCTATTGATTACAGTGTTATCTAATGGTGAGGAAGAAGCTTGCATGCCTGCTGCTGACTTCAACTGAGAAGTCAGTCATGACTGCTACAGCTGAATCTGGAGGAAAACTACAAAGCAGTTTACTGGCTGAAAAATGGAAACAGGAGGAAAGGGATTATGTCTTACTCAGGGCCAGGAAGCAAGTATGAATCTTTATTTAGGAAATGTCCAGTTTCCTGATATTTCATTACTTGGCCCAATCTATTCAAATTCTAGCTTTCAAATGCAATATGCTGGGTGTCAGTACATGCACTATTCAAAGATGGGACCAGCTATTGTAGAAAAAAAGAGTGCTACCATGAATAAGGAACACGTTTTAGTTGTACACAGACTTTCTGTATGATTTACTATCTCTAAGCTTGTCACTTACTAGTCTCTAAACACTAGTCAATGAGCTTAATGACTGGTTAAAAATGAAATGAAACTCTTAAGAAAAGGAAGGCCACGCATGAACACAGCTGGAGGAGCTTGAGTCACTGTCAGCTATCTATGTATTTATCAAGTTGCAGCTTTCTCAAGCATGATGCCAGGAATAAGCCAAAGGAAAAACATAAGAGGTCAAAGAACTACTTGAGAGATTAATTTAGTGCACTCATATCAGTTTTCAGGTTTTAGTGAGTCTTATGTTTAATTTCACTATTTCACAAATATCTGAATGAGATGTAATTCCATTTGAAACACATTAAAGACTGTTACTCTTTGAAGCAGACTTTGAATAATAGAATCACAGGCCTGGAAAGGACTTCAAGAGGACATTTCTTCCATTTTCCAGCTCTAATGCAAACTCAACTGTGCTTATATCTGTCTGACTGGTGTTTATTCTAAAAATCTCCAATGATGGAGTCTTTACAATCTCCCATGCCATTATCTTCCTGGCTCTCTCTGTCCTTAGGACTGGAATTTGCTTCCTAACACCTAACATTGCTGTAATTTAAGTCCATTACTTCTCAGCCTCACCTACTGATGATACACAGAACAAATTGCTGCTTTCCTCTTTGTGTTAGCTTTTCATGTATTTGAAGTCTATTGTCATACCTCACCTTTAATTATGTACTGAGAACCTCTTGGCTTCAAGAGAAACATAACTTACCAGCTATAAAGGCAGAGAGTTTATATAACAAAAGCCACATTGTGATCAAGAAAACAAGAGTCTTGGTAAAAGTGGCTACCCTAACTGATTAGTTGTTCCTTCAGTTAACCTGCCAGGCTGTCCTTGAAAGTCCAGGATCATGAACACTTGTGTTTACTTCCCTTCGTCCTGCAATATTAAAGAATCTGAATTCTTTAGCCAATTTTTCTACATTTATAAGGCCTACAATTCAGGAAAGAGGCTGTGTTCATTTGAAATATTCCTCTGTTAGGCAATATTTGTCACCATACCTAAATATACACAGCTATGTGTAAGCCAGACTAATCCACTCACAGAACCTAAATGAAAATGAAACAAGAATACATATTAATTTTCCCATTTATATCCTACCTTACACTGATAGCCTCTACATTAATTTCTCAATTAATTTCACTGCAAATCTGTTAAATATCTGAGTCTCCTCTGGCTAAATCAGGAGCTTATGATAGTTAGTCTAAGGTTTAGGCCTGTAATCCCCTTCTTACTGGCTGTATGACCTTCTTGCAGACTGGCACACTAAGCTGGCACATTTCAGTATCTCATGTATCCAATTTCATAATAAAGTAGAAACAGTTTATCCCTGCCCTTTTTTGAAAGTATTTGGAAGTCAATAAAGCACTACTTGGTGTGGTTTTCTCCTTCTTTATCACATGTTTTACTGCTTGACAAAAATGCTGTGGGCAAAGTATTTAGGACACTGTTTTGCCCTTGGATATCAAGTTTTCTACCAACTCTGCCATACTCCAACCCTCCCACTTCTCCATGCTAACAGTGCTGACTAACCTGCCTTTGAACAGTATTGAAAGGATCTTCTTGCTTAGACTTGCAAGACCAAGTGGACTTGGTGGTATAGGCACCTTGTGTAGAGCCTGTTCTGCACCCTCCAATAACTTATTACAAAATACTTAAACAGCATGCCGGGTGTCATATAATTACTTCAAACAAGATGATGGTAGCACTATATAACCTTAAGTTTAATAGTTTTGCAGCTATAGACATCATTATAACATAATTTTACTAGCAAATGTACATTGAAAAGTTGCTTAGAATTTTTAAAATTATTTTTTTCATGAACCATTCAGAAGAAAAGGTTTTTTTATTAAATTTTGAAGAAGTCTCTGCTGATTGCTGCCTTTCTGTTTTATTTGTGTTATATGCCACTGACTGTTTACTGGTAGGGATATTTAGGGATATTAGATATTATAAATATGCAATATTTTCAGTCTAATTCAAATCTGCAGTAGTACTTTAACTTATGGATTCATGTAATTTTAGTCTCCCATGTAAAAGTGGTTTTATTCTGCTCCTTGTGTGATGTTCCATTTATAAAGTGAGACTTTAGCTTTATTCTTACAGAAATAATGTGGTAGGACCTGTGATCAAAGCAATGAGTCATGACAGGATAGCTCAGGTGACTGGAGTGGCAGAATAGACTGATCCAAGATCTTCGAGAAAGACAGGCAGAGAAGGCAAGGAGTATTATTGTCTATGGGAAGGAGCAGCTCAAATGCATGGAGATGGATGAGAGCTTGTGGGTCTCAGAGAGGCCAGTGAAGGTGTCATTGTGGAGAAAGTGTGTTACTGACCACCTGATCAATGTGGTCAGAGGAAGTGGATAAAGTCTTCTTGAAACACTCAGTGAAGTCTTTTGATCCTATGATGCTGGTTCTTATAGGAATTTTAAAATCTGTTGGAAGGGCACTGTGGTAAGAAGCAAGCTATCCAGGAGGCTTCTGGATTGTATTGGGAGTAAATTTATGATACAGACACTGGAGGGGCCAGCCAGGTGAACCTGTCATTCATTATCTAGTGATAACTGTTTGGGAATATGATAATCAATAGAAACCTTGGCTGTAGTGACCACAAAATAGTGGACTTCAAGATCCTGAGGAGGTAGAAGAAGGCAAGCTGTGCAGCACAGAGCCTGCACTTTGGGAGAGTAGACTTCAGCTTATATGGGAAGTTGAAAGGTGGGATTCCATGGGAGACAGCTCTGGCAAGCAAATGAATGCAGAGAATCTAGCAGGTCTGTAAGGACTTCTTCCTTCAAGCACATGAGTGGTTCATCTTGATGCTCAGGAAGTCAAGTACTCTCAACAATAGACCAACTCAAGGCAGAGATCCACCATAAAATGCAGCATAAGGGAGATGGAAGCAAAGACAGGCTACAACAGAGGAATTTCTGAAACACTGCACTAGTATGTAGTGGTAGTGTCAAGGAAACCAAAACTCAGATGATATTGAGACTTGCCAGGGATATCAAGGCAACAAGAAGAGCTTGTACATTACTAATAAAAGGCTGAACAAGGAGAATATGTAATGGTTGCTGAATGAAAAGGATGATTCAGCAATAGTGGACTCTGGTAAGGCTGAAGTGCTCAATGCCTTGTTCTTTGAGGCCTCTGTGCGTGAGAGAGAAGAGAGGAACTACTAGCAGCAGATAAGGATCAAGTCAGGAATTACTTCTGAGAACTCAACTTGTAAATGCTCATGGACCCGACAAGCTGCATCAAATCTTTATAAAGGTTCTAAAAGGACAACCTAGAGGATTACAAGCTGCTCAGCCTTACTTTAACCTCTAGCAAAAAAACGGAGTAAATCCACTAGGAAGATATTTCTTGCAACCTGAAGCAGAGTAACAACGGAATGGAGAGTACTCTCATTAAGTTTTCAGATGAAACCCAAATGGAGGTTGCAGTTGGAGGGCTTGAGGGGCAGGTTGCCTTTTGGAGGAACCTATGGGAGGAACAGATCAACAAGGTCAAGGGATAAAAGCCCCTTAAGGAAAGATAGAAGGAAATAGACTTGTCTAGTTCGAAGAAGAAACAGCTTTGGGGGGAACTCTGAGCAGCGTTCCAATACCCAGGAGGAAGTTATGAAAAGGAGGAAGCAGGTTTTCCAGTGATACATGTCAGGAGAACTAGAAACAATGGACATGAATGAGAAAAAGAATGTTTCCAGCTGATTACAAGGCAAAACTTTTTCAGCATAAGGACAGCCAAGAAGTGAAGTAGGTTGCTCAGAGAGGCTCTGAGCCTCTACTTTGAGGTTTTCAAGACCAGGCTGTGTAAATCTCTAAGCAAATCTGTTTAGAGTAGGAGTTTACGCTAAATCCTTCCTGAGGTCCCTTCCAACCTGAAGTATCCTATGACATTATTAAAAAAAAAATCCTTTTATTTTTGAAACAAGAGGAAATATACTCTTTCATTTCAGGTAAAGCTGTTTCATTGGTGTTATTTTCCAAAAGTCCATGATGCCCTGATGTTTCCAGCTATTTTAACACATTGAAATCATCTAGATTTTGAACTTCTTATCTTTGATGATGAAGTCTTCAACTATTATCTGTGGCTGTTTCTAAAAGAAGCATTTTTTAACTTCTGCAATTGCGGGTTACAGATTTCATGCAACTACAACACAAATGTTGTCTTAACTACAAAAAGAACATGAAGAACGTCATGCTACTTTTAGCAGTTTCATGAACACTGGTTGAAGCTTTATTTATGAGAATTCTAGATTGTATGTTGAATTGATATGTTACTACAGTGTTTTCTACAATGCTATTTAATACGATTTGTCCTCAAGAACATATTAATACCTCTGACATAGTTTGTCTTTTGGCCATCATCTAACACATTTTTTAATACATCTACATCAGTCATTACCAACAGTAGGTTTGCTGAATGGAATCAGCTAAATCCTTTCTGGGTTTCCAGTCTTGGTAGTTTAGCTTGGTGGGCTGATAGCTTCTATTAGACAACTTCATTTCTTTTATAAACCCTATTTGCAAACATTGTTCTATTGCTAGCATTCCTCTTTATATGTGACATGAATCAGAAGAGATTTTATTCTTATGTGGAATTTCTAGAACTATATGCATTCCCAGTGTTTCTATTGTTGCTGCAAAATGCACATACTCTCGTTGAGACTAATCCTGGCTAAATATTTCCATATCTCATATAAAGTGGGTTGTTGGCATCACCAAAGTTCTTGCAGCTGTATTCATTTAAACAGAATACTTCAACCCTATACTTTAATCCCAACTCTTTGTGGGATAAGGTTTAAGGTTGTGGGGTGGTTTGTCTGTTTCTTTTCTTTCCCCCTTATAAACACCAGATTTATCTCTGTCATGGAAAGAGGAAACTTTTATAGTTTCATTCAATAACATAAACTGCATAGGAAGGTCTTTGTTCTGGCTCTGTGAATATACTCTTGTACATCAGCATGAATATTCTCCTAGTCAATTGAGCATTAGATGTCTGATTGTGATTTCTCTGGAGATTAAGCATTTTGTTGTGGTGTGACAAGTCTGTAGAAAAACTCAGCTTATCCCATTGAGATATTTTGGTGCTCCAAGGCACAAAAGGAAGTAAACATTTGTCTCTCATATGGTCTATACTTTTTTTTAACCTTTCTGACAAATATATGAGACATATGCCATTTGTCTTAGTTTTATTTCTTTCTCATAGCTCAACACTGCACTCATTCAGTGTTCCGTAACTTTTAACTCAGAAGGTCTTGTTGGCTATATATGTCACTAAATAAAATAGGACTAAGGGCTGCTTTCTGTCCGTGAGGCTAAATGGCACAGAGTGGCTGCAGGCACACTACATAACACTTGGCCTTGAGTGTCGCCTCAAGGGGACAAAGTGTCTGAAATAAAGTAAGGGTCACACTGCAGCTTTTTAGCACAGGGTTTTTCTAGTATGAAACAGAGAATTTGCAGCACACTGTGGTGTGTGGCAGGAAGAGTGTGTCATGGTGCCAAACTTCCAAGACAGTTTTAGAGAAATCATCAAGGATGATGTTGGGTATTGGGAATGATTCCTGGCAGATGCTATCCCCATGCCTGGGCATTGTCTGGAAGGGTGCTGGTTTGCACCAGGCAAACTGAGTAGAACAAAGTCAAGCAGTGTGAAAAACAGCGGTCCAGTGCTGAAATTCAAGCTCTGTTTATTTAGCATTATGGCTATGTAGGCATAATGCAAATGCATGCACAGACATTGTGTCTCTGTATTTGTACATGCATGCTGAAGCCTTGTGTATAACTTCTGTCCCTCTTCATTGTTTACCGTGTTTGGTACTTTTCAAGTGAGCTGTTGCGTACAGTCACCTTTTCTGTACAGATTTCAATGAGACGCTCGTCCAAATCTTGTCCCAAAAAGATCTCAAAAGTTGTGACGTACGTAAGCAGTGTAAACCTCAGTGGACCAGAGATAAGGGAAGATAACCCTATGGATACTGTTTTCCAGATCAAAAATGACATCTCACTGTGATGATGCACATGCAGACTTAAGAAATGTTGAGGTTTTGTTTCATATGTAAACAGTGTGCATAAATTTATCTGTTGCATCAGAGTAATTTGCAGAAAGAACGTCATGTGAATAATTCAGATAGTACAGGTTTAATTAGCAGTGGAGAAAGCTACATCCTACACTAAAAGCAGACCACACAGCTATGAACAATTTCTGTAGGCTGTCAGGTTTTAAGCTCATTCTTTGGAAGCCTTTCTGTTGACCAGCTCTAAGCTTCTTTAAACAATAACAAACAATTCTATAATAGCCAAGTAGTAGACTGAATTCCCTGATGTCATGGGACTTTTGCTAATGTTACTCCAAGCTGCGTAACACAGTATTCCTAGCACACTAGAATGGATACAGTCACTGTTACAGGTTAAACAGCTGTCAGCGTATGAACTTAACTTGACACTTGGGCAGGAATCTTTTATGCCAGCCCACCTGCAGCCTTCATCAACCAAAACTACCAGTGGACTAGATGTAGAAGTTGGAGGCAAAAGGCTCTGGTAATCAGGAGGAATAAAAGCAAGCATTGTACTGATAACACTGGATAATAGTAGATTTCAAGAGCAATACAACAAGAGTGGTTTTGGGTGGACAATATTTGAGGAAAACCAGATGTTTGAGTGAATAGTGGAATTAGATCCTGGTTATGTTTCTCCAAAAAGAAGAATAAGCATGTCTTGGACCTCCTGCTGCTGAAAACCAACAGGGAGTGAATACAGTGAACACTCTTCTGGAGCTCATTGACCCTGGGAAGAGAATTCCTAAGGCAAATCGCATACAACATGCTTATATATGCTTTTTGTGGGATGAGGGAAAACAGGGTAGAAGCAGGAAACTAGTGTATGTATTTGAGTTAGAAGAACTAGATACAGACTCTTCCCTGCCATGGCCTGCTGTGTAGTGTTTTATTTCTTATAGTGCAACTGCCTCTGTTCCTGATCTTTTTATCCAGGATTTATATTTTCTGATTTTAGGTACTTCTGAAGATGGAATCTGCTACTGACATAGAACCCAGACACTGGCAGTGGCTAGCCCTTTTAGGAATTTCTCGAAATCAAATAATTCAACTTTGTGTGTTCATTTTTGGGAAGCACGGAGGCTAAGAAGTGGAATGCCAAAAGGAAGTCTATTTTAATTTTGTATTCTTGTTGTTAGAAAGAAGAGAGACAACACAAGAAACTGTCCCTTGTCAAATTTTATAGAGATTTTCCCCAAGCCTAGGGAAAATGTCTAAGCTTTTGGGCTTTTCTGACTCTGATGCTTCACTCATCGTTAATTATAACACTAGTCAGGGAGGCAAGAAGCAGGCAACTGAGAGCTTAAAACAAAGGGAAACAGTGCTGTTATTTTCATTTTTTCTCACCTATAATTTTTCCTTTGATTTCATTTAATTTGATAAACCTGGCAAGTTGCTGCCAGGTGGATCTCCTACACAAGTCTGTCTCGATATTTCATTATCCTTTTTATTTCTAGCATCATCATTCAGACATCTCTGTTTTCTCTAGCTAATTAGCCCGCTGTTTACGAGGTGCACATTTCTTAACATATGGTACACAGTTGCATTGCATGTGTGCTGTATTTTCATTTTCTAGTTTGAATCTTATATTTCTGATACAGTATGGCAGAAATATCAGATGCCCATCTTACAGAACAGCATTCACAGCTTCATACTGAAATGTGCCCTAATTATACTTTTGAAATCCTTACATCCCCATGTTTTCAATTAAGACATCACAGCCATTACAGTACTGTGACAACAGATTGTGATTTAAAGATGCTAGTATTTGGAGGTCACAATTTAGCAGGAGACAAAAATCACAGGAATTAAGTGTTTAAAATAATCAAGATTAAAAAAATGTACCTTTCCAATTCAGTGGAGCAAAGTTAAACCCCATATGAAAATCCTCCACATGGCGTGATACTGTCTCTTTGAGACACTGGCATGGCATGCAGCTGTTATAAATCTTCTTCCTGTGTAAGACTGCAGAGGGAGGACCTGACTGGCAACACAAAGGAAGAAGCAGGTCTGTTCGCCTGTCTGGGAGAGAAAGAGGGAGAGGAGCGGGTGGAGGGGGAGTGAGACGCGCACACACACACACACACACACACAAGCACAGCTGAATACAGAAAGATTCACTCCTTCTGTACAGCCCACAGACCATCTATGCCTAAATGATTCTGGTTCACCATTTGCATGATATATTAGCCTTTCAAGCTGTCTTGTGGTATTATCTGAGAGACTGTAGCTTTTGCTTTTAGCTAAGCTCATCTGCCATTGGTTTTATCTCCAGCAGGTCTCCATTTCTAGCTAATATTAACCTTATTGCAAGGAAAACAGTATACTCAGAGCTGTCCACATGCTGGAAATACACCAAGATACTGCAAGGGCTGAATTAAACAGCTTCAGTTACATAAAATTAAATTTCTGTGTCGTTAACTCTACTGGCAAAAATGCTTTTTTTTTTCCTTTTTTTTTTTTTAAAGAAAAGCCCATATCAACATTTCAGCTTTACACAATATTTACATTAAACTGGAAAAGAGAGAATTAATAATTCTGGAATAAGAGTGTTCATATGGGTTGCTACGCTCACATAACCATATCAGCTTCACTGTGGTGGTGTAACTGATAATATGTGCTGTGCTAACTTCTCTCAGGCTCCTTCAGCTGCAGAGAGATGCAGATGTAACCTTAAATTCTCTCTAAAGCAAATCCCTCAGATGCTTTCTACCTCCCTCATCCTCCCTCAAAAAAGCCTTCAACTCCCTCTATAGGATTAGCTTTTCTCTGTACCTACCCCCTCCATGTCGAGTCTCGCCTGAATCGCTGTCAGTCATCTGGTTGCTTCCCAGCTCCTCCAGACATCCCCTCCAGCCAACGCACATATCCCTGCAAGCTCCTGCCTGAATCATGAACTGACAGCTGGAAGACAGGTAGTATGAGGATCATATCCAAGAGGTGAACAAACATTTTCAGCAGAAGCAGAGCGCCTATCCATAATACGTTATTTCCCTAACAAAAAGCAAAATAATATAACATTTTTCTTCTTGTTGTATAGCCAGCTTTTTATCATGCACTGAACACAACAGAATTATAAGATTTCGAGTGGTTTTGTAACAGCAAGTGTAACCACAAAATACACAAATGTCTGTGAGATGTATAGTTATTTCTAATACGTGGGTTAGCCATGAAGGCTCCAGTGTTCTTATACCAAAGGTACAGCACGATAGCAGAATTTTTCTTAACATAAGGACTACACTGCACAGTGAAGGTAAGAATTATACCAAAATGGCTTCAAACATTTTCCAGCTTTTGGGTAGAGTACTGGGCACCTAAAAAACTGGGCTATTTTTTAGTAGTAGTGAGAGGCCACAACCATTATTGACTTAGTGCTTGGCTCATTTAAAATGCAAGCCTTATTTCGATGCTTAGTATAGATTTAGGCATCTGACTGTAAACACTTGATTAAAAATATTGGCCTAGCTTTACAAATAAAGGTCAAAGGAAACATACATTACTGAGCACTGGAAAGTAAGAGTAAGACAAGGAATTAAGACAAAAGGAGTTCCAAGGATTTGTGGAGGACAAAGGAAAGAAAGCATTTGGATGCTAATTATTATTTTTATTATTAGTTAATTTCCATTTCAATTATTGAAATTATATAGCTTTTATATAGCCAGTGCTACTCTCCCTGTTGTTTTTATTATCCCTTACTCTTCTCTGTGCCTATTCAGCCTAAGCGAGAGCAGAAAATACTGTATAGAAATCCTGAGAGACAGCCTGCTCACATGAAACTTTCATCCAAATTTTAGTAGATACCAAAGGCTGAACCTTTAATTGGGCAAGGAAGAAGCTTAGGCATACCTAGCTAAAGCTGTACATTTTCAGATGTTCACCTATCATAACGATGTCCTGCTGTCACGCTTTCTACTTTTTAGCCATCCATCATGAAAATAATAAAACAGAGCCACCAGCAACCACCAAAAGAACAAATGCTTTTATTTATTATTCACCTGGATGTAGGATTTTAGTGAGACTTCTAAAGCATGTGTGTGTAAATGCTGTCTGCGTGGCGGTTATTCAAGCTTCCTTTGAATTCCATCCATCCATTTAGTCATCCCTGCCAAGTCAGTCTCTATTACTCGTATCTACTAAGATGTGTTTTAATGGTGAAAATAACAGGTTGGCTTAGTAAAAATGCTGGCAGTGACACCAAGGAATGCTGGGAATTTACTAATCTGAAAAATAATGACCTTAGGGGAGCTTTGTTCCTCCTTCTCATGGGTCCTTGCTAGAAACAGCCAAATAATTATAAAAAGGAGCCAACTCAATAAACACAGTGGGAAGTATTGTGGATGTTATTATATAAATGCATTATAGATATTTTTTAGCTTTGATTTTTTTGGATATGAATTTTCTGAAACTTTTCATGTGGTTTGGTTTTTATTTTATTTTATTTTATTTTTAAATTTTTGTATCACTACTTCAGTTTGTATTACCAAGGATTTTAAAAAAAAAACTCAAGCAAACACTAAAACAACCCCTACCTGAATCTTACAGGCCAAATACTGTATGAGTCATATTTATGAAGGGCTTTGAACTGCACAAAAAAACAAAGCTCAGATACAATTTCATATTTGATTCCAAACGTACGGACGGGTAGATTTCAGGGTAGATTTATGTCCCTTACACTGGGGACAGTCTACTCTAAGCAAAGACCAGATTCAGTTTCATGTGTCTTCTAGGGACAATGGAGGCCACAGGTTGTATGATAGGAATATGGCTGTGCTCATGGGGATTAGGGCAAATGTGGATGCCAGACTGAAAGAGTTGGTTTGGTCAGGTTTTACTCTGTATGGCCAGTCTTCACGAGCGAAGATTTGGGAAAGGTCATTAACCCTTCGAGCCTGCGCAGTGGATTTTTTAGGTGAGACACAGCGTGCGCTGAACTGAGCCCACCCTTTAATCCTGAGGTTCATCTGCCGGGGCCGAGCAAGCTTGGACAGTGGCAGTGAGGGTCTCAGGACATAGGTTTGTTTAGAGTGACCTTCTCTTAGATGGATTGCCTTACAGGGCTGACGAGCTCCATCTGCCCGGGGGGCTGGGAATCGAACCCGGGTCGCAGCAGTGAAAGTCCTGCACCCTAACCACTAGACCACCAGGGGCCACATGGTATTTGTATAACATTCCAATAATACTTTTCCACAACACTGACTTCAAATAGAAGTGATTCATGAAATGTTCCCCAAATTGATACATCTTCTTGACTTTGACTGAAATCTGTTTTCTTAATAGCGCATGTCCATAGAACCATTAGTCTTGCTCTCAAAAGAGCAAGACTATGGTGCAAAAAATGGTGCCATAAAAACCACGTTCTCTGTTATCTGCTCAGTGAAATGGCTTATGTATCAGATGTACAGAGGAGGTAGGGCTTGGACATGAAGGATTTTGCCCTCTTAAGCTCATCATAGTGAAGAAAACAGAATATAGGTGCTCTTCCATCCTGACTATACATTTGCTTGACAGTTTCTCTTCTGTCTCACAGCAGCATATCTGTCACAGATATAAGCAGTCTCAGCTAAGTCACTCAAAACAGAAAGCTTCTTGCCCTCTAAATAAAATAGATATGCAGTGGTAAAAAAAAAAAAAGTAATACATGTAGATACTACATGTAGATACAGGTAGTTCTCCCAGGATGTGGCTTATTTACATAAAGGTAAATTTTAATTCAGTGGCCAATTCCCTAAGACCTCTTTGTCACAGCCTCTAGCTTCTCTTTGGAAATGTTTTCACTAGAAAAATAGGTTAAAAGAAAAAAAGGGAGCCATGTCTGATATTATCAGACTGAAAATCAGTGTCAACGGGAACAATTTGAGTTTACTATCAAGACGTGTGTTGATTGTGATTAACCCCATAATTTCCATAGGGTTTAATCTCAATTGACTGTTTCCTGCTATGTATGTATCTTTTCCATCTATACTGATTACACAATTATGATTAACACTGTGTTAGTTGAAATGAGGACTCACAATTCTATTCTGACATGACAAAATATTCTAACGAACTGATACACTAGAAACAAAGTCCGGCCTGACGCATGTTCAGAGGGAAATCTATGTGCTCAAAACTGTAGTTCAATAGTTCAGAGGAATTTCGGTTCATCCACAATAGTTGCCACTGTATTTATTGAGTTAGCTCCCTTTAATAATTCATAGAATCATAATATCAACTGGGTTGGAAATGACCTCCAAAATCATCAAGTCCAACCCTTGATCCACTACCACTGTGGTTACTAGACCATGGCACTAAGTGCCACATCCAGTCTCATCTTAAAAACCTCCAGGGATGGTCAATCCACCACCTCCCTGGGCAGCTCATTCCAATATCTGATTACTCTCTCCATAAAAAATTTCTTCCTAATATCCAACCTAAACCTCCCCTGGCACAGCTTAACACCGTGCCCTCTTGTCTTACTGATAGCTGCCTTGGAGAAGAGACCCACGCCTGCCTGGCTACAACCTCCTTTCAGGGAGTTGTAGAGAGTGATGAGGTCTCCCTGAGCCTCCTCTTCTCCAGGCTAAACAACTCCAGCTCCCTCAGTCTCTCCTCATAGGACTTGTGCTCCAGTCCCTTCACCAGCCTCATTGCTCTTCTCTGGACCTGCTCCAGCACCTCAATATCCTTCCTGAACTGAGAGGCCCAGAATTGGACACAGTACTCCAGGTGTGGCCTCACCAGTGCTGAGTACAGGGGAAGAATAATCTTTCTGGTCCTGCTGCCACACTGTTCCTGATACAGGCCAGGATGCCATTGGCCCTCTTGGCCACCTGGGCACACTGATGGCTCATGCTCACCTTCCTGTCAATCCAAACTCCCAGATTCTTTCTGCCTGGCTGCTCTCCAGCCACTCTGTCCTCAGCCTGCAGCACTGCATGGAGTTGTTGTGACCAAAGTGCAGGACCTGGCACTTGGCCTTGTTGAACCTCATCCTGCTGGAATCAGATCATCTCTCCAGCTTGTCCAGGTCCCTTTGAAGAGCCCTTCTGCCTTCCAGCAGATCAACACGCCCTCCCAACTTGGTGTCATCTGCAAATTTGCTAATGGTACATTCAATGCCCTCATCCAGATCATCAGTAAAGATATTAAACAGAACCGGGCCCAACACCGATCCCTGGGGGACACCATTAGTGACCAGCCACCAACTGGATGTAGCCCCGTTCACCACCACTCTCTGGGCCCGGCTCTTCAGCCAGTTCCTAACCCAGTACAGTGTCCCTGTCCAAGCCGTGGGCTGCCAACTTTTTCAGGAGTGTGATGTGGGAGACGGTGTCAAAGGCTTTGCTGAAGTCCAGATAGATCACATCCACAACCTTCTCCTCATCCACCAGGGGGGTCACCTGATCATAAAAGGAGATGAGGTTGGTCAGACAGGACCTGCCTTTCCTAAACCTGTGCTGGCTGGGTCTGATCCCTTGTCCATCCTATAGGTGCTGTGTGATTGCACTTAGAATTATCTGTTCCACAAGCTTGCCAGGCACTGAGGTCAGGCTGACAGGCCTGTAGTTTCCCAGGTCCTCCTTGCAGCCCTTTTTGTGGATTGGCGTGACATTCACCAACTTCCAATCATCTGGGAGCTCCCCAGTGAGCCAGGACTGTTGATAAATGATGGAGAGCAGCTTGGTGAGCTCTTTGGCCAGGTCCCTCATCACCCTAGGATGGATCCCATCTAGTCCCATAGACTTGTAAGGATCCAAGTGGCTCAGCAGGTAACTGTTTCCTCCTGGATTACAGGGGGGTTATTCGGCTTCCTGTCTCTGTCTACCAACTCCGGAGGTCAGTGGTCCTGAGGACAACCTGTCTTACTGTTGAAAACTGAGGCAAAGAAGGTGTTAAGTACCTCAGCCTTTTCCTCATCTTTGCTGACTATGTTTCCCCCCATGTGCAACAATGACTGGAGGTTTTCCTTGCCCCTCCTTTTGCTATTGATGTATTTGTAGAAGCACTTCTTTTTATCCCTAACAGAAGTGGCTAGATTGAGTTCAAAGTGTGCCTTTGTCTCTCTAATTTTCTTTCTACATGTTCTAACTATATTCCTAAACTCTTCATGAGTAGCCAGCCCTTTTTACCCTAGACGATAAGCTCTGTTTTTTCCCCTAATTTCCTTTAAAATCTCCCTGTTTAGCCAGGCTGGCCATCTTCCCCTCTGGCTCACCTTTTGGCACACTGGGACAGCCTGCTCTTGTGCATTCAAGACTTACTTCTTGAAGCATGTCCATCCCTCTTGGACCCCTTTGTTTTCAAGGGCTGTTTCCCAAGGTACCCTGTGAACCAGTCTTCTGAGTAGGCCGAAATCTGCCCTGTGGAAGTCCAGGATAGAAGTTTTATTGATGGTCCTCTTTGCATCCCTGAGTATTGAAAACTCTATTATTTCATGGTCACTGTGCCCCAGACGGCCTCCAACCACCATATCTCCCACCAGCCCCTCTCTGTTTGTGAACAGAACATCTAGTGGGGTCCCACCACTGGTAGGCTCATTTACCAGCTGGACTAGGAAATTATCCTTTATACATTCTAGGAATCTCCTGGACTGCCTCTTCTCTGCTGTGTTGAGTTTCCAGCAGACATCCAGCAGGTTAAAGTCACCCACAAGAACAAGACCTGGCAATTTTGAGATATCTGCCAGCTGCTTGTAGAATAATTCATCACCCTCATCATCTTGGTTGGGTGGTCTGTAACAGACTCCCACCAGGACCTTCTAACTCTGACTTTCCATCCTTAGGCTCATCTCTGGAGAGCCTGGTCTTATGGCAGTAAATCTGCATTATATGAGAAACTGTGGTTTAAACATGTTTCAAAATGGGTTTTTGTATTTCTGCGAAGTCACTGCTCCTTCTTCCCGACACCCTCTGTGAAGGACTCTTATCTCCCATACAGGAGTGTCCTGGGAAGATGTGAAAGGTGACTCTGTTAACCCCTTCCTATTGGTTGTTAACCCCTTCCTGCGATTGGGTGTTCCTGTAAGCCCCTTGAGACTTATAATTGGTTGGGGGAGGGGTAAGGACCAGAAGAAACCCCTGGCACTGGAGTTTTCCCCTTCCCTATCCACATTCAGCCGTCGGAAATGGTACCTCATATGGAAATGGAACTAGAACTGGTGCACCCCACACCATGTGGGGAAAGAGATCCAGATGGTTTCAACCCCTTCCACCTTCAAACTTAGTTTAAAGCCCTCCTGATCAGCCCCGACAACTTATGTGCTAGAGTCCTTTTGCTTTTGCAGGATAGATGAAGCCCATCTGATTCTAGCAGGCTAGGTACCATATAATTTGCCCCATGATCAAAAAAACTAAAATTCTGCCAGTGGCACCAATCTTTATTGATAAGATGAATTTTCCTACTCCTCTCCTCGTTCATCCCTGCTACTGCAGGAACTGAGGTGAACACCACCTGTGCTCCTGTCCCATTAACTAATTGACCCAACGCCTTGAAGTCCTTTTTAATTAGCCTGGTACCGCTTTCATTAATGTCATTGCTGCCAGCCTGGGCCACTAGCAGTGGATAATAATCAGAGGGCCAGATTAGCTCAGGGAGTCTCCTACTAATATCCCTCACCTGGGTTTATTTGGCTGATCCTAGCAGGGACCCATGAGAGACGCAAAGCTCTCCTAAGGTCACTATTGTTTAGATTATTAAAGTCATAGAATCATAGAACAGGACCTTAAAGATCAATTAGTTCCAACCCCTCTGTCATGGGCAGAGTCACCTTTCACTAGACCAGGTTGCCCAGAGCTCCACCCAGTCTGGCCTTGAACACCTACAAGGATAGGGTATCCACAGCTTCTCTGGGCAACCCGTTCCAGTGCGTCACCACCTAAGCATTCCTTGGTGTCACCGCCAGAATTTTTATTAACTCAACCTGTTACTTTCACCATTAAAACACATCTTAGTAGATACAGGTAATAGAGACTGACTTGTCAGGGATGACTAAATGGATAGATAGAATTCAAAAGAAGTTTGAATAACCACACACAGCATTTTCACATATATGCCACGGTCTGTAGGGGAGGGGCAAAGGATCGAGGCAATGCACAAAGGGATTCAAGTGAGGTTTGAGGTGCAATGCTGGTTTAATGAGGGTGTGCAAGGGTTTTATAAGCTCTGGCGTGGAATGCATCAGAAAATGGGGTGGAGCATGAGACAGACAACCAGGGAACGAATAGGGATAGGGACTCAGGGGAAGAGGAAGGAACTGGGGAGGAACCGGGAGAGGAAAGGATGAATGGTAGCTCTCTCCACACTGCAGCTTTCTCAGCCAATCAGAGGGAGAAGTAGGGAAGCAGGGAATAGGCACCATGAGGCATGTCTGGGCAAGCCTGAGTATTACAAGTGTAGGGGGAATCATACAATGCGCATATTTATAAACACATAATAACTGTAAAGTCCATATAATAAAGTCCTTTCAATTGCTGTATATCTTTTTGCACTCCTGGAACCATTCCCATTCTGATTCCTGCTCTTCCACACATGTATACTTTAGAAGTGTCACTGAAATCCTATTTCTGAAGGTCAGAAGTAGCTCTAAATCAAGGTTCAAAGTTGAGTATGGTATCATATCATGGAATGTCACTAAGAGTAGTAGTTTAGGAGCCAAGGTCTATAGTGAATCAGAGAGAAAAGTAATTTAGAGAGAAATTAATTATTCTTTTATCTTCTGTGTGAAGACATCCATGGAGCAAGACATACTCCACGGTATCCCAACTACCTTCATGACAGTAGTTCAGAATAAGTATCAAGAAAGAAAGTTTCTTATTTCATAAAATTGTTTCTGTGATGGGCACGATCCCTTTGATTATGTTGGTGAGACTGTAAGACACGGGTAAGGCATGGAGTGATCCAGAGAGCCTCCTGAGAGACCTGAAGTGATGAAATAGTTTCATGGTGTGCTTTGCTTGATGACCAAGTAGGCATGATTTGTCCACAAAATCTCTTAAAACTTTCACAGAACACATTCCTCAGCATGAGGATGTGAGGCCAAGAAGGCTACAGAAGAAGAAAAGCCCCAAAATATTAACTAAGTGATCTCAATACTATAATACAAATTAAAGATACTTTTGATCTCTAACTTCTATTAGCATTGAGAAAAATACTACAGAAAGAGAGGACCTGTACTGGATCTGGATGCCCAGGCACTGGCAGCAGGGGCTACACTGGGGCTCTATGAGGGGAGGCCGGGGTTGCCCCATGCTGTGAACACAGTCAATTCCTGCTGTCTCCAATACACCCACCGCAGTGCATGGCTGAGCCCACAGCTGAGGTGGGGGTGGAGTTGGGGAAATTTATTGAAGAAGCAGGGGAAAATGCTGCAGAGTGTGAGAGAGAGAGAGAGAGGAGAATATGTGGGAGGAACAACTCTACAGACACAAAGGTCAGTGCAGATGGAGGGGGAGGAGGTGCTCCAGGCATTGGAGCAGAGATTCCCTTGCAGCCCATGATGAAGACCATGGTGGGGCAGCTGTGCCCCTGCAGCCCATGGAGGTCCATGGTGGATCAGAGATCCACCTGCAGCCTGTGCAGGACCAATGCTGGAGATTGTGACCCTGTGGCAAGCCCTGCTCCTGGCAGGACTTGTAGACCTGAGGAGAGAGAAGCCCACACTGGAGCAGGTTTACTGGCAGGACCTACAGCCTGTAGTGCAGCCATGTTGGAGCACTCTGGCCTGCTGGACTGTCCTCCATGGGAAGGACACATGCTGGAGCAGAGAAAATGTGTGAGGAGGAAGGAGTGGCAGAGAGGGGCTGTTATGGACTGACCACAGCCTGCATTCCCCCATCCTCATGCACCATGCAGGGCAGGGATTCGGGTGGGGAGAGGTAGAGGAATTGGCAATGATGGAGTGAAATTGAACATTGCAAAAGAAAGAAGGTGGGGTGGAGGAAGGTGTTGTTTCAGTTTGTCTGTGTTTCTCATTGCACACATCAACTTTAATTGGCAATAAATTAAATCAATTTTGTTGAGCCTGTTTTGCCCACAGTGCTAATTGGTAAGTCATCTCACTGTCTTTTGAACCCTTCCATCTTATTTTCTCCCCCTGTCCTGTTGAGGAGGGGAGTCAAAGAGGAGATGGGTGGGTGTCTGGCAGCCAGCTGCTCAAACCACCACAAGTACTCTAATAGGTAAGGTGGATATATTCAACTATATTAGGATATAATAGTAAATCACCCACTTTTAGTGAGCAACACAAAGATGAGAAGTATTGTGTGTAGATGTTTAGTATGATTCAGATAAGATTCCGTTTTGATTCCATAAAAATTTTTGCTGATTTAAGCTTTTGTAGTAGAAAAATCTTGTTACTCTGTCTTGATCTTCTCTCCTCCTCAGCATTCTCCAACACTTATTTTTTGTAATGTACTGTCCAACTCAAACTGTTGTAAAGAACAATAATAGAAGGAAGTGCAATCAAATGAAATGAAGATTTGTGCAACTACAGCTGTTGACAAAAAGATAAAAAAGACTATTTGGATTAACTAATAGCAAAACATGAAGAATCATTGCAGTTTTTTCAATAAGAAAGGACCTGACTAAATAGTTCATCAAATCATAGAAAACAGTGGAAATATCAGAGGAGTCAGAGAAGCAAATGTGGTATTCCTCTTCAGTGAAATAAAACATGACACACTGCTATACTGCAAGAGTAGTTTCCCTGTAAAAAACCTGACTATATGTTTCAAAAAAACAAAACAAAAAGACACATAAACTACATGATGAAAAATTAAGAATAATCCATCCCATAAAATCTTTGACCCTAAAACTCTAAATAAAGCAAATACATAAAGAATCTACACATGTCAATTTGCAGGAAATATCTGTCATTTACTTCTGCCCCATTCTTGTTCCTAAGGTCTTTTTTCCAGGACCTTAATTTCAAAGAGACTGTAACACATCTCCCAGCCTGATTGGAGCAAATTGAATCCACCTGACACTGTCATTCAGGAATAATAATATTGCCCTTTCACAGAGATGTGAAGCTTCTGAGATCAGAATAATTCAGGGATTCTAGCTCTTACAGTCAGTTGCTCCACCAGAATAAATTGTCATGGCTCTATTATGGGCAATGAAGCTGTCATTATTTACACCACCTGAGATTCTTTGCCTCTTATCTGCCACATCTGGCCTCTAGATACAGCTTTCAACAGAACTGCCAAATCGGTAACAGCTGATGCAACATATATACCCTGCATATTTAAGATATTCTATTACATATACATCATGTATTACTGTATTATAGAGCAATCCTTATCACGAACTTAATTTTTGTAAAGTACATAACGCAGATTTCAAGAACTTGTAATACAAGAGACAATGGCTAGGTAGCAAAAAACCCAACACAATGTTGATGATATGGTCTTCTTAATTCTTGTATTCTGAATTCAAATCATCCTGGAGAGGAACACCATCACATGACAGACTTAACTATCCCAAAGATCTTCTGTGAACAAAAGATAACAATAAATAGGAACGTACAACAACTTTTAGCACAAAGTTACTGGGATTTGGTGTAGCTAATGGCAATTTAGCAGTGAATGTATATTTATTAAGAACCAAATTTGGAACTGCTCACTTTTTGCTTAATAAAAAAAAAGTGTTCAAAACAGTAGGAAAAGGAAGGAAAAACAGAGCCAAAAAGTGATCAGAAGGTCATCTGAGGATGATCTTTTACATTTAGTCTTAAACAACCTCACGGATTTAGCCTACCAATAAATATTTTTCTCAGTGATTAAGTTACCACCTTCCTATTGAATACCACAGACATGGTATTTGTTCTCAGACAACTGCAAGAGAAGTGTAGGGAACAGAATAAAGGTCTCTATGAAACCTTTATTGATCTCACCAAGGCTTTCGATACTGTGAGCAGAAAAGGTCTGTGGCAGATTTTGGAATGTTCAGGTTGTCCCCCCAAGTTCCTAAAAATGATCATCTCACTTCATGAGGATCAGCATGGCCAAGTCAGATATGGCAATGCACTTTCTGAGCCCTTTCTAATAACCAATACTGTGAAACAAGGTTGC
>NW_016690402.1:283104-322720 GCF_001604755.1 Lepidothrix coronata
CTGCACCTCAGGAAGTCTTCCATTATCCCCATATCACCATTGGCCAATCAGTGCTCAAATCAGTCCAGCAGTTTAATTACCTAGGTAGCCTCATCTCCTCGGATGGTAAGATTGATGGGGAGAGAGACAACAGGTTAGCAAAGGCATATAGAGCTTTGGGAAAACTCCATAAAAGAGTTTGGCGAAATAAACACTTGAAGAAAAGCACAAAGATCAGTGTTTACAGAGCCATAGTGCTGTCTACTCTTTTATATGGATCCGAATCATGGGTCATCTACCACCACCACCTGCGACTCTTAGAACACTTCCATCAACGCTGTCTCCGTACAATCCTAAACATCCACTGGTCAGATTTTGTGACCAATACATCTGTTCTAGAACAAGCAGCAGTCACAAGTATAGAGGCCATGTTGCTGAGAACACAGCTGCATTGGGCAGGGCACGTCTCCAGGATGAAGGACCACTGCCTCCCTAAGATCTTGCTTTATGGTGAACTTGCCACCGGCTGCCGCAAGAGACTAGCCCCGAAGAAAAGATACAAGGACTCCCTGAAACAACATCTCAGACTTGGCCATATTGATATTCATCACTGGTCTACTCTGGCCTCCAATCGGTAGGTCTGGAGACACACCATCTATAAAGCTGCTGTTTCTTTTGAGAATGCACGCAGGATCACTCTAGAGGAGAAAAGACAAGGCAGAAAGAATCGTGTCTTGCTGATACCATCCAAGGAGTCCTTCTGCTGTGCCTTTTGCAATCAGACTTGTCTATCTCCCATTGGCCTCTTTAGCCACCAGCGCACTTGTAACAAATATGGGTGCAGTCCTTCCCAAACCTTCGTTCACGAAGCCTAGCCATGAGTTACTATCCATGTGTAAAAACACCATGTACAGATGGTGTTTTAAAAGAACAGAGGAAATCACGACAAGAACCAATGGCTGAAAATTGAGCAAGGGAAGTCCAAACAAAAAAAATTACAAAAGGAACCTGATTAACTTTTTCAAAGATACTAAGGCAAATGTTGAATTCCCTATCTCTTCATTCTCCAAATCAATATAGTCTTTAGAAGAAATGCATCCAAACTTAGCAAGCTAATGGGCTTTGGGTAGGGCAGCTGAGTGGAAGGTGTGGCACCCGACCTCCTGTGTGTACAAGAGGCCTGACCCTTTGGCCTTTGTATCTGATATTCAGATCTACAAAAAATTGTCAGCAGATTTAATTCCTGAGAGTAGTCCAATTACAACCAAAAGATTATTTTTTGAAAGTGCTATTAATAATACTAGAACTTAAATGTGCAGATAGTATTAAAAGGAAAAAAGCTAGTATCAAGATGTGAGATCAAGGGAAGGAAAAGAGGTAAAATAAAAGCCCAGGTCAGCAAATCAAATTCAAGTAGATGTGAAAAGTCCAAAGTCATTTTCATGAAGTGATATCAAAAAACAAAATGAAATTTCAATTTGAAAATGAAAAAGCTATATTTACTGTGGTTTTGCTAAAAGTCAGTACTTGTTTTGTCATTTCCCACAGAAAAGTCCACTAGTATATATCCCAAATGTAAACTTTTGAAAATAAAAAGTATATACTAAAATACAAATATTACTTTTCAAGTGGTTGTCTTTATCAAATTGACAAACCATATCTAAAAAACAGTAATATCGAATGAAATATATGGACAGTCATAGATGATAAATTTAGCACAATAAAAGGGGCTTCAGCTTACATATGTAGTATCATATCTAGAAGCTGATTCTCTCTTCCTATAAATGCTTGAGTGGGATCACTGAGGTGAGCTCTGAAGCAGCGGGCATCAAGAAATGTCAGAAGTCTACAAAGTGTTAGGAGAACACTAGTCAAGGCAGTGAAGAAACTGAAGTGTAAGACAATAAATATGAAAAGAATTAGATTGCTGTGTCCTAAAAATGCAAAGACCTAGAGAAACGTTCCTACTTCTAACATGAACAATTAATCAGTATTTTAATTTTACAGGTCAGTTTTATAAGTTGAAACTGCATAGTCACATTGTTTCTCTCATGACACTAAAGAAAATAGGAATGAAATCAGGAGAAATTTCTTTTTCCAGCACTCTCAGGTTTTTTTTGGTTTTGGATGGTGGTGTTTTTGTTTGGTTGGGGGTTTTTTTGTTTGGTTGGTTTTTTGCTACATTCTATCAAAATGGTCCTTCTGAGTTTTCTCTATGTCCCACTGCCATGTTGTTCAGGCTCTCTGTACATCTTTGGGAAACCAAACCAAATATGACTAACTCTCTCCCTTTGCAATGAATGTCAATATAGCATGACACGGATGTGCTTCTGATCAAACTTGTCTTTGGGCACTGGTTTATTTCATTGCAATATCTTAATACAGAATCCACCATAACTATTTCTTACATTTATCTTTCAAAAAAGCTTTTGCCAGTTTTCTTCAACAGTTTCAATCAATCACTGACAAAGGGGTATAAGCAAAAAATCCTAAGATTTTGAAGAGAAGACAGGAAGTAGGAAGAAGGAATTTTTAATACAATCTACAAATATACAACGAAAAGTTGAGTCTAAATTAAGTGTTAAAAAGAGACATGTCTTCTAAATCCAAAAATATGAACTTTTTGAGGAGCTTGTAAAAGCTGTTGCAATGTGGATGAGAAAAAATATTAGAAATTATAGAGCAACAATTAACAGAAGGAGTCAATTACTTCAAACTATTTATTGCTATAATCTATTTCTTTGTTTTCTACTGTTTTCATGTTCTGACATTATAAGGTCATACTCCTATAGTCTCAGTTTGAGTACTAGATGGGTTTTGAACCATTGAACAGTGGCTATGCTCATCTGAGTGGAAGAAAGAAAGAAAAGTTTTCTACCTCTCTTTTCTCCACAGTATGTACTGCTTATACACACTTTAGAAATTTGTACTTTATTAAACCTTTCAACATTTCTGAATGTCTCCAGATATTTTTTCTAACTGATATTTTACCAAAGCTGTACCATGATTTTGTATCATTTTACCCTTTTTATAATTGTTGTTCATTCTGGAATCCTTCACCCCTTTTTTACTGCTCTGATTTCCCTTATTATATTTTAACAACCCTACAATTTCTCTGCTTTGAGTTTTGCTAAGATATCCTATGGATCTTGCTTCCCATTTTTCCTGAAATTTGCAAGCAGTTTTTAAAAGTGCGAAAATATGAAGAAGAATTATTAGTTTTACCTGCTAAAAATATTCAGAAGCCTATACCCTCTTACTGTTCTAGCATCCTAGCTTCATGGTCATCTTGGACTTGGAAAATTATCATTTATTTTCCTAATACATATGTTTTCTTTTTCTGTTTTATCTTTCTCAATATTTATATTGCATGCATTAGTTTCTTGCTCTAATACCATTTTAATGTTCCGCATCTAATAGGGCAGTTAGTACAAGAGGCAACAGGCAGAAACTGATGCACAGGAAGTCCCACTTGAATATGAGAAAGAACTTCTTTACTATGCGGGTGACTGAGCACTGGAAGAGACTGGCCAGAGAGGTTGTGGAGTCTCCCTCATTGGAGATATTCAAGAACTATCTGGACACAATCCTGTGCAATGTGCTCTAGGATGGTCCTGCTTGAGCAGATGACCCACTGTGGTCCCTTCCAACCTGACCCATTGTGTGATTCTGTGATTCTGTGACAGAACATTCACCAAACTGAAGAGAATAGAAAATAGTTATATTTAACCTGCTCCCAGATACAGTTCACTCCATAATATATTTAACACACATCGTAATCTTTCAGAACTTCCAATCAGCCACAGTATGACAATTAAAAAACAGTAAGATTCCTTAGGGTCATCCTTAGTCATCCTTAGGGAAAAATAAATATTCCAGCTGTATGACCCAAGAAAGCTACTATCAATGCATAATAAAAAGCCATGTATACGTGACTAGTAACAACATAAACCAGCATGATTGGAAAAAGGGGAGAGAATCACCCCATTCATTGTGATAAAACCCCCAAAATTTGCATTTGGATGATTCAAGCTCCCTGTTAGATCTTTATGCTCCCATTCTTTCTGTTCATTCTAGTCTCTCCTCTTCTATAATTCACCATAGACTCTTGATTTCACTGGTACTTTTGTGAGGATGTATTCTGGCTTTGGGGCCTCTGGTGGTCTAGTGGTTAGGGTGCAGGACTCTCACCGCTGCGACCCGGGTTCGATTCCCAGCCCCCCGGGCAGATGGAGCTCGTCAGCCTTGTAAGGCAATCCATCTAAGAGAAGGTCACTCTAAACAAACCTACGTTCTGAGACCCTCACTGCCACTGTCCGAGTTTCACTCGGCCCCGGCAGATGAACCTCAGGATTAAAGGGTGGGCTCAGTTCAGCGCACGCTGTGTCTCACCTAAAAAAAAATCCACTGCGCAGGCTCGAAGGGTCAATGACCTTTCCCAAATCTTCGCTCGCGAAGACTGGCCATTATTATTATTCTGGCTTGGGAATATGCTTAGTGAAGGACTATACATTGCCCATTAGATAGAATTTAGTATTTGCAACATTATTTTCTTCACCCTGTGTGAGACACTGGATTTGAATCTCATAGAGGATTATTTAATTATTGGGTTGGAACCAAATCAAGTGTGTGTGTGTGGAGAAGAGCCAGGCCGGAGTCCACAGGGTGTGTTAGTGTGTGCAAGTCATAGTTCGATGGAATGCTTTGTTTTGGTTGTACGTTACCCCTTTTAAAATTTTCCAAGATCCTTATTTTGTCCCATATTTCATCTAAAATTAAAAGTCTCCTGGGAAAATGTGTGCAGCATTCTCTCTTTATGCTACCTCAAGATATTAAAGAACTGAAGGCTCTGCAACAGTTCAGTAGGCAAACTTTTGGAGTCTTGGATACTTTTTAAAAGTAATACTCCCAGTTGAGCTTGTGGCTTTGGGTCTAGGGTCTTACACCCTCTTCTCATAAATAAACAAAAAGCTAAGTTATAAACAGCATTTTTGAAAACTATTTGTTTCGGTAAAATGAAACTTTTAGCTTTTAAAAAATCAACATTTTCCACAAAAACCAGGCAATTTAAAATAATATTGATGATGGTGAAGACAATGAATATGAAAATAACAATAATAACATTATTGTCATTACTATTATAATTATTATTATTGTTATAAGGAACGCTCAGTAAAAAATATTCAACTACTCCAAAAAGAAATTAAAAGCTACCTCTAGTTTGTCCCTGAAATTATGTTGACTCAGATGCAATTAAAGTAATGAGGTTTTTTTTCAGAAAGTGTATGCAAAATGTATTATGAAAGTAGTTAAACCATCTGATTACACTATACTTATTTTATCAGTAGGGATTAAATACTGAAAAAAATGTGACTAGAGGTAGAGACGGAAGGGCTCATTTTGTTTAGGTAATTCTCATTATATAAAAAAAGATTATTTTTTTTTTTAGAATTCTGTGTATGGAAAAAATAAAGTTAATTAACAAAATTCATTAATTTTACTCAAGTGAACCTACCCACACTTCAACTTCCAATAGTTTTGTGAAGGAGGCAGGGACTTATTATATCCATGTTTTCATTACACAGCTTCAGAATATTAGATGCAGGGTGAAGTTCTGACCCTACTGAAGACCAAGACTCCCACTCTTGGTAGCAGGGCCAGGATTTCACTCCCTCCTGAAGTATGGGATCTACTCCAGGCTACACAAGAAAATAATGACAGAGGGAAGATTTTTGTACACAGACACATATACATAAGCCTTATCCCAAAAAGGCAGATCATGTTGACAACACAGATACAGGATTTAGAATCTTACTCTCCCCAAAGTTCAATATTCGATAGTTTAAGTGGTTTGATGATAGCATTATGATTCCTTTATTCGGGAGTCAAACAAATCTGGTTACATAAAGGCTAGATCAGCAGCTAAAGCTTCATGTCAGCAATAGAAGATAGCATATACAGTGCAGGTTTCCTTCTCAGTATAACATTTGTAAAAACATGCCAAGAAGATTACTTTTGGCTTTATACAGTTTTCTCTACATCTTAGGAACCATGTCCTCTCTCTTCATTTGACTGTTACTGATTCTTCATCTGTAACTATCTCACCTTTAAAAGTGCAAAGGTTTCTATGACTGGAAAAGTCAGTCTCAGTGTGAAAGAAGCTCTATTTACAGACATTTGGGGGCTTGTTTGCCGTACTGCAACAGAATGAAAAAAATAGGCAGCAGCTCTTTTATGTCTATTTTTTGCATAGTGTAGTATGGAGCTGCAAACTACCTCTTCCTCTTACAGTGATTCAAGTTGCCTATTTTAGCTTCCATATTCCTTATCTTGACTGAGTGGTTGCATTAACTAAGGCCATTAATGGATTGCTAAACACATTTCTGTACATGGTGTAGTGCATGGAGAATGTGTCTACCAGACCCTGTAGCAGTCCTTTGTATGTGAGCAACTTCAAACATTTTTCTCTTTATGCACTGATTGTAACTAAACCATGCATAAAAAAAAGCAATATTGTGCCTTTACATGGGAATTCATATTAAGTGGTCAACTAGTTCACAAAGTGGTTACCTGGTGAGGCTGGTGAAAAAATTATAAACAGAACACTTTAGACATTAATTTCCTATACAAATACTTTTTAAGCTTGAGAACAGGCTTGTCTGTTTTCTCTGTGTGTCTGTACATGTCTTCAGAACATTATTGGCTAAATCTGAAAATGGGAAAGAAGTAGTCATGTCCATCAGCTTCAGATGGAGACCCCTGCATCTCTAGGCTGGAATCCAGTGGCCGGACAGAGTAATCCGTGGCCCTGGAGCTGATGGAGGTCGTCTCTGCTTATAATACCCATTAACAAGAAGTAGGTGCAAAGAGATATTTTTGTGTTGTTTTCTTTTGTGATGATTGCACCTCATCCAACATGCAGGATCTGAATGAAAACCTAAAAGCTAAACAAGTTTTGCTGCAGCTGGAGCTTAAGACCTAACCCTCTGAAGCTCACTAGAGCAACATGCATAGCCTCTCAGTCAGACATGGGCACACCATAAATACTTAATCACGAGTGATATTTCACATATACTTTCACTTCTGCTAACTAGTATGATATTTGTCTAGAACTCATGGATGGTTTCCTCCAAGTATTTGGAGTGTGCAAGCTAAAAGTCATTAAAGACAAGAATGACATGGTCTGGCTGTATGCAGCTACCAGAGAACTGCAAGAGGAAATACCAGATAAAAAAAACCATACAGTGCAACAACACAGCCTCAAGAAGCAGGTGGTGGAAAGCTAAGGAGGATGACTTAATTTACTCTTTATCTTATGTGATTTATTTTTGAGACATATTCTCATTATATAGCTCATCTAGTGTAAGCTGTACATATAAAGTCTGCTGATTCTAAATTTAAATTTCAGTGACATCTGCAGAGCAAATCAATTTTGAAGAAAATAAAGGTTATGCAATAAATTCTAGTGTACATTGAGGTTAATGGCTTATACAAATACTCATCTTTTAGGCCAAAAGGACCCCCTAAGAAAATCAAAATACTTGAGAATGTGCTTAATGCCACACCTCACCTAGGTTGCTTTATTAAGCAGCTTGAGGACTCTGTCAGCTTAGAATAATTTTTTATGGTTTGGTTGTATTCTAACCAATTCTGCCTTTTACAAACATAAACATAAGGACTATTCCTAAGCTCCACTTCCACTGAAAGTTATGTAAAATTTAATTCTTCGCAGATATTTGACACTGTTTCCCAGTCAGTGTTTTTGCCACCTAAATCTGAAGACAGGATTTTAAAGCATAATACAACTTAATTCAAATTAAATTACTTACACCATTTTTACTGATGAATATAAATTTCATTCAGGAACAAAAGTTTAAAGAGATGAGAGATGCCTGTGAGTGTATACAAAGTAATATAAGACCTGTTTCTGTTGGACAGGTGAGTATAACTGGAGAGAATAACAGCTACTGTGTCACTGGTACTGATTCACTGAATATCTAGTATTAAATTTAAACTCCACTTACAAAGTACAAAAAGAATAATTCACTAAAAACAAAGCTGTAGGTAGAGTCTCGCAAATTTTTCTGACGATATATTTATTTGTAAAAGGGTATTAGGCAAACAGGGGATTTCCACTGCTGAGAAATGCATACAGTTATGGTCCAGCAGCTGTGTTGTTATCCATGTGTTCAGATTACTGGATGCAATTCTGTCTTGGGATAACTTTATTTCTTTGTGGATTTTTTAGAATGGGTTGTTGTTCTTTCCTTTATCCTGCAGTGAAATCCAGCATCTAACTTAGCTAGCAATAATAACAGGAGGAGAGACAGAATCAAATGCAACTGTTACGAGAATGTTGAAGTTAACATCCACAGTACAAACTCAATTGAAATGCCATGGGCATTGATCAGCCTAAGTTCAGCTCTTAAATGCACTTCTGTCCAATTAGGGGTTGCCTAAATTACAGCTTGCACATGACCAGAGCTGGAAGATCCAGCAAAAAGAAATGAAGAGTGTTTTGTATTAGGAATGCTTATCTTGCAAAGCAGGCACAAAACCCTAAGTTGTTTAATCAAGGTAATTTTTACTGTATCAATTAGCATTATTATATTAAATAATATTAGATTAATGCCACAATCATAGCTAAGGACAAAGACTGGAAGCAGTTCTACAAAGGCTGGAAACATATCAAGTAATATAACTGTAAAAATTCTGTGATTCACTTATACAATTAGGCAAAATGTTTTCACCAAACTGAAAAATCATGTGCAGAATAGTATTTTGTTATTTGCTTATTTGCTATTTCTGTCCATTTTTGTTTCATTTTATCTTGCATGTTCAGTTGCTCTAGAATTCAGCTGTACTGTGATAGTGCAAAAGAATTCTAGTCATAGGTGAGGGTAGTGTTTGAACACAAAACAGAAAGGTTACAGATTTAAATACAGCTAGAGTAGTCAGAATAGCTCAGGTTAAAAAAAGAAAGCGTATCTCATCACATCTGCTCTCTAACAGTTATCAAGGCACTTCTGACAGGATTCTAAAAGAATGGACTTTACTGCAGAATGGCAAGTTTCTTGTGAAGGATTTTCCAAATGCTCTTCTGAAAGTAAAATTGTGTGATCTGAGTGATGACATCATCTGTTGACTGAAGACAGGAATCAAGATCCCAGTTCCATGTACAGCTTGAAGCAAGCTTTGTATCTTAAAGCTCTCTCTAGAGTGAAAATATTCTTTGAATCCTGATTTCACATTTATTTCATGCAAAGTGAACTGCTTTATCCTTAAGAGCTTCCTGAGCAAAGTGCTCTCAACCAATAAACATCCCTTCCCACAGAGCAAGGTCTTGTCCAGCAAGGCACTGCTATGTATCCCATTGTTTTATATTGAAGCTTTTCCTAGGTGAGATAGTTGTACAAAATTAGAATAATACATGCATTTCAGGTTTTTTTCCTTTCTTATAAGGGGTCCCAGATAAATCTGCTTGTGATTCCAAGAAACTCATACTAGATAGCTTTTTGTGAATGGAGTTTCAGTGAAAAGATTATGATCAGGAAGTGGCATTTACTGGTTGCTGTCAGGACCAGTGCAATTGCACAGCAGATAGCAATCAAATACTGCTGATGTGCTTCAGACTCCTCTGAAAAATAAAGAGACTAAAGCAGATGGTACAAAGATATGAGGCCCAATATTAGCATCTGTAAGATCTGCATAGGACTTGCAGGGGGTGGGAGATGGCTGATTCCAAGAGTACATCTTACTCTGTTATCAAGCCGTGAAAACACAATAAAAATTTTCATAAATAATGTGACCTAAAAAGAGTTATTCTGAGTCATAGTCTGAATGCTAACAGGGTTTTCCATATATTCACTGAAGACTAAGCTTACACTGGAGAGGTCTGTCTAACTTATTTCTTCCAGGGCAGACAGTCAATGGAGAGAAAAAGGTTCCTTCATTAAACTAATTCAAAGCACATGAAGTAGGCTCTGAATGGCCCTTCAGAAGAATCATTTGTCAATAGAGTCTTAGGAGAAAAGCCTGTCTTAGCTGAAATTAGCCCTTAAGACTACAGTCCTTAATGCAATAAGGAAATTCTTTACAGCAAAACACTGTGGAAAAACAAAGTGTTAAATCTATTACAGGTATCAAAAGAAAAGAACTTTTCTGACACTGGTTATGCATACTTAATACCTTTTAAAACCTTCTGTGATAAGTTAATTCCACTTGATTTCAACAATGTTTCTGTGCTTCTCAAGATGTCCATTTAAAGCTTTATCATACCATGTGGATCCCAGTCTTTGCTCTATGGCTTCTTTGATTCCGTAATTCTCTTCACACGAACACGCTGACTTGCAAGTTCCATAGGTATGCAGTGAATACGTGGAAAAGGTCTACTGGTTCATACAATATATGTCACCTGATACCCATATTAGCTTTTACACTAGTATGCCATAATCAAGTTTAAAATATAAAATAGCTTGCCCCTACTTGGCTTGTGGTTTTTAATTTTAAAATCATGTTATATCTGTGAAGTAACATTAAGTCCTAATTGTGCCAGGGATTATAGAAACACAGTAGAATGCATCTTCCCCAAACTGCTTGAAATATCAGACAATTGAAAGAGGTGAAAAAACAGCAAGAAAATTTACAGCAAGTCCATAAAAGAACCCAAGTGTAAACTTCTCACCAGCTAGTGCACTGTCTTCTGGACCACATGGTTCCTGAAATTTGAGGCAAATGAGGAGGCAAAACATCACCAGCTCCATTATTTTTATTAAACTGATTTATACAGAAGTAACTTTAGGTGAATGTGTGTACTAAAAAGGTTTCTGAATAAGAAAAGGAATTATTTTCAATACTCAATAAAGATGCAAGATATTAACAAAAACACCACATCTTCTGTTAACATATGATAAATATATGATCTTTGAATAATGTTATTCTAATAAATCATTAGCACGACTGTATTTTGTCAAAAAGAAATCACTATTATCTCATCAATGCAATTAGAATTAAAAAGGCAGAAAAAAATCTTTGACTAGAAGGGAAGGACTTTACACGTTACTTCCACGTATAAATTTAATTTTGTAATCTCATTCTATCCCATTGTTACTGTAGGAATATTTTCTTTTTTACAGTAAATATTATTCTTTGGGTTTTATCAATATCTAATAGAGATGTTGTGTTTGTTTCTCTGTTTTCTCTCGTGGGAAACGAAAATGTTATATGTAGTAGGTCATTCTACATGACTAGCATTTTTATGGTAGACAGAAAAATGTTAATACGCATTTCTGTTCCATAAGAGAGACATCCGAAGTCTCTAGATGTGAAGTATTGCCTTTTTCCTGTGTAAAGCATGGGAAACTGTAAATTATAAGGTCTTGTATTTAGATTATTCTCCACTTGCTCTTCTCTATCGGTGGCATTGTAAAAATTTTCCTCCTCTTTCCATGGTACAGAAAGTCAGGAAGGAAGACTAAGACAGAAAGTTGGAAATCTACAAAGTTTTAACTCATACAATTTTATAGAAAGAGGGAAGGAGCATAGGAGGTGAAGTGATTTTCCCAAGTGTTACAACCTGAAGTGTTACCTGGCCTTCCAGTGTGTACACTCACAACCGTGGGTTCATAGGGTCTTGTAATACACAAGAACACTAAGGCTTTAGCCTCTAAAATTCTCTATTACTGATTACCCCAAATACCACAAACATCACCACTAGCCAATACACATGTAATTAATAAATGAATATGAATAAATATATATACACCAAACTATTTACAAATTACTGTCAGCAATCAATAATATAGTATAAATCAATAGTATGTTATCAATCAATAATAGCATCAATTAGTATTGCATTACAACCACTAATAGCAACAATCAAATAGTTACACACTACTACAGGTTACTACAACTTATTAGTGAAGCTAACATATTAGCACTATAACACCAGATACACTTATGATAGGTTACTTATAAGAACATATATATAATATCAATAAGAAGCGAATTAGACAGATTTCAGAAGGGGCCACACTATCCAAAAACAGGTGAGATGGATTCCAGAGGGATCTTGCCACCCCCAAAAGAGGGGAGGAGAGAGTGAACCCATAAGGTAACAGTCTCCCTTCAAAACTGATCCACATCATTAAGTCTAGAGTCAGGCAGGTGTTCCCAGTGAGAGTCTGAAAGCTGATATAAAGTTCACATGGGATTCAACTGTGAAGTTCTCAGAGACCAAGAGGAGGCTCCATTTTGAAGAAAAATAGAGTCCTTTTTATAAAACACCTGAGATGGTGTAGGATATCCTACTCTGAGCAACCAAAAACCACCTGTAATTTTGATTTTCTGCTTGTAACAGCCAATAAATGATGCTATTTTCTGTTCTTTCAGAGCTATTTTTCCAGGTGTTTTTCCATGTTGTCAGATTATAAATTGTCATTAAGGTCGCTTGGTTTTGTGTTTATCCACGGTATCTCTGGTTTCTAGATACCCTGGCTGCACTTGAAAGTGACCAGCTGCACTTTTTAAAGATGCCAGTATTTTTCAGCAGAAAATTTCTTTTGTTCAGTATTATTTGACTTCTTATCTGGCCACCTTTATGGCTGCTCACATCACCAAGGCAATTCAAAGACGAGTGCCAGAGCCAAAAGGGAAATTTAGAAGTAATTTTAAGTGTCCAGTAGCCTTTTGCACAGAACATCTTTCTTCCTAATAATGAGCTACTGCTTCCCACCTTAAAAAATGAAAATACTGTCTGCACTTGGCTGATATGACCACTATCCATTCTTTTGTGGTGAAAAACTACATCAATGCATAGTAGAATGACCAGAGCAGTAAGTCAAGTGTTACCAAGTGAACAGATGGTATAAAACACTGATTATACTGATTTGGGCATGTATAAAAACTGTCAGCACAACACAAATGGACTTTAGTCATCATGCAGCTAAAACTGTCAGGTTCCCTCTTCTATGAATGCTTTGGTTTCATGCATCCTGCCTAGACACAAAAACCTTTGGGTCTTGCTGCAAGATACAGTTACTCCTTTGCTTTGTCTCCCTCTTAATATTGATTAATATTGTTAATTTACAAGAGCTGACTACTATTCACTGAATATAAGGGCTTAGAAACGTGGCCAAGGTTCCTTTATTTGATACCTGTTACTCTTTGCAGCTGAAAATCAAAGGAAAAACAACAGAAAATGACCACTCATTTAACATATTAAAAGCAAGATATTAATGTTAGAAATACTTGCTAATTCTTAAAAAAGCTACTGACTTCAAGAAGGACTACTTTGTTTCACTCATTGCTTTTGCAACTGGTATTTGTGACAGTGGTCCATAGTGGATAAGTCTAATTTATCTCTAGTTATTGTGATAAAAATTTTCGTTGTTTTCCCCACATAGTGAAAAACATGGACAAAGCTAAGGTTCAACAAATAAGCCAAAGAGTTCTAGGTGAGTAGAGTTTCATGCTTAAGTAATTCTCGCTATATGATACTTGAATTTGGTATCTGATTTGCATTCTCAGTAAGTAAACCCTGGTAAACCTCCAATTATATAAATAGCCAAAGATAGACAAACTGGCATAGCTAAGAGAAAATTATTTATATTGTTTATTTGAGCATCTTGTGGACATGAAACATTCATCATGTACTATTTGAATCACCACAGCATAATATACAAAAAGTAGCAAACCACATAAATTTCTAAGTATACTTTAATAACAATATATATGTATTCAAAGTTTCACAGACTAATAAAAATGATTTTATATATTTCTTCACTTATAATCTAAGAATCAGTTTCTCATTGGCCTTTCATGAATACAAATGTAAAAGAAAATATGACACTGAATGTTCTTTACCGTATACAAAAGTGATAGATGGAGTCAAAAAGAGAGCCAACATCTCCCAAATAGAGGTAAACACATTACCTAAGCCATAGTTCTCTCCCCTTCCCTTTCTCCTCAGTTGATGACATGATAAGAAATAATGCAGAAAGGCCTCTCATTCCAAGCTACACTCTGTGAGCACCCTTTTAGGATTTTGGTTCATTCAAACAAAATTATTTTAGGTGTTTATTATTGTTGTAACTCTTCCATCCATAAAATACACAAGAATCTAATTGTCTCTGTGTTATAAAACTTTTACGTGATATTAAGTATGACATAATTTAGTGAGAAATTGTGACAGGGTTCTGCAGACCAAAGGCCAGAAAGGGCATTTTTTAGATTTTTTAAAATATTTTTTAATAATCTTTTTAAAATGAACGAGCAACTACTGTAAATTAAAAACTGGTACTTCAGTGCATTACACAAATATAACCATCCATAGTTAAAAGATTCCTGCTTCTGAAAATAACAAGATAACTAAACACAACAAGAAAATGAAAGTTAAATAGGTGAAATCACTGAAATCTGGAATCCATATATATCATGTCCCTAAACAGAATCCTCTGCAATAAATCTTAAAACAGTGTATTGGGTTTGCATGGCCAGATTTTGGTTGGACGGGCTACAGGGGTGGCTTGTGTGAGAAGCTGCCAGAAGCTTCCCTCATGTCCAGCACAGCCAATGACAGCCAGCTCCTTGATGGACCCACCACTGGCCAAGGCTGAGCCCATCAGCGATGGGGGCAGCACCTCTGAGATAATACAGTTAAGAAGGGAAGAAAAAAACCATGCTGGGGAGGAACAGCAGCCAGAGAGAGGAGCGAGATTCTCTGACAGAATCTGCTTTGCAGACATCAAGATCTGTACAGAAGGGGGAGGTGCTCCAGATGCTGGATCAGAGATTTCCCTGCAGCCCGTGGTGCACACTATGGTGATGCAGTTGTGCCCCTGCAGCCCATGGGGGAACTTGTGACTCCCATGGATCACAACGGAGCAGCCTGTTCCTGAAGAATGGCAACCCATGGAAGGGACCCACACTGTAGCAGTTTGTGAAGCACAGCAGCCTGTGGGAAGGACTCATGTTAGAGAAGTTTCTGGAGGACTGCCTCCCATGAGAGAGACTCAATACTGGAGTAGGGAAAGACTATGAGGAGTCCCCACATGAGAAGGATGGAGCAGCTAAGACAACGTGTGATGAATTGACCACAACCCCTATTCTCCATACCCTGTGCTGCAGGTAAAGAAAATTGGGAGTGAAGTTAACCTCAGAAGGAAGAGAAGGGTGAGGAGAAGGTGTTTTAAAATTTGGGTTTATTTTCCATTATCCTATTCTGATTTGATTGGTGTGTGTAGTGGGTTTCTGTGGCTGGGTTTTGGTAGCTGGGGGGGCTACAGAGGGAGCTTCTGTTGCAAGCTGCTAGAAGCTTACCCTGCCTGGTGGAGCCAATGCCAGCTGGCTCCAGGATGGGCTTCCTGCCACTGGCCAAGGACGAGCCAATTAGGAATGATAGGAACACCTCCATGATAACATATTTAAGAACGGAAGGTTGTTGCGCAGTAAAAATTCCAGCCAGGGCAGAGTGGAGCGAGAACTTGGGAACAAGGCAGACACCAAGGTCAGTGCGGAAGGAGGGCAAAGAGATGCTCCAGCGGCCAGAGCTGAGGCCTCTGCAGCCTGTGGTGCAAACCATGGTGGAGCAACTGTGCCCCTGCAGCCCATGGAGGACCATTGGGATGCAGAGACCCACCTGCAGCCCATGGGGAAGCCCTTGCTGGAGCAGGTGGATGCATGGGAGGCCCAAGATGGAGCAGGGTCCTGCCAGAGACCTGCAGGCCATGGAGAGGGAAGCCCACACTGGAGCAGGTTTTTCCCGGGTAGGACTTGTGGCCCCTGTGGGGGACCCAGAGTGGAGCAGCTCATTCATGAGGGACTGCACCCTACGGAGGAGTGACCCATGGGACAGCAGTTTGTGAAGGGCTGTTGCCGGAGGGATGGACTCATGCTGGAGATGTCCATGAAGGACTGTCTCCTGTGGGAGGGACCCCACAGGAGCAAAGGAAGGACTCCTCACTCTGAGCAGCGGCAGAAACAACAACTGACCATAAACCCCATTCCCCGTCCCCCTGCACCGCTGGAGGGGAGCAGGGAGAACATGGAAGGAAGGAGAGGTGGGGGGACGGTATTTTTAAGATTTTTTCACTTCTCACTCTTTTGCTCTGATCCTATTAGTAATAAATTTAAGTAATGTCCCACTTTGAGTCTGTTCTGCCCGTGAAGGTAATCAGTAACTGACCTCTTCCAGCTGTTATCTCAACTCATGAATCCTTTGCTGTTTTTTTTCTCTCCTCTGTCCAGTTGCAGAGGGGAGTGAAAGAGGTTGTAGTGAATACCTGGCATCCAGCCAGGTGTGCTGGTTTTTGGTAGGGTAGAGATAATTTTCTTCATACTAGCTGGTATGGGGCTGTGTTTTGGATTTGTGACCAAAACAGTGTTGACAATTCAGGGATGTTTTTGCTATTGCTGAGTCAAGGGCTTTTCTGCTCCTCCACCAGCGTGTGGGGATGCAGAAGGGGTTGTGAGGGGATGCAGCCAGACAGCTGACTCCAACTGACCCAAGGGATATCTGATACCATATGACATCATGCTCAGCACATAAAGCTGGGGGAAGAAGGAAGAAGAGAGGGGGACATTCAAAGTGATGGTGTTTGTCTTCCCGAATCAGTGTTATGAGTGACGGATCCCTGCTTTCTTGAGGATGGCTGAACACCTCCCTGACCACGAGATGTGATGAGTAAATGTATTCCTTGTTTTGCTTTGCTTGTGCACAACCTTTTGCTTTACTTATCAAACTGGCTTTATGTCAACTTTATATCTCACTTTCAGCCTACTGATTTTCTCCCTGCTTTCCACAGGTGGGGAGTGAGCAAGTGACTGTGGGGGGCTTAGCAGCCAGTTGGGGTTAAAACAGAGCAACTGGTAATAGATTATACTAGTGTCCCCAAGTTGAGTCTATTTTGTCCCGGACAATAATTGCTGAGTGATCTTCCTGTCCTTATCTTGTTCCCGAGTCTTTTGTTCTATTTTTTCTCTCCTGTCCACTTGAGGAGGGGGAATGACAGAGCAGCTTTGGTGGGACCCTGGCATCTAGCCAGGGTCAACCCACCAGAAACAGGAGTGTCTAACTCCTGACTGCTGGAAATACTCGCAAATGAGGGGATTAACTAGGGAAAGTGGAAGTCAGAACTAAATTGGATCTGTGACCTGACATCAGGATGGTCGGTGAGCTAAATTAAGAGCTAAACTCATCCTGTGCCTGCCAGAAACAGGATTGTAATGGACTTCACAAAGCTTTGAATCAGACCTTTATACTAGAAAATTAAATCTAAGGTACTCTCTAAAATACAGAGCTGCCAATGGATCCCTCTGAATCTTCAATGTTCTTTAATGAATTAAGATAAATTTTTCTAGGGTGTAAAAGCACTATTCTTGTGAGACCCCCACCTTGAGTACTGCATCCAGCTCTGGGGTCCCTAGCACAGGAAGGACACAGACCTGTTGGAGTGAGTCCACAGGAGATTACCCAGATGATTAGAGGGATGGAGCATCTCCCCTATGAGGAAAGACTGAGAGAATTGGGATTGTTCAGCCTGGAAAAGAGAAGACTTCGAGATGACCAAATTGCAGCCTTCCAGTACCTGAAGGGAGCCCACAAGAAAGATGGAGACTATTTACAAGAGGAATGATAGGAATGTCAAGGAATGTCAAGGGGAAACATCTTCAAACTGAAATAGAGCAGGTTTAGATTAGACACTAGGAAGAAATTCTTTACTGCAAGGGTGGTGAGGCACTGCAACAGGTTGCCTAGAGAAGTTGTGAATGCCCCATCCCTGGAAGCGTTCAAGGCCAAGTTGGATGGGGCTCTGAGCAACCTAGTCTAGTGGAAGATGTCCCTGCCATGGCAAGAGGGGTTGAAATTATATAAGGCCCCTTCAAACTCAACGCATTCTATGATTCTATGACTCAAATGACGTACTGTGAAGTGCCTTGTGTTCCCTCTATAGGAGGCAGTGGGATACATGGCATGCTTTTACACGTAAGGGCTTATGGGTGGTGTTGGGGTGTTCAGTATTAGGCTGCAACAAAGCGTTAATGAAGGCCTCTTTAAACTGGGGTCCTAGTAGGAAATGCCTCCTTGCTTTGTTCCAGTGTTGTAAGGAGCTGTGGCCTCTCATATAATATATAAACCAATATCCGAGGTACAGTCACAGCAAACTAAAATATGCACTGAACAGCTGCTACTGGCACATGGCATCGGAGACATGAAAAGAGTCTGCACAACGTCACTGCAGATGCATGAAATATGGCCTTGACTGTGGGAGAACATGAAGATAAAATCACCTGTGAAAGCTGTGCAAGTGCTATAAACCTGCAACCACCCACACTGCCAGTTGCATGCATTAAAAACCACCATTTGGATTTCCAGGAACTCCTTAGAGATGTCACATGCCTCTGACTTTTTAAGTCTTTGTTCATATTTCCCAGTTTTGGCAGACCAGACGTGCCTTCAAGGTCTGTTGGAAGTTCTTACACACAGCAAGGAGGTGCCAGGGGCAGGAATGGCTGTCCACTTACCCCAGCAGAGGGGTTGCTGGCTGCTGGCAAGCTCCCCTGTCTGCTCCTGTGCCCTGCGGCCTCTTTCCACGCAGGCGCTGCCTGTGCATGGCACTGTGCCTCTGGCCTCCCTCGCCCTCACCACCACGAAAGGCACTAGGAGAGGGAGCGGGGCTGGAGCTGAGATGTGAGTTAGGCAGCTGCTTCTCACAGCCCTGCTCAGCTTTCTGCTGTACAGCTGCTCAAGGCCAAGCAGAGTAGAAAGTAAGTTTACAGTTCAAATGGGAACGACAGGGAGTCCCATGGACAGACGCCCCCTTCCAGAACGTTCTTCCTTACCCTCACCACATGGGAGGGTCTATGGGCAGACGGGCCTGTAAACAGTTTTGGGCCCTTTCTGTAAAAACTCCAGCTCCTTCTTTCACTTTCTGCTGACACTGTGGTAGCAGAGTCTTGGAGAGCGGCTGCCCTATCCTGCTGCTGCCAGGCGGAGGGGAACTGCACCCGTCTGTGCTGTGGGAACCAGCCCTGGGTGTGCCCTGACATGCTGCAGGTGAGTGCAGGCAGGCTGCACGGGATGCTGGGTGGATGGGCCCGTACGTAACTCCGGGATCGCCGTTTTCCGGCTGCCCTGGTCAGAAACCCAGCTGGAAAGTTCGCTCCTCGGTGCGGCCGCTCCTTTAAGGGGAGGGCGCGGGGCGGTGGCGCCGCGGCCCGCGCGGCAGCGTGAGGAGAGAGGGCGAGGGAGCCCGAGGAGCGAACTGGGGAGGCATTGCACGGTATTTTCAAACATTTGAAGACTCTCGGGGGAGGAAGAGAAGTAAAGGTGTGGGAGGATTTGTGGAATCTGTAAATAAACGAGATAAACTTCAGGCGGTCCAGGAGAAGTTCAGGCGGAAGGTGACAGACCCTCTGAGGGGCCGTGGCAATATTGCCTTAAAATGACAGAATTGTGAGGAGGGAAAGGCAGTGCCTCGGACAAAACCAGCATTTTCAGCCTTTCATGCTCAAAGACGTAGTGAAAACAGTCTCTACTTAGAAACAGTGTGGTTAATAATAAGTGTTTTAGTTGACTGTACGGTCCCAAAGATGGTCTTGAGAGATTTCTGTCAGCTGCCTTAATTTCGTTCCTCTTTAATAAACGGAACTGCACTGAGGTGGGGATCAGCTTAAAGCCAGCTTCCTCCATGGGAGCTGAAGGGCTGTGTTTACATGGAACTGTCTTGGAGTGCAATACATTTTTATTTTTTTTGTGGTCTGTCTGTGGCTAAAATCATACAAGAAACCTATTGTACTGATATGGAAAAGAGACCAGCTAGGCACCGGTTGCAGAAGGAGACTGCATTCCTGTTATTAGTCATGTAAGTTAATTGGCAAGTGCTCACCTGTCATTCTAAGGCATCATTTGCCTATTCCTCCCTTTCCTTTGTGTCTTCACGTGAAGCAGGTGCTGACACATAACCCATGGAGACATTCTGTATGGCTTTTCAGAATTCTTTAGATATTTTGTTCCCTAAGTTTTGCCTTTTCACAGGGTTTGAATAGGACTTTAAAACCTCATTATTTGTTCTGTAAATAAACTGATCTGAGTGTTTAAAGTAATCCATCAATTCATCGGTGCAGTTAGCCCTTGAAAGGAATGATACCTGCTTGTTGCCCCTCTTAATTCAGTTACTGGGGGGTTGCTCTGGGATTCTTTGTTTTGTTCATCTTTTTGTCAGGACAAGTGATATCTTCAGCTGCTGACTGACATTTTGCAAGCCTTTGGTAGGTATGTCTCAGGGCTCTGTGTAAACATGTGGGGAACCCCGCCCATGTGCAGGTCAGTTTGAACACAGAGTTGGCTGTCCACGAGTCTCAGCTGGGAACACGTGTTGGGGGTTCCCTGGCCTGCTCCCACAGGCTGACAGTTTTCTGTTGTGCGTGTAGGTAAAGCAACATATGGGGTCCTTTTCTGCAGAGTTTTAGTAAAACATTTCTTGGAGCTACATACATGATCATGTTCTTTTTTCTGCTGCAAACTTCCAACAGTGCTTGTATTTAGATGGGAAAAGGCGCCATATGTTAGAGATTCTCATTTCTGCAGAAACCCCAAAAGCAACATGGTTCCTTACATGGAGAATCTTTTTTCATTCTAGCTGAAAATGGTAATAACTGGAAAAAAACCAGTTCTTTATTTCTTCTGCACACATGTGAGTATCCTAGAAGCAGTGATAATTACCCTCATAGCTATTATTCCTTAAGTACTCAGAAACCATAAGCGTAAAAGAAAACAAAAAATTCCCACAGTGATTTAAGAATTTTTTTATACTTAACTTTCTTTTATTTCCTGTCTTCCAGTTCTTAAAAACTTAACCTTCTAGTGAGCTTTAATGGCATTGCTGTTTTCCTTAACAGTTATGAGTTGAGGGAGGGGGAGTAAGTAAAGGATGGAGCACAGTTTCAGTGGGAGTTTTGGAAAGGCTTTCAAGTGCCCTTTAGGATGTAGTGAACTGCATGTAGAACTGGTGTTAGAGATCCTGATGCTCAAGCACTGTATGAAAAAGAATTATTTTCAAAGTATTTCAATGGAAAATGGTTTTTTTCAAACACATGAGACTTTTCATTCTCTGCTGCATCTAGCTTTTAAAGTAAAGTATCAGGTATTGTGAGGTTTTCAGTGTGATTAAAGCTGGCAAAACACATCAGTGTTCTACTTAACATAGCTGCACAGGCTACCTATACCAGTAGAACTGAACTCTACACTTAAAATAAATGCATCTTGGCTTTTACTACATTGAAACTTGCATGCAGAGATGTTCTCTCCTAAAGTTAAAATATTTTTTTTTTCACAGTTTCACTTCTTAATTTGGAATAGTTTCTTAAAAGGCTAGAATAAAAAAAAAAAGTTGATATTGTGAGCTAAGAGATTCCATACACAAGTAAAAATACAGCTTAAACTACTTCTGTAGAAAGACATTAAATTTCCCTTCAAAAATGGGAATATAATGAAGAAAACCCTGCTGATCTCAAATATGGACTTAATGTGCAATGCACATTTTTATTTAAAAAAAATGCCTCTGATTTTAGTCTATATTAGTAAGTCTAAAGGGAGACTGCCAAGTGCTGTATTTTTACCACAGTTTTGCCCTCTCAAAGACATAACATCATATGCAGCTGAAGCTGGCTGCCTCAGTGAGTCCAAAGGACATGGTTTAGAACATGAGGAAGGCTCCACCTTAAAGGATGTATCTTGTGGCTTTATTGTTGCCCCTTTCCTGCCATCTAATCTGCTGCTATGGTGCCTCTTGTTGTTGCATGACTGCAGTATGTACTTTTCACAGCAAATCAGAAGAAAGCTGAATCCCACTAAAAAGTTGCAGTATTTTAAACTCCTGTTAAGACACACAAATCTGGAATTTGCATTCTTCTAGAAAGTGTGAATTTTGCCTGCATTTGCAAAATATATTTGTAAACACATGACACTTTTGAGTAGGCATGAATTTACTTGTGGAAAATATGGCTATATTTGTGAAACATGTAGCTGTAACAAAATATGTATTGGTTAAAACGCAGCATATTTGTAGGGCTTAATAGATATTTATTGCATAATCTTATTCCAAGATCACTACTCTCTTGTATGCCTCGATTAAACATAAGTGTGTTCTGATAGAGAGGTTCAATCCAGAGGGCTTCCAAAATATTTTTACTGAGTGAGAGAAAAATCTTTCTGAGGTACCTCAGGCATAGGTTTGGCGCTAAGACTCTCCTATGTAGTGATACCTGACATTTAAAAAAACCCAAAAGTTTTTAAGTGTGGTATTAGAAGAAGGGAAAGGGGTAATGTTTTGCACTTACTCCTTTCCAGTGAAGAATGTCTGTGTTTGGTCTCTATGAAAGTGCTACAATCACTGATAATATGGGTAAGGCTTGCAAGCTTTCATGCTTGCTTCCTTTTCAAATCAAAACCTCTACCACATGGCTAAATTTGTTGTATAGCTTCGGAACAAGTGTCTGAATGGGCAGAGTCAGAGACCAACAGGAAGGAAAGGAGCTGCTAGAGTTTTATTCAGTGTGTGATACCAGTGGAGATTTCACTCTCCTGCATGCTGTACCCTTATTTCAGTATCTTACTGGTTTAAAAATAGGATCTCGTGATTTGATCTTTTCTGCATATTTCTATTCCACAAATGAAGACATAATTTATAGTTCAAGACTGAACCAATACGGAAATGCATTTCTTTTCGTTGCAGATTAATAATTAATTTGATACGTCATATTCACCTTCTCTATATGTCACTTACCTTTCTTTTATGTGCCTCTCTTTCTTTGAAATACGTTTTAAGTCCCTGACCTGCTCCTCTTCCGTATGCATATATAAAATAAAGGCAATCTATCTTTTAATTCAGGATTTATGTACACATGGACTTCCAGTGACATTCAGTAGTCAGCAAAGGTCTCTTAATATCTGAACTCTGCAATCTTACATTTTACAACATTTGAACAAACCCCTGCCAGGGGAAAGGAGCACAGTAGAGACATTCTCTGCGAAAATTCAAGTGACTAGAAAGAAAATTTCCCCTGTAGAGAAATTACTTTGTAATAGACATGGCCTAAAATGACAAACATATCTCTGCTTAGTGTTGTAGCTATTCTTTTAAAACATTTGTCCCCAGAAAGAATGTTTCCAAGCAATAAGTTCCAGACTGCAATTAGAAGCGTTAAGCACAATCCTACAGGTCATTACCATTATGTAGAGAAAGAATCCTCCATGTGTCACTGAATCACAGAACAGTTGAGATTGGAAGGGACCTTTTGAGGTCATCTGGTCCAACCCCCCTGCTCAAACAGGGTCCTCTAGTTTCAGTTGCCCAGGACCATGCCCACATAGCTTTTGATTATCTTCCAAGGAGGGAAATTCCACAACCTCTCTGGGCAACCTGTGCTAGTGCTGGATCACCCCCACAGTAACGAAGTGTTTCTTGATGTTCAGACAGAGGCTCCTGCATTTCAGTTTGTGCGTGTTGCTTCTGATCCTGTCACTGGGCAGCACTGGAGTCTGGCTCTGTCCTCTTTGCAATTCGGGTATTTACATACATTAACCAGATCCCCCTGAGCCTTCTCTTCTCAAGGCTGAACACTCCCAGCTTTCTCAGCCTTTCCTCCAAGGAGAGATATTTTAATCCCTTCGCCATTGTGGCCCTTCGCTGGACCCTCTCCAGTATGTCCAGAGGGCCCTTTGCTGGACCCTCTCCTCCTTGCACTGAGGAGTCCAGAACTGTACCCAGCGCTCCTCTCTGCACCTCACCAGTGCAGAGAGGAAGGATTACAGACTTCTGCCTTGCTGCCTGGAATACCACTTGCCTTCTTAGCCCCAACAGGACACTGCTGGCTCATGTTCAACTTGGTGTTCTCCAGGACTGCCCCCAATCCTTTGGTGTTTTGTGGGTTCTGGGGTTTGTTTGGTTTTTTTTAAGCGAAACCTGGCTTTAAAAAAATGCTATAAACATACAGCCAAAACAGTCAATCTAGTTTACTTTATATCATTTCTGAAAGTAACATGTATTTTCTGTCCTCAGCGATGATGAAATAGCTGCAGCCATCCAAACAGCAGTGCATGCTTTTTGGTGAAACTATTTTGGAGATTGACTCTGAATCTTTTACTTACTAGTATTAGGAAGCACAGAGAATAGAACAGACTGAAGCACGAAGCCTGTCTGTTATACAACACTGACATACACGGAAGTATCATTAGAAAACGGTGTAAGATATGCACTCCTGCTGTGTGGTCAGATCCATATTTTATAGTTCTAAAATACCAAGATTATTTAGTTCTTAAGCATGGCATGTTTTTACATAGTGTTTTGCATGTGGAAGCTAACAATCCAAATGTCGAATTTCTAGCTGTGTTGATTCACAAGGTACCTAACCTTGTGACAGCCTCATGTCAGATTTTCATCTGACTGTTGCTTTGGGAGCATGCTAAATTGGGAATTTTGGCTGTGAAGGCAAAACCAAAAAATATGTTTTTTTAAGGTTTCTAATAACATTATTCTTTCCACTTTTTAAAAATATGAGGTAGTAGAATAAACTGCAAAGTTTTAACATCTTATTGTGAAATATCATGCCTTTACTAATAGTTTAAGACTACTAACCTCATGAGCAATGTAAATGCTGAACACACATGTTTTCTTATTCTGATGGGATTCTTGAGTTGGTAATTACTCTGATATTGTTCTGCCTGTCCCCATCCTTAAAGTGGGTATTCACAAAAAAATCTTCAAAACCTATTTCTGATGAAAACTTTTTTTTATAAGAAGGTAAGTAATGCAGAGAGAAATGCATCAGCTGGGTGAAACAGAACACAGCACATCTTCCTCTCACCAACTGTGTCTTCACAGGTCAGTCTTTCAGTCTTGGTCTTATCTTGGTGACTTTCAGAGGCTCCCTGAGTTGCAGCAAATTATAGATGATCCTGTCTGATCCTTGGAAAAATATCTTTCTTTTCATCATCTCTGAAGCGTGATTGCTTTTGTGCATCTTTCCCCTGCTCTCATATTCTTCTTCATTGTGGACATACTGGTCCTTGCCCCAGCTATGTCAGAAGTATATCTGTACATAGTATTCACAGGTTTTGTTGGGGACTGCAGATGCATTCACTGCAGATGGTTCCATCTTCCAGGAAAAATAAACAGCTGCTTTTTTCTGAACTGCTCAGTTGCTGGCTTTGGAAGGAACACACGTGTTCGGGACACTGCTAGCAGGCGAATGAAAGCAAATATTTTTTTCACAGCCCTACACTTGTCTTTTCCTTTGTCCAAGATGTGCATAGATAAATATTATATTGCATATCCTTCTTGATAGCCCACATCAAAGTCTTCTAAACAGTTCGAAAAATTATTTTCTACTCTATTCTCAGTTTTACTTCTGGAACTAGTTTATATAGCACCTACTTAAATTATGTCAAAATGTAATTTTTGCCTTTATTTGTGGAAGCCAGTAACTCATATATTATGGAAGGATGTAGGACTTGAAATGCTGGAGGTCATTGTGAGAGGGAGACGCAACAAGAGAAACAGTGGAGTTAAAATGTGAGAGATGGGAAGTGAGGAAGTATCATCAGGCCTGTGTGACAGGGTGTGTTTCGGTCTTTCATACTTAATGTGTTATTTACAGTTCTAACTGTAGAACTGCCTGCATTTGTTCATGAACATTATTTACTCTGACTAAGTTATAAATTGGATTGTAGTGTAATTATTGCAAGATAGGATATTTCAGATTTTTATACAGTAATAAATAGATCTGGGACGAGAAATATCTTCATGTTTTGTGCCTGTTTTCCCAATACTCCAAAGGCAGTGCCTCCTCTTTTCTAATGTTTGGGGTTTTTTTGTTTCTTCATTCAGATTGTACCCTATACTGTCTATATTTGCCAGAAATGAAGTTTCTTCTCTTTGAAAGAGACTTCCCACTTGTCCTTCACTTCCACACTTATCCTCATTTAGTCATTTTAAAGAAGGAAAAATGGGAATAACAGAAAAAGATGAATAAAAAAATTTCTCTGAATATACTATTAGATTTCTGGACCGTGTCTAGAAAAAAATAAGGAAAAGAAGGAGGAAAAAAAAAGTTCTGCAGCAAACTGCAGGGAAAAAAAAGACTTCTTGTTTTATACTGCATTTCCCACTTGCCTTTCTTTTCCTCCCAACCCCCTGTGAAATCACCCTACTTTGTTACTGTCATTTTTATTATAAACTATGTAAATGAAAAAAGATGCACTTTTATATTTGGTTTCTGTTTTTCTTAAAAAAGAAATTAGGATATTATTTTGAATGGGTAAGGGCACTCTATATAGACAATTCATAACAGTCAGCTGATTCTTGTGAATGAAATACTAATACAGCCTTCAGGACAGTACCAAAGTGTTGGTGGTTAAAGATATTATGTGTAGTAGAACTTGGTGAGCTTTAAGAAACACCTGGACATTAATAGGAAAGGGAAAAGGAAAAGGGAAAAATGCCAGCAGCTAGAAAATGGAGTAGAAAATGAGCATAGCACCATTGAGAAGCAAACACTGTGTGCTCTGAAGCACTAGACAAAAGAGGGAAGAGCCATCAGGATGTGTGTGAGGAGGGCAGAGGAAAAGAAAAAAAAGAGAGAGGTTTGAAAGGAGAAAAGTAGATGAACATTGTTTTTTTCCCTATCTTATGTCGTGCTGATTTTTGTATGATTTATTATTTCTTCTGTTGTTTTGTTGTTTTTTTTTTCTTTTTCCCATAGAGGGCTAGCTAGCACAAATTTTGTTGGTTTTCAGAACTGACTGTGTACAAGCTATTACTTATCTAGCCAATGAGGAGTTTGACTGCTTATGAATAGCTGCTTAGTAAAAACCAGGAAAATTGAACATTGATGTCAAAGTAGCTTCTCTGTAACAACAATGCTAACAATATACATATTTTCAGTTTGGATTCTTTCGTAGAATCACAGAATATCCTGAGTTGGAAGGGGGATCCACTAGGATCATCAAAGTTCAACCCCTGGTCCTGCACAAGACCATCCCCAAGAGTCACAAGTGCCTGAAACTGTTGTCCAAATGCTTCTCAGACTCTGTCAGCCTTGGTGCTGTGACCACTGCCTTGGGGAGCCTGTTCCCCTGCCCAACCACCCTCTGGGTGAAGAACCTTTTCCTAATATCTAACCTAAACCTTCCCTGGCACAGCTCCATACCATTCCCTTGACTCCTGTCACTGGTCACTCTATGGCTGTCTATTTTATTCTACATACTACTTGACCAATTAAATACTTTTGTAATAGGTCTTTTAGAAATAGAAAAGTTGCATCCCATCCTGCTTTACATCCTGCTTATCTTCCTTGTGGCTGACTTCCCTCCCAGTAATACTTCACCTTCTGTAAAAATAGAGATTAAATTCCTACTGATAATTTTATTTTAGACTATGTCAGAGTTCAGGTGCATGGAGTAACAAATAGGTTTCATATGCCAGACATTACAATGCATCCTCCAAATACTGGTTTACGGGAGGATTATGTGGTTAAAGGTACAGTCTTCCCAACAGAAACCTCTTTCCTCATCTGTGTTTTCTCAGTGTTGGATACGCCATGTAGACCGTGCTTTATAAACAAGTGGATTTCTAGGCTGTTGACGTCTATTTTCCTCATGGATTTTCTGTATTGGATAAGTGATATTTCACTTGGCTCTAAGATTATTTTTTTTTAACTTGAAGGTAATGAGTTTACTTAGTAGAGACTGTAAAAACTCAAAACTGATTTCTACCAATTCCCCAGATATAATAAACTTTTCTAACTTTTCCTAACAAAGGTCCAATCGCTTTGCTCTTGTCTACGCTTTTTTTATGTACAAGGCCATTAGTTGCAAACAAACCATGACAGAATGTAGCAATGGGATAAAGTGGAATATTTTCATAGCTGGTTTGACTCTGTACTATAATATGAGGTGACTTGCATCTGCTGAGCAGTTATTTGTTGACTAACATGTTTTCAGTGTGCAGTGGGATTGGCTCAGAGTATGGCTGTACAGAAGCCAATGGACAATGCATATCTGTTATTCTGTAAATAGGACACTGCTGAAACTAATAGCTGTGTGTATCTAATATCCATGAGCCTGACTGGTGTGTTCCTGCCTGCATGATCACATGCTACAAGATATGTAGCATGCACTGAAGGTAAAAAAGAAATACAGGCTCTGTTTAACCCATGAAAAAAATTGAAATGTTTAGATAGAACAGCCTTGCTGCCACCCCCCCCCAGAATGACAGTCAGCTTCATTGAAAGACCTGTGTATTTTTTTCCTGTATGTACTGTTTTGCAAAAATTATTTGTGTAAAGTGGATTTTCAAGAAAAGAGTAGAAATTATTTTTATTAAAAAAGAATACTCTTAATTCTCCAGAATTGAAACAACTAGCAAATGTATGCTTGAATAGTTTGTGCATTTATTAGTCTAGCCACAGGTAGAATTCTGAAGTTTTATACCAAAACAGAAAATAGCATAAAATTGAAAATAAGTGAACATCCCAACTACTGTCAACCTCCTTATGCATTTTATAATGTTAACATTCAATTGCACTTGGAAGTTACTAAAGGAGACTATGCATGACACTTTGTCTTCTAAGAATATCTTTAAAGGAAATGCTGGTAGAGGGTTTGCTTCAAAGCTTATTGTAGTTGTGTTTTTCTAACTGTACATTGTTGATTTGAATTGTATTTGTCTTGAAACTTATGAGAGATTGCCATTGAGTTGTGAAGAACTGCAGGTAAAGAATACTTCTTTAATATGAGGCTATATAACTCTTTATTTCCAAAATATGTACATTTGAAAAACAGATAAACTCAGTTGACTCTGTAAATTGCCTTGTAGCTTTAGCAAATAATTTATTTGGTTGCTTTTTTTTCATTCTTTTTGTAGACTCGTGTATGATGCACAGACTTTGGACAGGACATATCTAGAAAACAAAAAGCAGTTGAATACAATGTAGAGGTATGCTAATCTCTCCAGTGCTTTTGAAAATTCATTCCTACTCCTTCAAGTGAGCTGAGAAAATGCTGAATTGTCATCTTGATTCTTTGTGGGATTTCTGCTGATATGATTGCTTCTAATCATTGTATAACCTTTCTTTAGCAGAAAAATGAGAGCTCTTGTACAGATGGACTTTGCTAAAGATGAAGTGATAAGGAACATGAGAGGGTTTTTTTTTCCTAACTTGTTAGTGCATCTTCTGTTTGGGTTCCCTCTGAGTTCAGCTCTTTTATCTGTTTTTCAGTTCATTCACAAAAGAGTTCTTATTTGAAATATTCCTCTTTTGTTTAAGAGAAATAACATCCTATAACCTATTGACAATTGTAATTAATTTCAAAGAAAATCCTCTTTCTTATATATGTAAGGGAGTAATAATTTTAGCATACTCTCCATTTTAATGCACAGAACTTTCTTTGCTGTTGATGCACAGAACTTCCTTTTCTATTTAGTGTACTCACGCATCTGTCCCCTTTCCATGTGTTGTATGTTCTTTCATTTCATGCCTCTCTTATATCAGATCAACTTTCATCCATTTTCCTTTCTCCCTGTGCTCAGCAACATACATATGCATGCTTTTCTTTTAACCCAGTTGTGAGCCACATGCTGTGCACCTGTCTCAGAGAGAATATGCCTCCTGAGCCTGTTTTGTACAAGACAGGTGCGGGAATAGTAAGCAATATATTTATATAATAAAAGGAATGGGGTTTAACCGTAAGGACATTACACAAGATATTCATATAATAGTGTGTTTGCTTGACCTTATTCATTGCTGAACAAACACATCCGATTTTGCTATACTTCTACAGTAAACTCAAAATGGTATTTGTGATGTTAAGCTGCTTCTGCTTTTGTTCATCTGCATCATCAGCTTCTTACAAACTTCTGACCTGGTGACAGTCTAGGTCTTACCAGCTTCAGAAAAAATATGTCCTATTTTGAACTATAAATAACTGATTACTTTTTTCCTTAAGGATTTAAAAAATTTAGGGAATGCAGAAATCCAGTTTGGATGTTAACTCGTTTCTGTGTACTTTCAAAATTCAAGAAGGGGGTATACCCTGGTTTTCCTTTTACAATGCCCCTGCAGTGGTAGGCTGAGAACAGCTGTAACAACAAAAAGCACCATTTTCTTAGCACCTCTGCCACTATTAATACTTGTTAATTAATCTGTGTGAATGATACTAGTAAAGAATTTTTATGTACCATTTTACAGATAATGAAGCAGAGCTTAGAAATAAACTCCTTATTCACAGTCATAAAAACTTAGTTCTGGAGAGAGGGTTATAACCTTATCTGTTCACTTTGAATTTATACCTGGACTTTGGAAAATTTTGTTTATCTTTCATTGGAAAATTTGCCATCTTAAAATTTTTTAGGTTTTTTTTTTCCCTGGTTGTTTAACGAGTTACTGAAAGTAAACCACGGTGGTTTCATTACACCATCTGAAAAATGGTGTAAGCTTCTTGTTTATTATTTTTACCTTAATTTCTTTGAAGTAGGGAACAGTTCAGTGTGAAATAAGTTTTAATTGCTTCAGCTTTGCTGAAAACACTTAAATATTCTTCTGGTACAGCAAATTCATGATCAAATTAATGTAGGTTTTGTTTAATATATAATTATATAGCTATGCTGGATACTTGAGTTAATTACAGAAAATACATGAATTAAGAAATTGATGAAAATTGCAAATAGTGAAAATACTTCAGAAGCATAAGAAGGTGAAGAAATGACGACAGCGTAATACAGATCATTTGCACAGCCTTAGGGTACAAGTAACAAATCTTCTTCCCAGAGCTGATAAAAGTTAGCACTGCATTGACAGTCCAGCCAAGAACAGGACAGGAACAGCTTTTACTCCTGGGCAGAAAAGAAGAGACTTTCTAACATGCAGAAAAATGAAGTTCTGTGAATGGAGGAAGGAGTACAAAGCAGAAAGTGTGTCTTCTGAGTGTCTTTGTGGCATCAAATTTTTAAAACCCCTGTAAAATAAGGCAAGATCTGTGGGTGCACATTGCCATAGTTGTTATAATTTAGAATATCTGCACTATTTTCACTTAAACTGGGGATTTAGCACATTTTGACAGTCCCAGTGACAGAATATGTTATAGATATTTGCTTGACAGAATTTGTACAATTTAGAGTTGACTTGCTTGATTATTCTTTGCGCCTGTGTGTGCCCCCTCCACCGACCATGCTGAGGGCTCTGTCATTTAGCTTGACTCCACTCTATTCAATTGAGCAGTGGCTGCAGGAGGCCAGACGGCCCATGTCCTAGGGCCATACAAGTGCTGTTTGGCAGGATGTACTCTGCAAAGCCAGAGGCACTCAAGGGGCTACAGAAAGAGTCACATTTGTGACATAATACTGAGTGCCTGAGCCATGCTCATTGTGATGAAGTGTGTGGTGTTTGTTCTCAGCTGGTTGTGCAGTTGTATGTGTATAGTAGCCTTGCTGCTGTTTTCAATAAATAATTTGCAGCTAATGTTGTTGACAGTGTTATTGATGAAGTTTAAAAACCTATTTGATGGCTGCTGTTCTCTTACCATCCTTTTTAATTTATGGGGCAACTTTCCTAACATTCCGTATGCCACTAGAAAGAAGAATGGAAGGAGTAGTTTGAGGTATACAGAACTAAAGGATGGGCATGCATCCAGGGAATCTCAGAGGGAAATATGGGCCGTGTGCCATGCACTGAACTTGCTACATATGCGCACATCTGATCTAGCGCGCGCACACCACGCAGATGGTTAGCGATTGCACAGATCAGCTCCACAAGGCATGTCCAGATCCCACTTATCCAGGGTGTCTGGAAATCCTGGTCATACAGCCAGTCTGTGATTTCTCTCCTCTTTCTTCTTCCCAATCCTGAAATTCTGTCTAAGGAGGCAGGAGAAGGAGACAAAAAAGAGGACATGCTGAGGAAGAAAGACAAACCAGACTCATGTTAATGTTGAACATGTTGAAAATGGTGAGGTTACCATGAAGTAATGAGTTTCAGGACCTCAGCTGAGCCATAATCTACTGTGCGTGTATTTTTAGCTTGCTGTTGCAGTGCATTCACTTCACTTCAGCTATGTCATAATAACTTACTGTGAATATTGAAATAAAATGCTAATTAGACACAGTTGGAAGAGAGCACATGGCAAATTACTGTAATACCACTGATGGCTGGTAACTCATTTGCCTATGGTGGCACGATCAGTTTTGATCAAATGCTTTCCCTCTTAATCTACCTACTCTTTAATAATGGGCTTTCTCTAACTAAAACCTGCGCCAGTTTAAAGTTCAAGTAATTTAACTTTTATAAGTTAGAATGTTTTTCGTAACCAATTAAACTATAATTAACCATAATTAAAACTAGAATATTTCTTAAATCTTTAAGGCCTCTTCATTAAATCAGAGAAAATTCTTCTTCACAAGACTCTGGCTAATCTTAATTTCTCTAAATAAAAATATAGTTCGTGTTCCCAAATAACTTCTGCCTAAACAATCTACTTGATAATCTTTTAAAGTATTGATTTAATTTTAGGTAGTCTGACTGTTCTTCCATTGGTAGGTAGAATTTTTTGCTGATATTTTGCATTGAAAGTTGTGATGGATCTAATCAGGACTTTGAACTTCATGAACATGATGCCATGTACATACGTCACAAGATAACTTTGGGCTTTTTGTTGGGTTTTTTTGTGTGTGATGCATTTAAGAATCCATCTTTTTCCATGATGTCAGGATTTCTGCAATAGGTATAGTCTCACTGATATCCATGACAGTGTCCTCTTTTTCACAATACAGGTTTATTAATTTTCTTAAGAGTTATATGTGTGAATTATTTACGCACTTTGTAATCCAGGGTATTATGTACCCAGCTGTGATTGACTACCAAAATTCTCAGGCTCTACCTGTATAAATGGCAATCTACATGATTAACCTCATTTCTGTAAAAAGTAAGACTTTTTTATCCACTAGAAGTTTTGATGTGATAAGTCCTGAAATACAATCAGAGCACCAATTCTTATGGTGTTGTCAGTCTCTGTTAAATCATCATTCATACGTTTCAGAAAATATAAAGATAACATCCATGGAACAGAAACCAGTCTGATCCTCTGCACTGCCCATTTACCATTTATTTTGTTAAAATCCTATTGCTTTTTTTAGCTTCTGGTCTTTGAATTAATTACCTAAAGGTCATCTATAGGTGTCTTAGAATTTCTTTAGTCCTTTTCTGAGACAGTTTGAAAAATAATAACAAATTATGTTTAGATGAGAGAAAACCAACTATTCGTCCAGGAATTGAGACTTCCTGTACATAAAGAAAAATAGCATCAGACTTGGCTTTCTCCCATAATATAATATTGCCAATAGAAAATACTAAATTAATTCAAGAATTAGTGTGTGAATATTCAGGGACTTGGATCTTTCCTCCATTACACTCTGATTCTCTTTAATTTGAGGAGTAAAACACAGTTCCTTGACACCATCACTGCTCATGTTTGGGCTTAAACTGAATTTGTGTGTTGCACAGATGTAGCTAAAAACCCCTAGGTTTCAAGGTTTGGAGCAAACAGCTATTTTCTTTCCTCTTGCACTTGTTTTTGCAAGGTGGTCAGTGAAGAATAAATGACCCTATCACATTGAAGGTGGGTAAAGAGGGAGTTCAACCAGTAGAATTAATAATGCCTTATAGAAATGTGATACCCGCTGTAGTTTTCTTCTGTTTTTCAGATGCTGCCATTTCAACCACAGAAACAGTTTGAAAATACTTTTCACCTTACCTAAAAGCTTACACATTGGGATTGCATGCTTTTATTGGAATCCTTATCCCTACCCCAGAGCACAATGTTCATTATTTCTTCATAAATACTATTTGTTTTACGTTTATCTTCTTACTTCCTTTAAGTTTCTCTTTCACTTTTGATGCTGCAGATCTTTTTTTCTTTTATAGTTCACAGATTTTATCCCTAATTCATTTCAGAGAATATGCTTTGCTTTACATATTTTTGTTGCCTATGAGTCTTGACTACAAAAATTACTTTTCACTGCATTTAATAATGTCATAAGTTATAAATTACATAAGCAATATATTCTTGTGCTAATTCAGTTTTTGTTAATGCATTATTATTTGAGGTATTCTGAGTACAGACATGCGAGTTCAAATAGATGGTATATAGTGTGTGTATATATAAAAACTTGGTCAGGTTACAGCAGACAAATGCCACCTTTTTTTCTGACTATACTTAGTATGGTTAGTTTAGGAATGAACAGTCAATGCTGCCTTTTTTTTCCCCTTTCATATACGTTATTACTACTAGCCTGTAATCTAGCAAGTGCATTATAGTTAAAAATGGTTGTACATCTTTCTGAAGCTTAACATGAAGACTTTCTAACTGGAAATTGAACCTTAACTTTGAAAATGCCCTTGTACTTTAATTTTAAATAAGTGATTAGAGCCACCAAACAATTTAGGTTGGAAGGGATCTCTGGAGGTTATCTGGTACCACCCCCAGCTCAAAGTTGTCCTAGCTTCACAGTTAGAGCAGCATGTTTAGGGTTTGCACAGTCAATCTTTGAATATCTCCAAAGCTGGAAATCCCATGACCTTTTTGGGAACCTTTTGAGGACTGACTTATCCCACAATGAAGAATATTTTCCTTAGGAACTTCCCTTGTAGCAACTTGTGACCATCGCCTCTCATGCTGTTTTGCCATCTCTGAGAAGGGTTTGCTTCAGTCTTCTGCATAACCACCTATAATACTGTTGAAGACAGCAGCTTCGGAAGACAGCCTTCTCTCCTCCAGGCTGAGCACACACACACTTCTCTAAGCCTCTGCCCATATGCCATGTGCTCCAGCTCCCTGAGCTGGTGGCCCTCCTTTGGACTTGCTCCAGTTTATTTATGTATTTCTTGCAGAGTGGAATGCTCTAGATGCAGTCTCAGACATTCCAATTAGAAGTGAATAATAATTTCCATCATCCTGCTGGTTATATTCTATCTAGTGCAGCCCTGTGTGCAGACTGCCCTCATTGCCTGAAGGGCCTACTGCTGACTCCTACTCACTTGCTGTCCACCAAGATCCCAAGTACTCTTCTGCCCAACTTCTGTCAGCCCTCAGTCTGTACTGATGTGTGGAGTTGTTTATTCTCAGGTGCAGGACCTTGCATTGATCTTCATTTGAGGGGAGGGGGGAAGAGGGAGAGGAAAGGAGGTCAGCCAGCTAGCCAGGTTTAGCACAGTGGCTGACAAAGTGATACCAAAGGAAGGAGCAGCAATTGGGAACTGGTAAAGATGTGGATTAGAATGTGTATCAAGTGACAGATCAATCACTGATACCACTTGCTTGCCTGCTTTCTATTTCAACCTCTTCATAATGCTGGTTGTGGAGTTATTAACTTATTTCAAGTTTGAAGTTTCTTTTTTTCAAAGAATTAATTTAGAAACAATTTATTGGCTTTTTCTTGTTCTGTAAGTTCCTTCACAACGTTTTTGCTATGATACCTGTTTTATGCCCCATCCTGTTCTAGTTGGCTATTTCTCCCTTAGTTTTTTCACATCCCCTTAGAAGACACACTCATTGCAGGAAGTCTGTTCTCCTAAGTCCTGTCATAGAAAAAAGTTTTTATAAACAACTCTGGAAAGTAAAGTAGAAACAATGAAATTCCAATATCTAATCTCAGTGTTGAATCTATAAATTCTGTCACAATCCTTTCTTTAGCTATCTTTTATTTAATTGGTCATCTTCTTTAAGGTGTTTAGAACTTCAGATCACAATTTTTTGTCTGTGTGTTCATCAAGTCTTTGATTATGCTCTAAACTGCTGCACTAATGCAAATAAATATATATGAATAGGCAGCAGGACTTCTTATCAGTATATATTTGTCCTTTAATAAAGTATTAGTAGCAATTTTAGGTCCAAATTCAACAAAGAATATAATCATATTTCTATGCTCAAGTCATCACTGGGAAAAGCAAAGCATGCAGGTCTGACAAGATTTTCAGATCAAAACTGCATGACTGTTTTGTACTTGCTGTAAAATAGTTTCCCCTGTATGTAACATGTGCCTTGGACTGTAGTCCTTTCAAGAACCATGAAAGCCTTAAACTTGTTAATTTTGTAAAATGATGAAGAAAACTACTTTCTGCCAAGTTTATATATTCACTTTTAGGTTGAGAGAATCCTAAACATTCTATAAGGGGTTTTCTTTATATAATTTTTTCTCCATTTATGATTTTTAATGCCCTCTATGGATTCTTATTTAGTCAAAAGTGTTTACGGTGGGGTTTATCAGTTAAATAAGGATAACAATAATAATTAGAAATCATGAAAACTAGAAGCTGAAAAGACATATTACATTGTTTAAACCCCTCCCCTGACACCTTATGATTGTTCCCTGTGGTATAATTTCCAGTGCTTTGTTTGGTCCAGTTTTACTTCCTTACACTATTCTCATAAGAACACTATCACAATATTCAGTGCCTCCTTGTCATTCACAGCCCTATAATTGAACTGTAACAACTTTAACTTACCCTGACTTCTCATATATATATATATATATATGAGGTATCCCTGTGTGGTACCTTTAACTTTCCTTTTTTTGCAGTTTTGGACCTGCCATCATCCCTGAGGTGTCTGCTATTCTTTCAGTTTGTATTGGCATTCTATGAGTTTAATTTTTAATCTTTTCCCATAAGCTGTTCCCTCCATTTCCTTAATTGTTTTTATTGTTTGGGGTTTTCTTCTGAATTCTCCAATTTGTTAATAGCTCTGTGGACCTGGTCCTCCTTCCTGCTGAAGTCACTGGGAAAAAAATGAAGGCATGTTACAGCTCAGAACTCCTTCCCGCAATTTTTATCCTATATCCATAATAAGTTTTTTCTTTTATCTGACTCAAGTATATGAGTACTTTGCAGTTTCTATATCTAATGGGACTAGGACTATGTCTATCCTGAGTGAACATAGTCATCATCTAGCTCAGCTGATTCTTCCAGTTGGCAGGCCTTTTATTAACTTGACTGTCTGACTGGCTTCTAGACCAAGCTGTTTGCTTTCTGCCAGCTGGAAGCATGGGCAAAATTTGCTTGCAGCTTGACGTGCCTTTGTGGAAACACTTTGAGGACGTGATCAGTAATTCTGAGCACCTGAGGCCAGCAACACTGATGAAAATACTACTTAGTCAGTCCTTTGCTAAATTTCAGAAATACTACCCACATATACATCTGAAAGCTGCAGTGTGAATATTCTGAAGCTGTCATCCTTGAGATACCTGCTACTTTAGGTACTTTCTCTCCGAAATAATGCTAAGTGTTTGCATCACTCTAGACAGTAAAGTGGTTTCCTCATGTGTATAGCTCCAAGTGGAGAATAATCAGGCTAAGTGCATATATGGAGCCACCAACATTTTGTCTGGGACTAGGCATTTGATCCCTGTGATTTCTTTTGCCATTTATGATGGCTTTTGACATTTTGGACCATGCATTTGAGGAAAAGAGATGCTTGGGAGCTAATAGCAAGCAGTTACTCAATATTCTATGGGATTCCTGCACATCATGCAGATGCCTCATATACATGTTCTTTATTTTTCACTCAGTGGTTCATGAGGACCAGACACTAGACAGTTTCAATATAAAAACTTCATAGCTGCAAGAACAAAGCAGTGCCCCCCCAATTTATATACTAAAGAATATTTATGCCCCACTTGCCTGTAAATTACTAGTTTGGGTACAATGTGAGCAATATTTTGTGTAGAACATCAAAAATCATTTGAAATAAAATGATTTATTTTCCTGAGTCTTAACTGTATTTATTTTTTGTGTGGGTGAAACTCACTTAGGAGGTGCACTTTCCACCATGTCCCCATGCTCCGGTGGAGCAGTATTTGCATAATATTCTGCTGTCTTATCAAAGTGATCTTTACACCTCCTTATTGAAGGATTGTAGTCAGTGGCACAGTGTCTGGTTGGAGGCCTCTCACTAGTGCTGTTGCCCAAAGTTCAATGCTGGGCACAGTATTGTGTGACTTACTCGTCAATGACTTGGATGAAGGGGCAGAAGCCTCCTCAGGAAGTTCACTGACACCAAACTGAGAGGTCTGGCCAATCCCCAGAGTGCTATGCAGCCCTTCAGAAGGACCTCAGCAGGTTGGAGAGTTGAGAACTGTGTGAAATTCAACAAAGGCCAATGCAGGGTCCTGCATCTGGGGAGGAATAACCCCCTGCGTACACGTTAGGGGCTGACCTGTTGGAAAGCAGCTCTGCAGAGAAGGACCTGAGTATCCTGATGGACAGAAAATAGTCCAAAAACCAGTCCAAAACTGTCTGTGTGCCCTTGTGGCATCCTAAGAAGACCAGTGGTATCCTGGGGTGCTTTAGGAAGACCATTACCAGCAGGTCAAGGGAGGTGATCCTGTCCCTCAACTCAGCCCTGGTGAGGCCACATCTGCAGTACTGTGTCCAGTTCTGGACTCCTCAGAACAAGAGAGACATGGAGCTCCTGCAGCAGGTCCAGTGGAGGGCTGTGAAGATGATTAAGGGACTGGAGCATCTCTCTTATGAGGAAAGGCTGAGGGAGCTGGGCCTGTTCAGCCTTGAGAAGAGACAATTGAGAAGGGACCTCATCAATGTCTATAATTACATGAAGGGAGGGTGTTAAGAGGATGTAGCCAGGCTTTTCTAGGTGGTGCCAAGGAATAGAACAAGAGGCAACAAGGAGAAACTGATGCACAGGAAGTTTCACCTAAATATGAAGAAGAACTTTACTGTGTGAGTGACCGAGCACTGGAACAGATTGGTGAGAGAGGTTGTGGTCTCTCCCTCACTGGAGAGATCCAAGAACTGTCTGGACATAACCCTGTGCAATGTGCTCTAGCTTGACCCAGTCTGAGCAGGGAGATTGGACCAGATGACCCACAGTGATCCCTTCCAACCTGACCCATTCTGTGATTCTGTGAGTACTGACCTCATGCTTTAATGAAAGTCACTAAGTTGGGAAAACATCAGAAATTAGCAATAAATTGACAAGACCTTTACAGACTGGGAAGGACTTTTTCAGATGCTCTCATGCTCGAATGGCCGGTGTCTGCTAAACATTTTATTAGCACCAGCTTTCCTCGTTAATCCTTGTAAAGAACCTAGTTAGCTAACCAGCCCATGATGCCCCTTCCCAACTGGAGATTTTGTAAGAGTTGGACATTAATTACCAGAGCATTGCTCAACTTCAGATCAAAAAGTAGTTACCTGATGCACAGATACTCAGTAGCTGCTCAGGTTTAGTGGCTATCTTAATGCCCTGAGCTGGTGTTTCTGGGCATGCTAAATGCCAGTGTTAGGAAAAGATAGGGAAGCTTAAGGAATGTAAGGATTAGTGGCACTGTGAGGGCTTTCTATCCTTGGGCAGTTGCCACTATTCATTTTCACTCATATTAATAAATACAGCACGAGCCAAGCTGTAGTATTTTAATGGTTTCATTATGTGGAAAACTGCTGTTTTTTTCTTAAAAAAAATAAAAAGAAACGCATTTTAGCATATAGGTTAGAGTTCAGACTATAATTTCATATTCCAGGACAATAGTTAAACTGTATGCTTTAACTTTTGCCTATGATGCTGTGTGTATCT